>NW_027507787.1:113002642-113497078 GCF_037356315.1 Lithobates pipiens
GACTAAGTCCGCCGTACTAAGTCCGCCGTACTTTCGAAATGAACGGACTCGCCCACACACGCGGAGGAAAGTCCGCTCATTTCAAACGCGTCTCCAGGTAGGCGGGGCCCGCGAAGGAGACGTCGCTGGCCCCGCCGCCTGGTATGGACTTAAAGGGGAACCCCAACGCCGAAAAAAATCGGCGTGGGGGTCCCCCCCAAGTCCACAACAGACCCTAGTCTGAGCACGCTACCCGGCCGGCCAGGAAAGGGGGGCGAGCGAGCGCCCCCCCCTTAGCCGTACCAGGCCACGCGGCCCCCCCACCCCAAAGCACCTTGTCCCCATGTTGATGAGGACAAGGGCCTCTTCCCGACAACCCTGGCCGTTGGTTGTCGGGGTCTGCGGGCGGGGGGCTTATCGGAATCCGGGAGCCCCCTTTAATAAGGGGGCCCCCGGATACCGGCCCCACACCCTATGTGAATGAGTATGGGGTACAATGTACCCCTACCCATTCACCTGTAAAATAAAAGTACAAAAAAAACACAACACACGAGATAAAATACTTTCACAGCTCCGGGGGTCTTCCGTCTTCGGGGGTCTTCTCGCCGGACTCCTCTGCTATCTTCTTGTAGCTCTTTTGCTAGCGGAGGAGTCCGGCTTTCTTCCTCGCTGCCGGCCTCTTCTCCCGACTTCGGGGGTCTTGCCCCCCTCTTCGGTTCTTCTGCCGGGCCACCGTCTGTAAAAGAGCTATAAGAAGGCGCGGTGGCCCGGCAGAAGAACCAAAGAGAGGGACAAGACCCCCGAAGTCGGGAGAAGAGGCCGGCGGCGAGGAAGAAAGCCGGACTCCTCCGCTAGCAAAAGAGCTACAAGAAGATAGCGGAGGAGTCCGGAGAGAAGACCCCCGAAGACGGAAGACCCCCGGAGCTGTGCAATAAAGTATTTTATCTCGTGTGTTGTGTTTTTTTTTGTACTTTTATTTTACAGGTGAATGGGTAGGGGTACATTGTACCCCATACTCATTCGGTGGGGGGCCGGTATCCGGGGGCCCCCTTATTAAAGAGGGCTCCCGGATTCCGATAAGCCCCCCGCCCAAGGCACCCCCCATGTTGAGGGCACGCGGCCTGGTATGGCTAAGGAGGGGGGGGCGCTCGCTCGCCCCCCTTTCCTGGCCGGCCGGATAGCGTGCTCGGACAAGGGTCTGTTGTGGACTTGGGGGGGACCCCACGCCGATTTTTATCGGCGTTGGGGTTCCCCTTTAAGTCCATACCAGGCGGTGGGGCCAGCGACGTCTCCTTCGCGGGCCCCGCCTACCTGGAGACCCGCTCGAAATGAGCGGACTTTTCTCCGGGCGGGAAAAGTCCGCTCATTTCAAAAGTACGGCGGACTGGCATACACACGGCCGGATTGTCCGCCGAAATGCGAGTACGCAGATTGTTGTGCAAACCGAAATTCTAAGTCCGCCGTACTGTCGGGTCAAAAAAGTATGCCGGAGGCTACACACGGGGGGATTGTTTGGCGGACTTGAGTTTGCCGGACTTTTCCACCGGATTGTTTGATCGTGTGTACGCGGCATCACTCATTTGTTCTCACACAGGGGTCAAGTCCTGGGGAAAAAAGTGTGGGAACTCCCACCCAAGATCCACTCCCCCACCAAAAAAAAAAAAAAAAAAAAAAAAAAAAAGGTACGCTCATATGCATATATATTTCACAGAAAATACAGTACAACATTTATTATAAAGTGCCAGTTTACAAAAGCAAAATAAGTTAACTTGTCAAACAGAATAATCAACACAATGGGTGATGATCTTTCCCTCGCAGGGAATTTCTAACACAAATACACCCTGTTCCAAATTCAAATACAGCAAATTAGAAAATATCCCACAAACTGGAATAACATTGCCCTTGCCGTGCAAGATTATCGGCAACGGATCAAAAAACTCACGGATCGGATCATTCCTTGGATCAGAGTCACAGATTGGATAATTTTTCGGATCAGCAAATAATAACTGAATTTGCAAAAACCTGTGAAAATGTCACCACCATATAGTCCCCACTGCCATATACATCTCCCCCACTGTAATATACATATCCGCCACTGTAATATCCACGTCATCTCCCCCAATAATATTTTGGCTGAGCATGGATGGGTATGGCTGGGTATTTGCAGAATATGTATTGGCAGGGTAAGTATTGGCAGGGTATTGCAGAATATTGGCAGGATAAGTATTGGCAGGGTATTGCAGAGTAATGGCAGGGTATGGCAGATTATTGCTGGGTATTGCAGATTATTGGCAGGGCATTGCTGGGTATTGCAGGGTAAGTATTGCAGAGTAAGTATCGGCAGGGTATGTATTGCAGAGTATTGGCAGGGTATTGCAGAGTATTGGCAGGGTAAGTATTGCATAGTAAGTATCGGCAGGGTATGTATTGCAGAGTATTGGCAGGGTATTGCAGAGTATTGGCAGGGTATGTATTGCAGAGTATTGGCAGGGTATTGCAGAGTATTGGCAGAGTAAGTATTGCAGAGTATTGGCAGGGTATATATTGCAGAGTATTGGCAGGGTATTGCAGAGTATTGGCAGGGTATGTATTGCAGAGTATTGGTGGGGTATTGCAGAGTATTGGCGGGGTATGTATTGCAGAGTATTGGCAGGGTATGTTTTGCAGAGTATTGGCAGGGTATGTTTTGCAGAGTATTGGCAGGGTATGTTTTGCAGAGTATTGGCAGGGTATGTTTTGCAGAGTATTGGCAGGGTATTGCAGAATATTGGCAGGGTATTGCAGAATATTGGCAGGGTATTGCAGAGTATTGGTAGGGTATTGCAGCGTATTGGCAGGGTATGTTTTGCAGAGTATTGGCAGGGTATGTTTTGCAGAGTATTGGCAGGGTATGTTTTGCAGAGTATTGGCAGGGTATTGCAGAATATTGGCAGGGTATTGCAGAATATTGGCAGGGTATTGCAGAGTATTGGTAGGGTATTGCAGCGTATTGGCACAGTATTGCAGAGTATTGATAGGGTATTGCAGAGTATTGGCAGGGTATGTATTGCAGAGTATTGCAGAGTATTGGCAGAGTATTGTAGAGTATTGCAGAGTATATATTGGCAGAGTATTGGCAGAGTATTGGCAGAGTATGGCAGGGTATTGGCATGGTATTGCAGAGTATTGGCAGAGTATTGCACAGTATTGGCAGAGTATTGATAGGGTATTGCAGAATATTGGCAGGGTATTGCAGAGTATTGGCAGGGTATGGCAGGGTATGTATTGCAGAGTATTGGCAGGGTATTGCAGAGTATTGATAGGGTATTGCAGAGTATTGGCAGGGTATTGCAGAGTATTGGCAGGGTATTGCAGAGTATTGGCAGGGTATGGCAGGGTATGTATTGCAGAGTATTGGCAGGGTATTGTAGAGTATTGATAGGGTATTGCAGAGTATTGGCAGGGTATTGCAGAGTATTGGCAGGGTATGTATTGGCAGAGTATTGCAGAGTATTGGCAGGGTATTGCAGAGTATTGGCAGGGTATTGCAGAGTATTGGCAGGGTATGGCAGGGTATGTATTGCAGAGTATTGGCAGGGTATGTATTGCAGAGTATTGGCAGGGTATGTATTGCAGAGTATTGATATGGTATTGCAGAGTATTGATAGGGTATTGCAGAGTATTGTCAGGGTATTGCAGAGTATTGATAGGGTATGGCAGAGTATTGGCAGGGTATGGCAGAGTATTGGCAGGGTATGGCAGGGTATGTATTGCAGAGTGAGGGCAGGGTATGTATTGCAGAGTATTGGCAGGGTATGTATTGCAGAGTATTGGCAGGGTATTGATAGGGTATTGCAGAGTATTGGCAGGGTATTGCAGAGTATTGGCACGGTATTGCAGAGTATTGATAGGGTATTGCAGAGTATTGGCAGGGTATTGCAGAGTATTGGCAGGGTATGTATTGCAGAGTATTGCAGAGTATTGGCAGAGTATTGCAGAGTATTGCAGAGTATTGGCAGAGTATTGGCAGAGTATTGGCAGAGTATTGGCAGAGTATTGGCAGGGTATTGCAGAGTATTGCAGAGTATTGGCAGAGTATTGCAGAGTATTGCAGAGTATTGCAGAGTATTGGCAGGGTATTGGCAGAGTATTGGCAGAGTATTGCAGAGTATTGGCACAGTATTGCAGAGTATTGATAGGGTATTGCAGAGTATTGGCAGGCTATTGCAGAGTATTGGCAGGGTATGGCAGAGTATGTATTGCAGAGTATTGGCAGGGTATTTCAGAGTATTGATAGGGTATTGCAGAGTATTGATAGGGTATTGCAGAATATTGGCAGGGTATTGCAGAGTATTGGCAGGGTATTGCAGAGTATTGGCAGGGTATTGCAGAGTATTGATAGGGTATTGCAGAGTATTGGCAGGGTATTGCAGAGTATTGGCAGGGTATGTATTGCAGAGTATTGCAGAGTATTGCAGAGTATTGGCAGAGTATTGTAGAGTATTGGCAGGGTATGTATTGCAGAGTATTGCAGAGTATTGGCAGAGTATTGCAGAGTATTGGCAGGGTATTGCAGAGTATTGGCAGGGTATGGCAGAGTATTGGCAGGGTATGGCAGGGTATGTATTGCAGAGTATTGGCAGGGTATGTATTGCAGAGTATTGGCAGGGTATTGGAGAGTATTGATAGGGTATTGCAGAGTATTGATAGGGTATTGCAGAGTATTGTCAGGGTATTGCAGAGTATTGATAGGGTATGGCAGAGTATTGGCAGGGTATGGCAGGGTATGTATTGCAGAGTGATGGCAGGGTATGTATTGCAGAGTATTGGCAGGGTATGTATTGCAGAGTATTGGCAGGGTATTGATAGGGTATTGCAGAGTATTGATAGGGTATTGCAGAGTATTGGCAGGGTATTGCAGAGTATTGATAGGGTATTGCAGAGTATTGATAGGGTATTGCAGAGTATTGGCAGGGTATTGCAGAGTATTGGCACAGTATTGCAGAGTATTGATAGGGTATTGCAGAGTATTGGCAGGGTATTGCAGAGTATTGGCAGGGTATGTATTGCAGAGTATTGCAGAGTATTGGCAGAGTATTGCAGAGTATTGCAGAGTATTGGCAGAGTATTGGCAGAGTATTGGCAGGGTATTGCAGAGTATTGGCAGAGTATTGGCAGAGTATTGCAGAGTATTGCAGAGTATTGGCAGAGTATTGCAGAGTATTGGCACAGTATTGCAGAGTATTGGCACAGTATTGCAGAGTATTGATAGGGTATTGCAGAGTATTGGCAGGCTATTGCAGAGTATTGGCAGGGTATGGCAGAGTATGTATTGCAGAGTATTGGCAGGGTATTTCAGAGTATTGATAGGGTATTGCAGAGTATTGATAGGGTATTGCAGAATATTGGCAGGGTATTGCAGAGTATTGGCAGGGTATTGCAGAGTATTGGCAGGGTATTGCAGAGTATTGGCAGGGTATTGCAGAGTATTGATAGGGTATTGCAGAGTATTGGCAGGGCATTGCAGAGTATTGGCAGGGTATGTATTGCAGAGTATTGCAGAGTATTGGCAGAGTATTGTAGAGTATTGGCAGGGTATGTATTGCAGAGTATTGCAGAGTATTGGCAGAGTATTGTAGAGTATTGGCAGGGTATTGCAGAGCATTGGCAGGGTATTGCAGAGTATTGGCAGAGTATTGGCAGAGTATTGAAGAGTATTGGCAGGGTATTGCAGAGTATTGACAGAGTATTGCAGAGTATTGATAGGGTACTGCAGAGTATTGGCAGGGTATTGCAGAGTATTGGCAGGGTATGTATTGCAGAGTATTGGCGGGGTATTGCAGAGTATTGATAGGGTAGTGCAGAGTATTGATAGGGTAGTGCAGAGTATTGATAGGGTATTGCAGAGTATTGGCAGGGTATTGCAGAGTATTGATACTGATAGGGTATTGCAGAGTATTGATAGGGTATTGCAGAGTATTGGCAGGGTATTGCAGAGTATTGATACTGATAGGGTATTGCAGAGTATTGATGAGTATTGGCAGGGTATTGCAGAGTATTGATGAGTATTGGCAGGGTATTGCAGAATGCAACTTACACACTAGTGACTGACCTCCTGGTATTCTCTTCCCTTCTGTTCTCGGGGGAGCCGGAGAAGTAAACTGGAAACGTGCAGCGGCTGTGGCCCCAGGAGGCACTGGGTAGAGGGGAGCGGGGGGGACAGTCCGGAACTCCGGAACCAAGCAGGCGCGTAGCGTGTGTCACACTGACTCGTGCCAGTGCATGCCCACGTGCACGGCCGAAGTCATGTGACCGGTTGGCTAGATGCGGAGCGGCTCCTGCCTAGCAACCAGTCACTCGGCGGCTGAGGAGCGGCGCGGACTACGCGCTGCATAGCCTCAGCCCTCAGACAGCTAATGGGAACGGCGTTCCCGCTGTGGAAATAGTACGGGAACGCCGTTCCCATGCGTTCCCGCAGCACTCGAGCCCTGTTCTCACACACTTATCTATAACTTTCACACATTTTCTCAGCATTGCTTTAGCTACAGAAGAAATCATGTACTGTCTCTTATCTTTTTCTTATATTAATTTAGCTAACTTAGAACAAAGAACAATAGCGTTTTGTCTTGACCAGCTGTAATCGCCTTGATGTCTACTGCGCATGTCTTATTCTGTGTGACGCGAAATTTACTATATCAATCGCTTTGTAATAACTCAATACAATTAGTTCTTGAAGGACGCCATGGTGTGTGTGTGGTTTTATTTGTCCTTCGAGAATTGATTCCAGAGCGCTCTGAATTTATACAATACATTGGATCTAAGGTCTGAGAGGTTGAAGGGACCACCCTAGACACAGGATTAACCCTTTCATTCACTACAGAATGTAAGAATGTCTGCAATTAATAAAAAAAGAATTATGTATAGCTAAGTGTACAGTGGAAATACAGCTTTATAATAAGCAAACATATCAACACATCTTATCTTATATATTAATATTGTTTCTTTAAAACAACCTGACCATACAAACCGTATGACTGAAATATCCTGCATCCAGATTGGTTAAATTATGCTGTGGCTGTTAGCCCATTCTGCCCTCGGCTTGATGAAATTAATCAACAAATCATCCAGGTTGCGGCAGGTCCCAAAACAAGAAAAGAAATGGTCCCTCACAGAGGACACCCCTGTATGACCCTCTGAGAGAGTACCCTCTGTGTGACCCCATGAAAAGAAAAGAAAGAAGGATGGTTATCCAACTAATATGTGAACTAAATTGCTTAAAAGCAGTAAACCTTAAGAGATTACATGGGTCATAAATAGATCCTATCTAGAGGTCAGTTTATATATGTGTAGAAAAAGTTCACATTTATATTAGTGGGAAGATGGAAAAAAGGGCTGTGTGTATAGAGCATTTATATGCAGCCATAACAGTATATATGTATATACATGAATGCTAGGTAGAAAATGGATAAACACTTTATATATACCTGAACCAGGGGGAAGCCGAAGTATGGGGGGAGAGAAAGATATCTGAAAAAGAGGACCTACCAGTGCTGTCCAAACCACAGAGTACACCTCTGTACAAGCCTCTGGCTTGAAAAGACTAACAGGTGGCCAGACAGCCTGCAATTGAATGCCAACATAAAGGAGAGATCTAAACAAAGGTATAGTGAGATAAGGCAAAAAAAAAAAACCTGGTGGACACCATAGAC
Organism: Lithobates pipiens; assembly: GCF_037356315.1. Classification (NCBI taxonomy): domain Eukaryota; kingdom Metazoa; phylum Chordata; class Amphibia; order Anura; family Ranidae; genus Lithobates; species Lithobates pipiens. Next base: position 113,010,310 of record NW_027507787.1, read on the forward strand.
AGAAGTGCACAGGTGAATTACATGTACAGAACAGTCTGGGGTCCACCAGTATAAGACAAAAACGAGTGGATCATAACATCAATGTGTTTACTTGGTGTGAGTATGGACAAGGTAAGGCAGGTCCTCGTTTAATCCACCCAGACAGCATCACAAGCCAGCTGGAAGGCAGAGGGATTTTATGTGCACGATTGATTGGCTGAAGGCCAATCAAGACACACACGCTCAGAGGTGCGGGTCTTACCGGTATTCCATCATATAAGGTCCCCCATCAGATAGTGTCCGCTGTGTACTGCGCATGCGCAGTACACAGCAACACAGATTCCAAAAATAGCCGAGGATGAACGGCGCCTGCACCGTGAGTCCAGGTTCTAGCCCCACCATCCAAGTGGACACAGAGTAAGCATATAAAAGATCCGAGCGCAGCGAGGCTGAGCCCGAAGCATGGCGAGCGAAGCTCGCCCACGAGGGGGCCTCTAATTTTCCGAACCCTATGTCCGCTTGGATGGTGGGGCTACCACCTCCACTCACGGCTCAGGTGCCATTCAACTTCGGAGATTTTCCGAAGCTTCTTCTGCCCCGTACTGCGCATGAGCAATACGAGGCGGACACTATATGATGGCAGGACACTATCTGCCAGAACACCGGCGTGTCTCCTGTGGCGACGGCGCATGGGCGACGCCTTACAACACGTCTAAACCAATGGGAATGGTGTGGGCGATGACAGCGATGTCCTGCGTGTCCAACGAGCAAGTGCAGTGAAGGGTCGGAACTGGCGTGCAAGCTGCACCGTCCCGCAGCACACAGATAGAGGTCACGTGACCCGAAAATAATCCCGCCACATGACCCCGTGTAAACAAAAGGCCACCTGTGCATACAGGATACGAGCGGCCCCCATGCGCCAAGTGGGGGAACCAAGATAAAATGTAACCTGCCGCAATGATAGCGAAACACCCCACCAAACATCAGACAAGAGGGGCTAAAAAAACCACAAGACATTTAACCATGAGGGGGCATTTGAAGAAGGAAACAGTGCGCATAAAAAAAGGGGGGGGGGGGGAAGGAAAACACAATCAATATAAATGGGAAATATAAATTTACATGCATCATTAAACATGAAAATTAATGACATAACATAAATATCTTAGTTTAGGACACAAGTCCGCAAAATATTGGTAGATAAGTAGAATGATGTTGTCACGGAGGATGAAGGATGAACATTTTTTTATTTTTTATTATTGGTTTATCAAGAAAAAAACAGGGGGCAATAATAGAGTGCAAATACAAAACCCCCTATAACCAATGTAAAATATATAAACCATACAGTCATGGCCGAAATTGTTGGCACCCCAGAAAATCAAGTATTTCTCACAGAAAAGTATTACAGTAACACATGTTTTGCTCTACACGTTTATTCCCTTTGTGTATTGGAACAAAACAAAAAAAAAAAAGGGAGGAAAAAAGAAAATTGGACATAATGTCACACAAAATTCAAAAAATGGGCACCCTTTCAAAATTGTGGATAAATAAGAATAAGATTGTTTCAAGCATGTGATGCTCCTTTAAACTCACCTGGGGCAAGTAACAGGTGTGGGCAATATAAAAATCAGACCTGAAAGCAGATGAAAAGGAGAAAAGTTAATTTAGTCTTTGCATTGTGTGTGCCACACTAAGCATGGACAATAGAACGAGGAGAAGAGAACAGTCTGAGGACTTGAGAAACAAAATTGTGGAAAAAATATCAACAAGCTCGAGGTTACAAGTCCATCTTCAGAGATCTAGATTTGCCTTTGTCCACAGTGCGCAATCTTATCAAGAAGTTTGCAGCCCATGGCGCTGTAGCTAATCTCTCTGGGCATGGATGGAAGAGAAAAAATGATGAAAGGTTGCAACACAGGATAGTCCGGATGGTGGACAAGCAGCCCCAAACAAGTTCCAAAGAAATTCAAGCTGTCCTGCAGGCTATGGCAGGAGACCCAGGAGGACCCCATTGCTGGCACAGAGACATAAAAAGGCAAGACAGCAGTTTGTCAAAATGTACCATTGATGGTTTGTTTATGTGGGGTCAGGTGGTTCCCATTCCGACCCTCCAGAGGCGAAACCCTCTAGGAATGGCCTGAAAAAAACCACCATCCCACCCTGTCAAAAGCCTTCTCGCCATCAATTGCCAATAGGTAGGATGGGATGGTGTGTGTCCAGACATATTCAATAAGTGCCGCCCTCCGCATATAACAAACGCCAGGCCGCCGGGATCCCCGCTGTGTCTCCTCCGTGGAGACAGAAGATGGATGGATGCACTGGGCTGGATCAGATCAGCCATCGCTGGACCCTGGAGAGATAATCATCCGTCGCTGGATAGCAAGAGTAGATTACCACCGATGGAATCTTTTTTTTATTTTTAATAAAGGAATTTTTCAAAAGTGTGTTAGTCTTATTTAACTATTTTTTACACTTTCTTTGTGAAATGGTAGGGGTACTTTTATACCCCCTTACCATTTCAAACAGGGGGGGCTGGGATCTGGGGGTCTCCTTGTTAAAGGGGGCTTCCAGATTCTGATAAGCCCCCCGCCCGCAGACCCCCACAACCACCGGCCAGGGTTGTGGGGATGAGGCCCTTGTCCCCACCAACATGGAGACACGGTGTTTTGAGGGGTCACAGATGCCCAAAGCATCCTCCCAATGTTGAGGGCATGTGGCCTGGTACGGTTCAGGAGGGGGGGCGCTCTCTCGTCCCCCCCTCTTTTCCTGCGGCCTGCCAGGTTGCGTGCTTGGATAAAGGGTCTGGTATGGATTTTTAGGGGGACCCCCACGTCAATTTTTTTTTATTTGACGCGGGGTTCCCTTTAATATCCATACCAGACCTGGAGGGCCTGGTAATTGAATTTGGGGGAACCCCACGCTTTTTTTTTTTTATCAATGACTTTCAACGAGTGTTCTCTGTATTACGGGAGCCGACAATTCATTATAGCCGCGAGTGATTTTAAATGAATTTTTTTTCTGCAGAAATTACACTTTGTGCAGAGACAGTTCTAAGCACGGGAAACATGCGCCCCTTCACAGGCATACTATAGACACCCCCCAGGTACGAAATTTAAAGGACTATTATAACTTTTTTTTGCATTGATCTATGTCCCCTGGGGCAGGACGCAGGTCCCCAAACACTTTTTAGGACAGTAACTTGCATATTAGCCTTTAAAATTAGCACTTTAGATTTCTCCCATAGACTTGTACAGGGTGTCCCGTGGCTTTTCGAATTTGCCGGGAACACCCCAAATTGTTCACTGTTCCTTGAACAGGCGAACAGGCAATGTTCGACTCGAACTCAAAGCTCATCCCTAATTGGGTCAAAGGCCCTCCATATGAATACTAATTGATATTTGTCCAGCATATCATTAAATTTCTTTTTATCCCTACTCCTCTGGGAGATTGAAGATGCCATAGTGTCCATACCCTGATTAAAAACAAAATTGAAATCTTCTTCTATTAAGGTTACCCCCTCTGCTCTTTCCATATAAGATCCATCAGCAATTGCGTACCTATTTAAATCTGATATTGATGAAGTAGGTATATATTGATACATGTGTATTTGTACCATATTATAGCAAGTTTTAATGATAATGTCCTCCCATCTGTATTCCTTCAACTTTCCAACACCTGATGAGGTATTGTGTTATGAATTGCTATAGAAACTCCCCTAGATTTTGAATAGGCAAAGGAATAATGATACCAGGTAGGGTAATATCTATTATGTATATTAGGTATATGGTCTGAGCGAAAATGCATCTCCTGAAAGAAAATGATGCCAACATTTTGTTTGTGGAGAGAGTATAGAACCTGTGATCTTTTTGTTGCTGAATTTAGTCCTCTAACATTAAAGGAAACATATTTTTACAGTGCCCATAGGACAACAAGAGAGGGGGAAAAGAAAAAAAAGAAAAGAAAAATTATAACCCACACTCAACCTAGCCCCCACAAAACACTCAACCACCAATCAAACCTTACACACTTACCTAAACAATCACCCCCTACTTGACTCTTTTGAGTCTAACCTTCATTTCTAAGTTCCCTAAATTAGGGGATATAATAGGATCCCCTTTAGATATGCTGTTTCTAGCCCAGGTTTACTTGTTTATATGAGAATAATTCACAAATAAAAAAGGGGAAAGAGGAAAAGAAAAAGAGGAAGTGAGAGAAAACATTTTTTTTAATTACTTGCCCCTCACCCCCAATCCTGCCTAATTATACCCATATGACATGTTCTCACATTAACCCACATCGTGCTATGTTATATACAGAACAAATTACAATATTACTTCATATGTATTCCGATTGTATCTTATTTTCCATTTTAGATATATCAAAATCATACTTTTTTGTAGAATGTTCGTTTCTTTTTGGGGGGGCCCAAAAAAGAAAAAGAGAAGAAGAGGGGGGGCCCAAAAAAGGGGCCCTCCCGCACCCCCCAATCAAACCCTTGTGACATCCTGTTCGACATTAAACCTTAATTGTGCTATATTTTATAAATAGCACTCCCCCAATAATGCATTGTGCACAATCACATTATACCACTGCATTCATCTAGCTTTTCTTTTAAATTAAATCAAACTCAAGTTAACAATAAATTTTAATTAATCCCAGGAAGGGAAAAAAAAGGAACCCCCGACCCTCCCTATTTACACCCATATGACATCCTGTTTTGACTTTAACCTTAATTGTGCTATATTATATACAAAACAAATGTCCAATATTGCTTCCATGTATCTTAGATTTGACAAGGGAAAATAGAGGCTCAATAGTGAAGGAAGTATAGTCTGCTGGTGTTCTGGAGCTGTGGATCCCCAAGTATTTAATAGTATTAACCCGTTCCAACAGTAGTCTAGTTTGGAACTCAGAGGGTGGGAAACTATCCAGTGGTAAAATTTGGGGCTTTACCCAAGCAATTTTAAGTCCAGAAAATGTTTCAAAGTGTTCAATCGTCTGCAGTGCTGTTCGGAGGGAAGTGCTCCAGGTACAAGAGCGTGTCTTCCGCATACATACTGATTTTTTCTGTCAGGGTTCCCACAGTTAGTTCCCTGATTTCCGGGTCAGCTCGGATGGACATGGGCCAGGGGTTCCGCAGCTAGGGCGTATAGTAGTGGGGAAAGTGGGCAGTCCTGTCTCGTGCCTCTACTGAGGTCAAACATCGAAGACGACCAGCCATTCGCCACCACCCTAGCTGTGAGAGCTTGATACAGTAATTGGATCCACTTAATAAAAATGGGTCCAAAGCTATATCCCTCCAAGCATCTCCAGAGATACCTCCACTCCACTGAATCCTCAGATTGAAGGAGGTGTTTTGGCCAGGCATGAATCCTGCCTGGTCAGGGTGTATAAGAAATAGTATGACCTGATTAAGACGAATAGACAGGACCTTGGCTAAGATTTTAATATCCACTTGCAAGAGTGAAATGGGGTGATAGGACTCCGGATAGCCTGGATCCTTCCTTGGTTTGGGTATAAGAACTATGGTTGCAGTGTCTGGGCCTCAAACAAGTGATTACAGAGGATCAGGAGTTTAGGGGTAAGTATATCACTGAATTGGGAATAAAAATTCTGTAGGTACACCATCAGATTCTGGGGCCTTATGCCCCGTACACACCATTGGAAATTTTGGTCAGAAAACTCTCCGATGGCTTTGCCGACGGAATTCCAAAGGTATTTAGTTCTAGCTGTCTTGCATACACACGGTCACATCAAATTCCGACTGTCAAGAACGCAGTGACGTACAACACGTACGATGGGACTAGAAAAAGGAAGTTCAATAGCCAGTAGCCAATAACTTCCGTCTCGTAGTTGAATCTGAGCATACGTGAGTTTTTGCGCATCGGAATTGCATACACACAATCGGAATTTCCGTCTGAAAAATTGAAAACCTGCTCTCAATCTTTTGCTGGCAGAAATTCAGTCAGTAAAGCATACACACGGTTGTATTTTCCGAAAAAAAGCTCTCATTGGTCTTTTGCTGGCTGAAATTCCGACCGTGTGTATGCTGCATTAGACCTAGTGAAGCTGGCAATAGCAGTCGTTATTTCATCCGTTGTGAGTGGCGCTTCTAAAAGATCAACCTGGTCTTTCGTCAACTGAGGTCGCCTAGGAAGGAGTCCATTGTGGTCGAGTCAGCGGATACTGTCGATGTAGTTAGTCGTGTATTCTCGCTCTGTGGAGGACAGCTCCGCTACCGCCTTGTCAAAGGCACCAGCAGAGTCTGTCTTAACCTTATTAATGTCGGAAGATTAGGGATATGTGTGCGTAGAGTTTGAAGGGACCCCAGACTGCTGCTGGAGAAGCGGTCTGGTCATTCTCTGCAAAGTGTGTCTTCCATTCGTTTGGGAGCTCTTAGTATTCCGGCAATAATGAGAGCCAGAAGGGGTTCAAGCGCCACGTGTGTGGCGGTTTGTCAATGGGTACACTTAGGGTGATCCAATAGGGGCGATGGTCCGAAAGCAGCCTGGGAATAAAGCGTGCATCTGTTAGCCATTGTGTGAATCTCCGAGATACTAAAATAAAATCAATACGTGACATAGAGTTGTGGGTAGACGAGAAGCAGGAGTTTACATAGTTGTGGTACCTGTATTTGAAGCAGCGTATATACATTTGTACTTAAAGCGGGAGTCCACCGGGACTCCGCGTTTTTTTTTTTTAAAAGCCAGCAGCTACAAATACTGCAGCTGCTGACTTTTAAAATAGTGACACTTACCTGTCCAGCGCGCCCGCGATGTCGGCACTCGAAGCCGATCTCTAGGTCGCCTGTCGGGTCCTGCCGCCGCCATCTTGGGTATGGGAATCAGGAAATGGAGCCTTTCGGCTTCATTTCCCGGTTCCCTACTGCGCATGCGCGAATCGCGCTGCGCAATAAGGACGCTCCCCGCTGCCTCTGGGATCTGTGTGTTTCCCAGCAGGCAGCGGGGCACTTGCAGGAAGGGGCGGGCACTTGCGGAAAGGGGCGTAAGTTACGCCCCTTTCCGCAGAGAGCTATCCCGGAAGTGGGTGCAGTTACCTGGATTATCCAGGTAACTGCACCCCCCTCCCCCCTGAAAGGTGCCAATTGTGGCACCGGAGGGGGGGAGGGTTCCGATGAGCGGAAGGTCCACTTTAGGGTGGACCTCCGCTTTAATATAAGTAATTCAACTTCAACCTCCCTCCACCCCACCCTACACCCTCCCCAACTGATGCAGGCATAATCCCTGAAAAAAAACATAGGTAGTCATAGCAAAAAAAAAAAGGAACAGTCCATGTTCATAAAAAAGCTTAAGCAAATGTCACCACTTGTGTAAAAAGGAGCAGTGAGTTCTCATCCAAAGGAGGGGTATAGTGACAAGCAAGGTGGCATATCCTCCAATACGTGCATTTAACCACTTGCTTACTGTGCACTTAAACCCCCCTCAGTCCCAGACCAATTTTCAGCTTTCAGCGCTGATGCACTTTGAATGACAATTGCGTGGGCATACATCACTGTACCCAAATGAAATTTTTATCATTTTTTTCCCACAAATAGAGCTTTCTTTTGGTGGTATTTAATCACAGCTGGGAGTTTTATTTTTTGCTAAACAAACAAAAAAAAGATGCAAAAAAAAAAAAAAATCATGTTTAATAGTTTGTTATAAAATTTTGCAAACAGGTCATTTTTCTCCTTCATTGAAGTGCGCTGACGAGGTGGCACTGATAGGCTGCACTGGTGGGCACTGATAGGCTGCATTGGTGGGCACTGATAGGCATAGTTAAGGCGGCACTAATAGGCACAGATAAGGCGGCACCGATGGGCACAGATAAGGCGGCACTGATGGGCAAAGACGGGCACAGATAAGATGGCACGGATGGGTGGCACGGATGGGTGGCACGGATGGGTGGCACTAAGGGGCACTGATAGGTACCACTGATAGATGGGACTGATGGGCACTGATAGGTGGCACTGATAGGTGGCTCTGATAGGTGGCACTGCTGGGCACTGATGGGCGGCACTGCTGGGCACGGATATGTGGCACTGGGGTGCAGCACCTTTGTTGAGGCAGACTGTGGGCACTGCTGGGTGGCACTGTGGGCACTGCTGGGTGGCACTGACAGGGGGGACACATTTTTTATTCAGGCAGGCAAAGCAGGGGGCAGGTGGGCACTGGCAGGGCTGGCTGTGATCGGGACTGATGTCCCGATCACGGCCGCCGGTGATCGGCTTTTTTTTTCTCCTCGCGCTGTCAGCGCGAGGAAGAATAATAGCCGATTACCGGCTCCGTTATATCACATGATCAGCTGTCATCGGCTGACAGCTGATCACGTGATAAGGGGTCAACCCCTCGTAGACTCGCCGATCACAGGGCGCGCAGGCCGCTCATGCACGGGACTACATCAATAGACGTAGTCCCGGAAAAGGAGATCCGCGCTGTAGCCGTCATTCGGCTATAGCGCGGGTCTCAAGTGGTTAAAGTGTCAGTTAGAGCTTGGCAACATCTCAAGTGAGCATGACTGTATCCTCTAACGGAATAGGGGGCAGAGTCTTGCTGAACTTTACATGTAGTTTGCAGGACTGCTTCGCTCCCAAGCTCCTTTTGCAAGTGTGGATTAAAAAAAAAAGGAAAAGAGTGTATGGAACCCAAAAAGGTCAGGCATCCGTGTTGCCGGTGAGGGTCAGCACCAAAGTCGGGGCCGGCCCTACAATGGGACCTGATGGTACCATTGTCCCAGGCGGAACTTCTAGGGGGTGGCAAATTGCCGCCCACCAGCCAGCCCATTCCACCTGCTCCGCTGCAGATCCCACTGTGAGGAGCCTGGTGTTGTGCTGAGAAAGCTCCCCCTGTCGGATAATGCCCGCCCTGTACTGCGCAAGTGCAGTATGGAGCTCAACGGAGCCGCCGAAAATCTCTGAACATGAACAGCTGTTGATCAGCTGTACACGGCACCTGCGCAATCAAAACAATCAAGACAAAATTGTGCCACACGCTGCTGCATGCTCCCGATGCTCGTGCAACTCTGCAAGGGGCGGATGCATACAAATTGCTTGTGTTAGGTAGTTAAATAGGTCCCACCCTTCAGTTGTGCGATGGGGGACCTTTCTCATTGGAACATCGTGACCAAGGTGAAAGGAGCATGCAGGCAGAACAGGGGAACAATCAGCGGGCGGGACAGTCGGCAGATGAGCAGGCTTGCTGGCCAATCAGCAGGGCGAGGGAGCAGAGAGATGACATCATCTCTCACTGCCTGCCCTGCATCACTGCAGTTCCGCCCCCACTGTTCAGCCGCAGGCATCAGAGAGATTACATCATCTTTCTGCTGCCTGCCTTTACTCTGGGACACAGCAAGTGCCAAGTAGAGATGGCCTTGTGGTTCGCCCGGCGGTTGGTTCGCTGCAAATTTTGCGTGTTCGCGATTCGCCAAACCGGCGGACTTCTGGCGCTGTTCGCCCGGCAGACATATGCGTTTACATTGTGAAAGAAATTTGACCCATGATGACACATCCATCATGGGGTACAGGACAGCCAATTGAGACATTTCAGCACATGAACAATTGGACATTCCCCCTACCTTATAAATAGATCTGATCTGGCGGCCATTTTACATTCTGTCTTATGTCAGTATAGGGAGAGGTTGCTGTGTGGAGCAGGGACAGACTGTAGTGACACAAATCGCTAGCTATTAGGTCCACAAAAGTCCTTTTAAGGACTGGTATAGGTGTACAGTATATAGGGTGCTGGTGCACTGCTGCTGACTGCTGTGCTGGTGATTTCTGAGTGCACTGCTGACCGATTCCGCAGCTGTCTTTTGTCAGTGTAGGGACTGAGGGACAGTCTGCAAATCACTAGCTACTAGGTCCACAAAGGTCCTGTTAAGGACTGGTATAGGTGTACAATATATAGGGTTGTGGTGCACTGCTACTGACTGCAGTGCTGCTGATTGCTGCCCGATTCTGCAGCTGTCTTTTATCAGTGTAGGGACTGAGTGACAGTCTGCAAATCACTAGCTACTAGGTCCACAAAGGTCCTTTTAAGGACTGGTATAGGTGTACAGTATATAGGGTTGTACACGGTGTTATATACCATCTTCCACATACATACTGCACTTCTCTAGAGACTTTTGTTACAGGGTCATTTAAAAAATGACAGGCAGAGGAAGAGGCAGGCCCTTCCGCAGGGGTGGTAGGGGTAGGGCAGGAGCAACAGACTTGAGCCAAAGTGGCAAATTGCAGAAGATGCGTGCGATTACGTCAAAGGACGCACCAGACTTGGTTGAGTGGCTCACTCAGCCTTACTCTTCTGCACCCTCCTCATCCTCTTGATCTGCACCCTCTGCTGTGTGCACCCCCAAAGACACTACCACCAACCCCACCACCACCATATACCTTCTGCTTGAGTTACAGGAATTATTTTCCGATCCATATCAAGACATTTCCAATGCACAGCCACTCTTGGCCTTGGATTAGGAAGAGGAGGTAGCAACAACCGCCACTCAGCAGTCTGAAGACAGTACCCAGATCAGCCCAAGGAGGTTGGTCCCCGCTGTTGCTGCCTACTCCGAGATCTCTAATTATAGCGGTGGGGAAGGTGACGTTGACAATGACGTGTCTAGTGATGTCACGTGGGTGCCCACTAGAGAGGAAGAGGAAGGGAGTTCAGAGGGAGATATGGACCAGCAGATAGGGAGGAGAAGCAGGCGAAACTTAGATTGCACAGGAGGGACAAAGCAGACTGCTAATGTATCAGGAGCGAGGCATCAACAATGTAAGGTCACATCTGGCGCTCCCATGACGCCAGCACATGGCTCCGCAGTGTGGGCTTTTTTTTAACATGTCCGCTGCTGACAATAGTGTTGCCATTGCAGTCAACGCATAAGTCGCGGTAAGCCCGCCTTAAGAGGGCACATGAGCTGCAATCATCGAGCCCAGTGGGAGCAACGGAACATACAAAGCCACACTCCAGGCTCTCACCGTCCAGCCTCGTCTTCTACTTCTCCTTCTCCTCTCTCCTCACAATTTTCCTCCACTCCACCTTCCATCATGCCATTCTCATGTTTTTCTGGAAAAAGGCAGGCTTTCGTGGGCCAAATGTTCGAGCGTAAAAAAATTATGATGCTGGATAACCCTCTTGCCCAGCGGTTGAGGGCTGGCTTCTCAGAACTGATAGCCCGCCAACTACTGCCATATAAACTGGTGGCCTTTCGAAAATTTGTGGCCATTGGAACACCACAATGGTCCCAGGAAGGAAGTATTTCTCACAGAAGGGCATCCCAGAGCTATATGGCCATGTTCAGCGGTAAGTGAATGTATTTATGGCACACAGTGTCGGTGCCAAGATACATCTGACCACAGACACGTGGTCTAGCAAACACGGGCAGGGAAGGTATATCACTTTTACTGCCCACTGGGTGAACCTTCTGACGGCTGTCAAGCATGTAACCCGTGGCACCCGTGTAGATTTGGTTTTACCGCCACAGATTGCATGCAGGCCTGCCTCTTCTCCTCCTCCTACTCTATCCTTCTCCCTCTCCTCCTCGGCTGACTCCTCCTTTTTCACTGCTAGCGTCTCTTCCGCTGCGCCACCCAAGCTCCCCAGAACCTATTCGACATGCCAGGTGAGACGTTGCCATGCTGTGCTGCGTCTGTTATGCCTGGAAGCCAAGAGCCACACTGGCCCTGCACTCCTTTCAGTTTTGTGTTCACAGGCAGATCAGTGGCTAACATCGCTCAATTTGACAGTTGGTAAAGTGGTGTGTGACAACGGCACCAATCTGCTTAGCACAGAAACAGGGCAAAATTACGCACGTGCCATGCATGTCTTAAACTTGGTCGTGCAGCGATTAGTTGTCAAATACCCTGGGGTCCAGGACTTCTTGCGACAGGCAAGGAAAATCTCAGCCCATTTCAGAAGATCTTACACGGCCATGGCTCGCCTTGCTGACATTCAGCGGTGACACAATCTGCCGGTCAGACGTCTTATTTGCGATTGCCCGACACGATGGAACTCAACCTTATATATGCTTGATAACTGCACGTTTCTGCTGGAGCAGCCTAACAACTACCTGTACGAACTATGCGGCAGAACTGTATATTACATCAAAACTCATTGAAATCGATAAGAGCATGTAGAGGGGGAGTAAAAGGGAAGAAGGGAGATTTGAGGTATACCCCAGAAAGGAAGAAAATTGCATGGATCAGGGAACAGCACGAGGGCCATAACAAACTATCCCTAGCCAAGACCGCTCGCCTATATTGTCAATTACAAGTAGCATTAAGGTAGCAGTGGGGTCTCCATTAATTTGAACGGATATTGAGGATGGACGCTGATCGGGAATAAAAAGGGATAAGGGCCCAGTTAAGGATTACAGTAGAAACCTGAGGGGCCTGGCTTGACCGACCCCTGGTAACAAAAAGCCGGGCCCCTGTAAACTAAGATATAAGGGGAACAAACTAGCAGGATCCCCTATGCCTGTTTGCCGGTCATTTAAATAAGGGGGCTTGTCTCTGAAGGGATCTGCCACCGGACTTTAGCAGTGGAAGGCCCAGGAAATGAGGGGCAATGCAAATAAAAAAACTGGGCCATTGACAGTTAGTCCGGGGGGCATTCAGAGATATATGACAGGGGAGACAAGTCTGCTTGAGAATGGCCAGGGCTCTCCTAGTCAGGCAACCACTGTAAGAACTGGCGCCAGCAAGCTTAAAGGGATAGCTGAAGGGACTGGGGTTGAGAAAACCAACGGCATGTGTGCCACACGTGCCAGAATAGGGGGGAAGAGTCCCCAAGGGTGTAATAAGGAAAAAAAGGGAGACCAGAAGAAGAAAGGAGGGACACCCCCCGAAATAGACGGCGGATCAAGGACAGAGGGGCCTCAAGTAAACGCAGAGCAAATAAGAGAAATATTTACTGAAGCATTATCTAGAATGGAGTCATCATTGAAAATCGACATAGCAGCAGTCCGATCAGACATAGGGCAAGTCTTAGGCCGGGTAGAGAAAATAGAAGAAAGAATGAATAATTATGACCAAAAGCTGATGGAAATAAAGGAACAAATGGAATCTATTCAAAAAATAAATAGAGCGGTATTATAAAAAAATTTAAGATCAGGAAAACCGAGGTAGAAGGAAGAATCTGAGGATAAGAGGAATTACAGAAAAAATTAGGACCGAAGAATCGAGTAAAACAATGCAGGACCTATCTTGGGGAGAGAAGATGATGAAATATTAAAATTAGATAGAGTGCATAGGATCACAAGATACCAATTCCAGGCGAATGAGAACCCAAGAGACGTAATAGTTAGATTCCATTACTACGAGGAAAAGGCTAAGGTCATCGAAAAGATACGCAAGATGGATAAGATCAGGTTCAAAGAGATGGAGCTGTAGATATTTTCAGATTTAGCAGGAGAGACATTAACAAGGAGAAGACTCCTTAAGCCTTTGACGGAACAAATGAAGGCTTTGAATATACCATACCAATGGGGATTTCCAGCCTGCCTGAAGGGCAGGAGAGATGGCCGCTCTGCAGTCTTGAGGTTCCCGGAGGACCTCTCAGACTTTTGCAGCAAATTAGATATCCCCCCACCGTCTCTGCCAGGGTGGGAGGAGAGGGGAAAAGAAGGGGGGGCCTTGATAGTATAAAATGGTCATGGATTCAGAGGGGGGGGGAGGGATAGAATGTAAATATTGACACCCCTCCTTTTGGAGGGAGTAAGAGCTTGGGCAGAGGTAGATGCAGTGGGGATGGGGGAGAGGGGGGGCATAGCTTGCCGCTGCTGGAGAGGTTGCCCCAAAGAGAGCAGGGAACTGACCCACGATTTATCGGAGGTGGGCGGGCCCATGTGAGGAACAAATAGGGAATTTGTTTAATGGGAGGGGGCAGAAGGGGGGGCTTATGTAGGTGTTTTTTTTGGGTATATCTCTATCTCCCCTCCCCTCCCCCCTCCCTGTGTTTGTATCCTTGCCCCAAAGGGGGGGTGAGAAGGGAGGAGGAGGGGGCAGGCGGCTCTTGGGTATCACATGATTAGGTTAAATGTAATATCATATAATGTAAGGGGAATAAACATTAAGAAAAGATTTATGGTCAATAAGGAATTACAGGACTATGGGGTGAACGTCTTATGTCTCCAGGAGACACATATGTCACATGCAGCAGGAGGGAGACTTTTGGTTTTACGGGTACTCCACATCAAGCTATGCAAGTGGAGTAGCAATAGGGTTCGATAGGAGTGTAATGTTTGAATTAGAGGAGCAACTAGCTGACCCAGAGGGAAGATACCTCTTTAGAGGAAAATTATTTAATATGGAATATACTATCGCAAATATTTATGCACCAAACAGAGACACAGATAGGTTTTTGAGGAAAACCCTTGGTAAGCTGGCAGAGTTTAAAAACTGGAAAATTAGTAGTGGCAGGAGAGTTCAATGTGTGTGTCGAGCCATGGATGGTTTCTACACGGGTCCTTTTCCGTGACTCAGTGGTGAGACAAAACAGGTTGAAGTCCCTGCTACTGGAACATCAATTGGTAGATGCTTGGAGGAGCAGACACCCAGGAATACACGTTCTATTTGGCAGTACATGGGACATACTCCAGAATAGATTACGTCCTATTAGAACATCAAATGCTCCCCCAGCTTAAGGATGTGGGAATAAAGTCTATGTCTTTATCTGACCATGCCCCAGTGATAATGCAGATAGAAATAACCACGGATCCTTTCAAGAGTGGGATGTGGAAGATTAACAATTCTCTGATTCAAGACATGGAGGTAGAGAAGAATATAGAGCGAAACTAGAGGAATTTTTTTTTAGGAACGAGACACCAGATATCTCTAGAGGTACCATATGGGACACCCATAAAGTCTAAATAAGAGGCATCTTAAGTATTGGGGCGGGGAAAAAAAAAGAAAAAGGGAAAAAGATGGAAGACTTACGTAAGGAAATATACGAATTAGAACAACAGACAAGACCCAAGGGGATCCCAGAGAAGGTGGAGTTGAAAAACAAAAAAGAAGAGTTGGGATAATTAATGGAGCAGGAGAGGAAACATGCCTTTCATATGGTAGATAAAAAGATATCAGGAGGGAAACAAATCGGGAAATGGTTGGCGAGGGTAGTAAAGGAAAAAAAAAAAGGCATCATTTATAGCCAAAATCAGAAACGAGGATGGGGAAATAATGCACTCATCCCCGGAAATAGCTGCAGCCTTCCATAGTTTTTATAGTCGGCTTTATAGCGTAGGTCAAGAGGAAGAGAATGGAAGAAATCAGGAAGATATTAGGAGATACCTTGGGGAGCTTGACTTCCCAGGGCCTTCTGGTGACTAATTAGATCTCTTAGAGGCTCCAATGAGGGAGATGCCAAATGGGAAAAGTCTGGGCCCGGATGGGTACTCTATTATGTATTATAAGAAGTTTGGAAAAATATTGGTACCTAAACTATGTGACTATATGAACGCATTGGCAGAGGGGGAAAATCTAAGGGAAGAGGCTTTGACAGCGTATATCACCCTGATATTGAAGGAAGGCAAAGATCCTGTAGCCCCAAAGAGCTACAGACCAATATCTTTGCTGAATACTGACATTAAGATTTTCGCAAAAGTCATAGCAGGAAGGGTAAAAACATTATTGCCTTACTGGATTCATAGCGATCAGGTGGGGTTTGTTACAGGGAGGGAAGGAAAGGACAACTGCCTGAAAACCTTGTTATTGGTACATGAGGCTGGAGGGAGTGGAGCCCCAGTCGTCCTAATGTCAGTAGATGCTGAGAAGGCTTTTGACAGGGTCGACTGGGGCTTCATGATGGAAACCTTGAGACATCTGAGAATAAAAGATAGAATGATGAGATGGATAACGGCATTTTATCACCACCCAACAGCAAAAATAAAAATAAATGGAAGCTTATCCCCGGCCTTGGAGTTGTACAACGGCACAAGACAGGGTTGCCCCCTGTCCCCAATGCTCTTCGTATTGGCACTTGAACCCTTACTGCCCGCAATCAGGAAAAATGGGGATATAAGAGGGGTGAAAATAGGCAGAGAAGAGTACAAGGTGGCCGCATACACGGATGATATATTATTTTATTTTCAGTTTCAGACGCCAGGATAACAATACCTAATATAATGAAGGAATTGAATAGATACGGAAAGTTGACAAATTAAGATTAATGTATCAAAAACTGAAATTTTGAACATAACAGTAACGGAAAAGGAACAACGGGCACTCCAAGTGTCATTCCCCTTCTCTTGGTGTGAGGAAGAGTTGGGGTACTTGGGAGTGAAGTTGACAGCATCGCTCTCATCTGCATATGCGGCTAACTATGTCCCGATTTTGAATAAGGTTAAAGACTTCTTAAGACACATGAGATATAAACCCCTCTCGCTGATAGGGAGGATAAATGCGTTAACTTTGGCAGTATAAACATTTTTAACATATGTCTTCCAGATGATCCCAATAAAAGTCCCACAAGAGTTTTTTGTGAAGCTGAGATCTTTGATAATTAAATTTATCTGGGGGTGTAGGAACCCTAGAATTTCATATGCAACACTGGAAAAGGGGAAACAAGAAGGGGGATTGGCTGCACCGAATTTTAAAAGATATCAGGCAATCATTATATCACTAATCACGGGTTGGTTATATGATAAGGGAAGTAAAGGGTGGGTGGACATTGAGGAAGCACAAAGTAAGGTAGATTTAGGTAAAAGGATATGGGTCCCACGGGAGCACCGCGAATTAGCAAGAAGCACAAATCCATTACCAATAAATGTTTTCAAAATATGGGATAAATTGGGTAAATCATATCACTGGGAATATAATTCACCTTTAATTTCTTTATTGGATACAAATTATTTCAAACCTGGGAAGGAAGAACACATATACTTCACGAGGTGGGCAAAGAAAGATGATATAAAGTTAAAAGATGTGATGTATGGAAATAGACTATGCACTTTGAATGAATTAAGACAAAAGGGAGGAAATAGGCCATTAGAAAATTGGAGGCACACACAAATACAGCACTTCGCATGGGCACTGCCTCTGCCACTCCGAGGAGGGGAGGACCTGAGACCTATGGAGAGATTTCTCTCCTCCTCCGGGTGTCGGAGACCGACTATATCAAAAATATATAACATTTTGGGAGAAGAGGGAGATGCTAGGGACCCACCCTATTTGAGGAAGTGGGAGGAAGAGTTGGGAGCCCTACGGGATGACGACCGTAGAAGTAGGATTTTGAGAACCGTGTGCACTACCTCTAGAGATATCAGGACAGAAAAACAGAGCAGAGACCTCAGTTTCGTGCTGGAGGGGGTGTAATACCCCCGGAACCTTTGTACATATATGGTGGGACTGTCCAAACATCCAACCATATTGGGAAAAGATTATAGATAATATACACCAGATAAAAAGAAAAGTAAGGAAGGAACCATGGGCGTGCCTGTTTCATGATACGGACCAAACCTTAGCGCATTATAAAAAAAACATTTGTACCTCATATGTTAAATGCAGCCAAGAGCCTAATGCCAAAAGCCTGGAGAACCCCTAACCCACCATTAATTAAAGATTGGATAGAAAGGATAGAATGGGTAAGATCAATAGAGGAAACCATATATAGAAGCAAGGATCAGGCAGAAGCATTTTATAGTATATGGGGAAGGTGGCTGGAGTTCAAAAAGACAGTGAAACATTTGGAAATGGTGGAGAACTAGGTTAAGGGGAGAGAGAAAAAGAGAGAAAAGTGAAAAAGGGAGGGAGGAGCTGGGGGGGGGGGGGGGTAAGATATAAGTATAAAGAGACATGGGGCGGGTCCGGATGTGAAACAGGGAGGACGTGCCGCTGCAGAGCTCCGATCATCCTTCTCCAGAATCCTCTGCCATCCTCCCTGTTCGACGACCCGAAGAGCCTGTGGAGTTCCCCTGCCTTCCTCAGGGCATCGGTGGTACCGGAGGAGCCGGTTATTGCAGGGCTAATCGCCTCCGTACGGGAATCCTCGGTTGCGGCCTACTCAGCCTGGCGCGGCCGGCCTCCATCTTGAGGCCTGTGCGGACATGTGAAGCCTCCGGAAGACCGCTCTAAAGTGCGGCGATTGCGGCGCAGAGGGCCGCGGAGTGCGGGCGTGGTCGAGGCGGCATCTGTGGAGGAGCTGTTGTGAGGAGGGACGGAGAGATAGCTGGATGCCGCCGTCCGCGGCCGGCAGCATACCGCCGCAAATCGGTGCCATATTGAGGCCTGTGGAGCCATCCTACCTTGCCAGGAGGGGAGGTGAGTGCTAACTCTGGGGCCAGAATCCAGCTCCGCCGGGCAGTGACTTGGATAGGTGACAAGGTGACCAGCTGGGAGCCCTTGTTTATCTCCATATGAGCTGTGCTTCTCTGCTGTGAACTCTTAAAGGGGAACGCCCTATTGTTTTAAATTTCACCCTGCACATTGTTGGTCTGCTTGCTCATGCCCTCAAGAAGTAAATCTGCAACTAAGAAGGCCTCAACTCAGCCTGTGCCTTGCCCCAGTGACATTCTGAATCAATTTAAAGCACTGTTAGCGGACATGGAGCAGGCTCCACCAGCAAATGATACCACTGTTATTTTGGCGGCAATTGAACAGAGCAGAACCTCATTGTTGGTCCGCATTGATCATCTAGCGGAGGAACGCAATCTCATCAGAGCAGACCTAGACAAATTTAGGGGTAGACTCTCTGAAACTGAGTCGCGAATATCTGTCACGGAGGACATTACTGCCCGCCATGATGACGCCATTCGTAACCTGCAGCGCACTGTGCAAACGCTGGTGGCTAAATCTGATGATGCAGAAAATTGCATGAGAAAGAATAATGTCAGGGTCCTGGGTCTCCCGGAGGGGGCGGAAGGGGATCGCCCGGCAGAATTTGCGGAGGCCTTCTTTAAGACTCTTCTCAAGTTGACTGAGGTACCTCCGACGTACGTGGTGGAAAGGGCACATAGGGTACCAACGGGTCGGGGTACCTCAGGGGCCCCACCGAGGCCCTTCCTTGTGCGATTCCTCAATTACAGGGACCGGGACCGCATCCTCCGGGAGGCTCGGAAGCATCCAACTCTTCTCTTTGAGAATACGGTGGTACACCTTTATCCTGACTTCTCGGCGGATTTACAGAGACGACGCAAAACCTTCACAGATATCATAAGACGGCTGAGGGAACGGGATTTGAAATACTCCATGCTCTATCCTAGTCGCCTACGGGTCCAGCATGAAGGCTCAGTGAAGTTTTTTGATTCTCCTGCGGAGGCAGATTCATGGTTGCTGTCCCTGAGATAATTGTTTGGGCCTGCCTGTCCAGTTGCAGCCTCGGCGGCTGCTGGGGTTTTTTTCTGGTTCCCTTCATCAGGTTCGTTGCTCATGCTCCAGTTTGAGTACCCCCGAGATCTCACCTAGGTATTTAAAGTTGAGGATGCTTTGGCTTATCCTGTCCGGGGTGGGGAGGGGGGGAAGAAGTGGGACATGGTTATACTTCTCCTTCACACTCAGGTTTCAGGGTGACTCTTGTCCGCACCTCAGTGGGACTCCTGTTATGCCATATGCTCATCCATCACACTGGGACACCTACAAAACCTGGGACTGAGGAGGGACGCACCTTTGTGCTGCCCATTTGGGTGAGTTACAGGTCGCCGACAGGCATCGGGGAGCTCTATGGATGCGGACAATGTGTTTATGCAAGTTAGATTTTTTGCACTTTTTGTTTCTGTGTTTTTTTCTTTTTGGGAACGCTGGTCCATCTGACCTGTAGTACAGTCATGCCCTTCAGGACTTTTTTTGGACAAGGTTTGGGAAAAAGCTGCGTGTACCTGTTTTGGTTTGCTACACGGCGGCAGGGAGTTTACGGGGGTCAGGGGTTAAGTTACTTAGTATGTGCAGCCTTCCACTTCAATTATTTTGTTCTTTCACAGATATGTTATATGACTGAAAATCATACCCAACAGTATTTCATCCTCTCCTTACGGGGGTGCCGTTTAATGTTTATTGAGTTAACAGGTAACAATGGCAGGATCCATGGTTAATGTGGTATCTTGGAATATCCGAGGCCTGAACGACAAGTTTCGTAGAGCCTTAATGTTCCAATATTTGAAAACGATCACTCCGCATGTGGTGTTTCTGCAGGAGACACATCTGGATGGGAGCAGAGTGCTGGCTTTACGTAGAGCTTGGATACAGAGGGCGCTACATGCGACATACTCCACTTATTCTAGGGGTGTGTCTATTCTTATTAGTAAAGCGGTACCCTGCACCATACATCATGTCATCTTAGACCCGGGAGGCAGGTTCTTGATTGTTGTTGCTGATCTCAGTAATTGCAAGATGGTTTTGGTTAACGTTTACATACCTCCCCCTTTTCAGGTACAGATATTGTATGATCTATTAGGTAAATTGGCACCATACATGCATCTTCCACTTCTTATAGCAGGGGATTTTAATGCCATACTCTCCGCTACGTTGGATTCCTCTAATACATCTAGGGTGGCATCAGTTGACCTTTCTGCGTGGGCGGCTACGGCCTCCCTCACAGAATTATGGTGGTGGAAGAACCCCTCCACTAGATGCTATTCTCATTTGTCCAAATGCATAGATCCTCTTCCAGAATCGATTTGGCTTTTGCTAATGCATCCATGTTGCAGTTGGTGGGTGGAGCCAAATATTTGGCAGGGGGCATCTCAGATCACACACCACTTTCAGTAAACATTGTTCCTCCTTCGGTTCTTAAAGGAGGGGCATGGAGATTGAATCCGGGCTGGTTGGAGGTGGAAGAGGTATCATCCCAGGTGGCCCCACATTATAATAACTATTGGAATGATAATATAGGGTCTGCTGCTTCCACAGTGGTATGGGATGCATTTAAGGCATGTATGCGAGGCCACTATATTTCAGCCATTAAGCAGGCACGCAGATCCCATAATCAGAAAGAGCAGGAGCTGCAGGATAGGGAAAGGGTTTGTGCACGGGCTCACGCCAACGACCAGTCTGATGTCACGTATGAGGCCTTGTTAGAGGCCAGGCGCACACTTGCACTTCACTTCGCCGACTTGACACATACCTCTAGAACAAAATCTGCAGAATCCCTTTTTGAGCAAGGGGATAAAAATGGTAAACTGCTGGCAATGTTGGTGGCAGAACAGAGAATACAAACCAATATACCCTGTATTGGGAATGCTAGGGGGGATGTACTCACTAACCCTACTGATATTATGGACACGTTTGTGGAATATTACAAGACACTGTATGCTCCTATTCCGGTCTATGATTCCCAAGAATTGGATGCACTGTTGACGTCCCTTGAAATCCCAGTGCTGTCTGCAGGGGATAGGGAGGTGTTGGAGGCTGACATAAATGAAAAAGAGATTGAGGCAGCTATAAGGGCTTTCCCCCCTGACAAATCTCCTGGGCCTGACGGTTTCAGTATTGAATGGTATCGGCTGCATATGGAGGACCTAGTTCCTAGGCTTAAAACCCTGTTCTCTTACTGTCTCAAGCACCAATGCCTCCCTGATTCCTTAGCTGAAGCGCAGGTGATTCTTCTTCCGAAGCCGGGCAAGGACGTTTTGTCCTGTTCATTCTATAGACCCATAGCGCTGTTGAATCAGGATCTTAAAATCTTAACAAAGGTTCTGGCTACCAGACTCTCCCAGGTCATTACCACTTTAGTTGACATAGATCAGACGGGTTTCATACCGCAAAAATCTACTGACACAAATCTTCACAGACTGTTTGCTCATTTGCAGATGGAACACGATAGGACGGGTAATAGGGTGGTGGTGTCTCTGGACATGGCCAAGGCCTTTGACTCTGTGGACTGGCAGTATATGTTGGCAGTTCTACGACACATGGGCTTTGGGGACGTCTTCATGACCTGGATCTCCTTACTATACAGTAAACCTCTAGCGGCCATAAAGATAGGCACCTCGGTTTCCCCTCAGTTTTCTGTGGGTAGGGGCACGCGCCAAGGGTGCCCACTGTCCCCATTTTTATTTGCACTCGTGATAGAGCCCTTGGCCATAGCGTTGAGGAGGTCACCCGAAGTGGGGGCGTTGGAGGTAGGGGGCATCCGGGAATGCAATGCACTTTACGCGGACGACATTCTTCTTTTCTTGCGTGATGCAGGGCCGTCATTGGAGGCGGTGTTCGGGGTGCTTGACAAATTTGCCACGTTCTCCGGACTCTGAGTTAACTGGGAAAAGTCCACGTGATGGCTATTGACTCGGGTGCCAGGGCTCTGGCATCCAACAGGGTCCCCATAGCTTGGGTGGAGGAGTTTAAGTATTTGGGGATACATATATCACCCCGAGTGGGTGACTTTATGTCTCTTAATCTTCTCCCATTATTGACCAGGGTCAAAGTGCAACTGGAGGCATGGAAACATCTGCCGTTGTCTGATTGGTAGGGTTAACCTACTTAAAATGAAAATCCTGCCGGTTTTTCTCTACCTCTTGCGGAACACTCCGATTTGGATTCCCTGTTCTTTTTTTCGACAGGTTAGTAGTCTTTTTAGCTCCTTTTTATGGGCCGCTGGGCATCCCAGGATAAGTTTGCGTACTTTACAGGAACCCTGGGGTGAGGGTGGATTGGCGCTACCTGATCTTTTCAAATATTTTATAGCGGGACAGATGGTGATTGTTAGGCGCTGGTTGACGAAGGACGCTGGGGACTCGGCGATGGTATTAGAGGCAGCCCGTCTAGGTTCATATGAGAGTTTATCTTATCTAGTTTATAGGGGCCCACAAACTGCCTCACCCTTGACCACCTCAATGTGAACGACAGTACGCACGTGGGATAAGGCACAGGCTTTGATGAAAACAGAGGCAGGGAGCTGGTCACAGGACACCCCTCTCTGGTTTAATCCCAGACTGTCTCATTTTGGTGCAATTCCGGATCCAGTAACTTGGGCCAGAGTCAGCATCAAACAATTAAAGCATATAGTGGGGGGGACAAGGCTATACACGTTTGACCAACTGAAAGAAAAATATACCCTTCCTAATTGGTATTTCTTTCGTTACCTCCAGTTGAGACACGCCTTCCTTACTCAGTTTGGTTCTGATGCTTTGGAGCTGGGTGTGTCTCCCCTGGAGAGCATGTTGAGGAAAGAGGACCTGATAAAACCCCTCTCTGCAGTTTATAAAGAACTATTTGTGGAAAGGCCAAAAATGCTTAAAAAGTGTAGAGACACATGGAGTGCATTGGTAACGGATTTCGGGGGGAGGATTGGGATGATATGTGGGATTACTCATTTAAGACGCTGGTATCAGCCAGAGATAGGCTAATTCAATTTAAACTTTTACACAGGGTGTACTATACCCCGGCAAGGATAGCTGGGATATATGGCACAGATGCGGCAGTATGCTGGCGCTGCCCGGACAATCATGCCGACTTCGACCATTTGTTCTGGCAGTGCCGGCAGATACAGGTATTCTGGAAAGGGGTGACACACACTATACAGACGGTGCTTTCGGTGCCGATTCCTGTTACGGTCACGACATGTTTACTCGGGCTGGTGGAGGAGTTGGCGCCCAGAAGGGCACAAAGAATAAGGATTTCTCTTTCTTTGTTCTATGCCCGTAAGGCTATTCTGTTGTGTTGGAAGAGACCAGAGCCACCCACGGTGTCATTCTGGAAAAGTATAATTAACAAATCACTACCAATGTATAAAGCTACCTACTTGAGTAGGGAATGCCCCAAAAAATTTGAGAAAGTGTGGCAATGTTGGCTAGATGCTAAAGATACTGTGCATTAATCCATTGTGATGGGGCTAGGTTTTGATTTTAAGCTTGCTATACTGGGCGGGGGAGTGATATGAGTATGGTATTTTTCTGTATGCGGGTTGGACGGTACTGTCATGGATGTTTTGGACATGTAATTTTGGTATAGTTGGGAATATGGAATGAGATTTAGTATTGGTTGGAAGGCTGCACAGGGGATTAAAGGGGGGGGGGGGGGGGTTGGTACATGTGTGTTGTACTGTATGTGTTGATAAAACTGTTAATAAATAAAAAATAAAAGTATAAAGAGGGTTTTGTATATGAGAAGAGGGAATTTATATTGTTAATAAACTGTCAAATTGAAAGAATTTAAGTATAATAAAAGAGAATATACAAAGGAAAAAAAAAAAAAGAAGAAGAAAGAAATGAAAAGAGGAAGAAATATATGCATATGATGGTTGGCAGCCTAGTTAATTTCACGCGTGTAAGATAATGAATAAGCGGATAACCCGGGGCATGCATGCCCTAACTGTGGGAATAAGCATAATACATTGGCTGCCTACTGATGCAAAAAAATAAATAAATAATAATTTCGTATTGGGACCTGAACATGGCCGATGTAAAAAACTGGCATATGGTGGATGGGTTTGGTCGACCAATACTTATGCATTTTCATTTTTTTGTAAGCACCATGTTGAGCGTTAGGCCTAAAAACTATTTAAGCTCCACCACTGTTAGTGGTGGCCATTCAAAAGGGTGGGCATTGCTGGAGCTGGGATTGGTTGCAGTGAATTGTTGGGCAAAGAGATTGGTTTGGTCCACAATGCCTTGAACTAATTCATCAGGGAAAAATAAATAAAAAAAATCCATTAACAAAAAACCTGCAGTGCTGACCTGCACACCTGGCTGTGCTGTAAAAGGGGTGATCGTGGCTGACCATTTGGTAGAAGGCAGCCACAAAGGGTTTACCAAAGCATCTGGAAGCTAGGTTTGGGCCCTAATTCTTTGGCGTGCACTTGTACTGGGCCTTTCCTCCTGGGGTCTAGCAGCCCATGTACTGGGCCTCTCCTCCTGGGGTCTACCGCCGTTGGCACTGCTATTAGCTGCCTGGTGTTCAGACCGTCGTCTTTTTGGATGGACTGCTTCCTCCTCTGATTCGGGTTCCTGATGTGCTGCCTCCGGGTTTCATATTCCGAACCAGAATCGAAATCAGAACTGAGCGGTGAGAGCTCCCCGTTGCTCTCATCGGTCAGACTGAGTATTTGGTATGCCTCTTCTGGGGTGTATACCTTTCAGGACATAGTGGCTGTATGTACTCTGGTGGCAGGTGGTAAGGTGGCGGGTACTCTGGTGGAGGGTATTCTGGAGATGTCTGATTGGCTGGTACTCTGGTGAGGTAGAAGGTACTCTGGTTTGGTGGCGGGTAATTTTGGAAATTTTACGCAGAGCACACAGCCAAATCTCCTGTTTCTAATAATAACATTTCCATCTTAATGATATAATACTTCTTACCTTACCTTTCAACCCATTCACCCCAATGAACAGACATGACCATCCTTCTTACGTTCTCAGATCCGTCAGCCTGACTCCCCCTGCTGGTCGTCTGCTGACTCTTTTATTTACATATCAACAGGAAACCACGCCCCGGAGGGTTTGCCTCCAACCAGCTAAACACCTCCTACAAAACTTGTGACCTCACAGCAGCAACACAGGATGTGAACGACCATATAAGAACAATATAATGCAATACAATACAGAAGAAAGTGGTGTCTTCAGTGATGTTTGCTTAGAACATAATTTCCCTTCCCACAGGGCGTAACCCGTTCAACACAAAACATTTTCCTATTGTAACAAACATGGGATAGCTTCCCTGGCTGTCCCTCCCCCAAGCCTCATGGCACACAAACATGCAGTCACAAACTGCTTTACAAGAATCATGCAATCTACTTGTTTCATACATAGGTTAAAAAAAAAAAAAAAATTCATCCATTTCTCATTCAGTTAGTTACACAACTTGTTACATAGCATGCAGTTTCCATACACATACACTCAAGCTGATCCAAATCACACACACACATTCTCACACACATACACACAATCAAACTTCCAGCATTATCTCAAAAAGACGACAAATTTGTTCTTTTCGCAAAGCAGAACCTCCCCAATGCATCGGGCAGAGAAAAAGTACCCATTTTGTCTCAGGACAACAAAGTTTTGATGTCCTGGACTGGGATCTGTTCTCACCCTTTCTGCCTGTGCAGAGGGGGGCACTGTTTGCTCCATAAATCCCTGGCCCGCCATTGATGTCCTGGAAATTTTGTCCGTACACAGAGCACACAGCCAAATCTCCTGTTTCTAATAATAACATTTCCGTCTTAATGATATACTACTTCTTACCTTACAACCCATTCACCCCAATGAACAGACATGACCATCCTTCTTACGTTCTCAGTTCCATCAGCCTGACTCCCCCTGCGGGTCATCTGCTGGCTCTTTTATTTACATATCAAGAGGAAACCACACCCTGGAGGGTTTGCCACCAACCAGCTAAACACCTCCTACAAAGCTTGTGACCTCACAGCATCAACACAGGATGTGAACAACCATATAAGGACAATACAATACAGAAGAAAGTGGTGTCTTCACAGACAGCCAATCAGACAATTGTTTTGATTCAAAAGAAATAATCACAGACATGTATACATTCAAATAGTCAGGGACACAAACTGACTAAATGCTTTCAATGATGGGAACCATACAAAACCAATGAACAATGACTACAATTACATTGATAGAAATCCTTAATATACTGTACATTGTTCCAGAGAAAAATGGAAATGTATACCTGGATTATTCTACATCTCCTTGTGGATGGAAGGTTATCCACAGATGTGCGCCGCCCATCTCCACATATGGTGATCAGACACAGCAGAGACAATAAGCGCACACCCGCCTACAATCAATCCTCGCAGAGCAAGCATATGCCCCCAGATGATAGTCTGTATAATGTACAGGGGCCCTTTCGCTGGTGGACATACCCCCACTCTGAAAACACCTCTTTCCAATCCAGGAAGTTATCCACTACCTAACAGATCTCAACCAGCGTCAGTCTGCCCCAGTCAGCTCTTTTAGAGCGGGCTAGGGGAGAATAAACACAGGGGGAATCTTATGACAATACATATTAAAATACATCCAATAAAATGTTCCACAAAAGCGGGTACTCTGGTGGCAGGTACTCTGGTGGCAGGTGGGGAGGTAGCTGGTACTCTGGTGAGGTGGTGGGTACTCTGGTGGCGGGTACTCTGGGGAGGTGGCAGGTACTCGGGTGAGGTGGCGGGTACTCCTGATGGACAGGTACTAGATGACAGGTACTAGATGACAGGTACCAGATGACAGGTCCTCTTTATTTAGGGGGGCAATCTGGGAACAGTAGTTCAGTATAGGGTTCTGTAATATGTAACTCACTGTTAGCTGATCTCCTCCTGACACTGGATCGGTGTGTGAAGAGCCCAGCAACAGCGATTACTCACTGTTTTGTTTACATTTAGTGACCGGCTGTGATTGTCTCTTTATCATATGACCAGCTGTGCCCAATTTAATTTGCTGTTTACACTGATCGGGGCTGGGCTATCCAACGAAAAAGCCTCAGCCCCGATTGCCACTCTGCATGCCACCGGGGGCACGTGCGGGCACCGTGTGCACCGCTTCCCAAGGCTGCTCTGCATAGTGACTAATCACAGCTGGTCATGCTGCTCTGGAAGCTCCGCCATCCGCCGCCGCTGCTCAATTACCCCCATTGGGGAACGGCTGTGTCCCGAGGGACACACCGGGTCCCCGATTGCCGCTCTGTAGGCCCCATCTGTGGGGAAATCCCATCTGTAGGCATCATTTGACTATGGCTGGGTATTGAAGTGGTTAATATACATATACAGATAGTCTTGTATATATATATATATATATATATATATATATATATATATATATATATCCACTGCATACAGTTTAGCTATATCTCACTGCAGTCCGTTCCTGGTGCACTGTTTCTAATACTATACTTCAGGCAAGCAGGTGATTCAGTTAGCTGTAGTATATTTAATATACATATACAGATAGCCTCGTGTATATATATATCAGGAGAGAAAAAGGTATCCTGGAGACATAACAATACTCTAATATGCACATTGAGCATCTTCTCAGGCCCTTCCCACTCATCGTCAAATACTTCTTTAATTTCAGAAATGAATGGGAAGGAAGGTAAAGATTTCTTTAAATACGGGTAGTATCTCTGCTGTTTCTTTGGAGGCGACAATTCTTCCTGCCACTTCATCACATCCTTAACAGCCTCCACCAAGGGAACCAGTGCAAAAATCAAACATATACGATTCCAAGACCATCTCTCCTCAGATGGATCTGAATCACTATTGACGTCAGAGTTAAAACGTACTGAAAAAACATGATCTAAATCTGCAGATGCTGAAGATACAGCAGGGTGAGCAGGATTCCTTGAAACACTGTTTAACCCTTCCTTGACTGCGTGCTTAATGTAGGATTTAACCTGGCGTGCATTTGCAGCATTGTCCTGAGCTGCCTCCTTGAAGCAAGATGCACATACCCGCTTTCCTCTGATGACCTCAGCTGAGCAGGCCCAACAGGATCATTCTTCTGCCTGGGCTGGCGATGAAGACCTTTCCGAAGAAGAGGATCTTCTTCTCTGTCTGCGCCCCAATTTGCTCTTTCTAGAGGCTTTCTGATGTCTTGACCTCTCTTGGCTCGGGTCCGAGCACCTAAAGTGAGGTAAGGACGAGGGAAATCCGGAATGCTGTGACAACAGGCGTCTATCCAGCTGCATGCGACTCTGTGATTTGTCATGTCTAGTCCCCTTTTTACTCCTTTGAGGCTGGAATGCTGATTAGGAACCTCTTTGCAGGTGTTTAGCTCACACTGGGCCCTTCTCTCTGTAAAACAGAGGATGTGCTCTCTTTAAAAAAAAAAAAAAAATAAATGAATAAAAATAAACTTCTCCACCTGAATCTTCAATGCTAAGGCAGCTAGGCAGGCAGGCAAAACTCC
Organism: Lithobates pipiens; assembly: GCF_037356315.1. Taxonomy (NCBI): domain Eukaryota; kingdom Metazoa; phylum Chordata; class Amphibia; order Anura; family Ranidae; genus Lithobates; species Lithobates pipiens. The sequence goes on from NW_027507787.1 coordinate 113,039,059, forward strand.
CCAGATCTATAAAGGCACAGGATAATAAAAACACTCAAGTACCACAGCAGTAAGTAGTGAGTCCTGGAAATCAGACTTACCAGAGCAGAGTAGCAGATTGATCAGTTGGAGGCTGAGATTAACCTAAAGGACAGAGCCTGCTGCAAATCAGCAGTGAGCATTCTGGTGTTTGCTAGGCAATCCAAGAGGAAGCTACCTCTAACCTCACCTGCTCAACTCTGAGCTTCCTGAAAGGAATACATATGGAGGTGGTGAACTACAAGTCCCAACGAGCCAAACCACTGCCTGAACACACAAAAACATGGAAGGAGAGAGTGCCAGCACCTGCCTAACGAAGGTATATACAGTCATTTATACTGCCAGTGACCTTTGCCAGTAATACACAGTCATTTATACTATACCATACAATCCCAGCACCAAAGGAACCCACCTCCTCAGGAGATTTACAGCCTATATGGGGGGGGGGGGGGGGCTTCTGATCCGGGAGAGACTGAACCCGACTAGGATGGATGGAGACAGGGGTCAAGTCCTGGGGAAAAAAAGTGGGAACTCCCACCCAAGATCCACTCCCCCACCAAAAAAAAAAAAAAAAGTACGCTCATATGCGTATATATTTCACAGAAAATACAGTGCAACATTTATTGTAAAGTGGCAGTTTACAAAAAAAAAAAAAGTTAACTTGTCAAACTAACAGAATAATCACCACAATGGGTGATAGATCTTTCCCTCACAGGGAATTTCTAACACAAATACACCCTATTCCAAATTATTATGCAAATTCTAGGTTACACAGCCCATTAGAAAATATCCCACAAACTGGAATAACGTTGCCTTTGCCGTGTAAGATTATCAACTTTACGAGATTTAGTATCATCTGCGCTGCAATGTGTGGTCAGCCATTTTGTGACATATGGTAAAGCATCCCATAAATGCACAGGGGGGCCAATGAGACTTATAAACAAAAGAGAAGACAGGTGTTCATTGCCAAGCCCACTCCTAATGGGTGACACATCACCAAATGCATTGTACTGAAGCCCCTTTCACAATCACCGGATGCCACTGGAAGACCGTTAACTGCTGTCACCACTGGTTTCAGCTTTTCAGGAATCTCTTCACCACCATTATCAATGTAGTCTCTGAAACCTTCACAGATGGATGGATAATAGCTGAGACGGAATCTTTTGCACAGCTGCTCCAACTTCACTTCACCTTCAAACCATGGACTGTCCACATTGATTGGCCAGCGTTGTGAATTCAGGATGTCAATTTCAGAGACAAGACTTTCAAATTCCCCTGAGGAAGATACACCACGCTCTGACTATAGACACACGTAGGGGAGGGGCCAGGACGGAGCTAGAGACAGTACACCTGCCTAGAGGAGATACAAACCATACCTATACTGTTTACAGTATTTTATTGAGCCTTATGAAGTACGGTGCACTGACGCACCTTACACATGTGAGTACCCCGGCGGGGGAATGTTTTTTAAATTGTCTATTAAATTTTGAAAAACTGTATTGCACTATTAGTCTTTTTCCTTTTTTCATGCGCTTCTGAGATCATTGCATTTAGGATACTACTGATCCAGTGTAACAGCTGAGAACCCTATAGTGGTTCATACGTGTGTTTTGAGTGTAAAAGCTGGTCACACGCTCTGGAGGTGAGCTTATTACCATAAGGGGTTCCTAGATTTCACCTATGCATGATTCAGAGCCACAGTTGGATGTAACAAGCATGCCAATAGTATGATCACTAGAGACACTTGTATGGTTTATGCACTTGCACCTTTTTATAAATTTTTTATTTATACATGTTTGCTATCATATATGTATACATTTAGCACTTTTTTTCATCCAATATTATTATTATTATTATTATTGATATTATATTTCCTGGTGTGTTATTGTGCATGGCACCTTGCAACTCTGAGCCCTTGTACACACGGTCGGAGAATCTGTCGGAATGAGTCTTATTGGACCACGTCGTCAGATAATCCGACTGTGTGTGGTATGCATCGGACTGATTCTGTCCGAATCTCCGTCCGATCCATATTTCCAACATGTTGGAAAGATTTCCCGACCAACTGGGCCGGACGGACCTAATCCGATCATGTGTACAGCATTTTCATCGGACCAAGTGCCACGCATGCTCACATTCAAATTCCGACACGGAAGCGCTCGTTCTGGTAAAACTACTGCTCGTAAGCGATATAGCACATTCGTCACGCTGCAATGTTAAAAATTCATTCATCGAGCGCATTCTCTTGATCTTTAACAATGCTGCAAGAACGAACTTCTTTTGATGCTCATAGTCACACACACTTCTCCCGAACGGATTTCATTACTCTTTTTTAACCATTTCAGCAATACAATTTTAGTTTAAGTCACATCTACACAATGTTTTTTTTTTTTGTTTTGTTTTTATGTTTTGTTTTTTTTGGGGGGGGGGGGGTTCCCTAAAAATCTCCTTTAACCACTTTCAGACCGGACCATTTTGCTGGTAAATGACCAGAGGTCTTTTTACACTTTGGCACTGCGCTGCTTTAACTGGTAATTGCGCGGTCATGCAATGTTGTACCCAAACAAAATTTGCGTCCTTTTCTTCCCACAAATAGAGCTTTCTTTTGATGGTATTTGATTGCCTCTGCGATTTTTATTTTTTGCGATATAAACGTAAAAAGACCGCAAATTTTGCAAAAAAATGATATTTTCTACTTTTTGTTATTAGAAAAATCCAATAAACTCAATTTTAGTCATACATTTAGGCCAAAATGTATTCAGCCACATGTCTTTGGTAAAAAAAAAGTCAATAATTGTATATTTATTGGTTTGCGCAAAAGTTGTCACATCTACAAACTAAGGTACGTTTTCTGGAATTTACGCAGCTTTTAGTTTACGACTGCCTATCTCATTTCTTGAGGTGCTAAAATGGCAGGGCAGTACAAAACCCCCCCAAATGACCCCATTTTGGAAAGTAGACCCCCTAAGGAAATTGATAAGAGGCATGTTGAGCCCATTGAATATTTTATTTTTTTGCCTCAAGCGATTGAATAATGACAAAAAAAAAAATTTTTTTTTTTTTTTACACAAAGTTGTCACTAAATGATATATTGCTCACACATGCTATGGGCGTATGTGAAATGACACCCCAAAATAAATTCTGCTGCTTCTCCTGAGTACGGGGATACCACATATGTGGGACTTTTTGGGAGCCTAGCCGCGTACGGGGCCCCGAAAACCAAGCACCGCCTTCAGGCTTTCTAAGGGCGTAAATTTTTGAGTTCACTTCTCACTACCTATTACAGTTTTGAAGGCCATAAAATGCCAAGATGGCACAAAACCCCCACAAATGACCCCATTTTAGAAAGTAGACACCCCAAGCTATTTGCTGAGAGGCATGTTGAGTTCATAGAATATTTTATATTTTGCCACAAGTTGCGGGAATATTACAAACTTTTTTTTTTTTTTTTTTTTTTTAACAAAGTTGTCACTAAATGATATATTGCTCATGCATGCCATGGGCATATGTGAAATGACACCCCAAAATAAATTCTGCTGCTTCTCCTGAGTACGGGGATACCACATATGTGGGACTTTTTGGGAGCCTAGCCGCGTACGGGGCCCCGAAAACCAAGCACCGCCTTCAGGCTTTCTAAGGGCGTTACAGTTTTGAAGGCCATAAAATGCCAAGATGGCACAAACCCCCCCAAATGACCCCATTTTGGAAAGTAGACACCCCTAAATTTAGGGGTACACTAGTGAGACTAGGTAATAAATGGCGGGTGCCCTGAAACTATAAAAAAAATAACTAACCAACCAGCGTCACCTGTAACAGTTATATGGTGATCACTGGTGAAAGGGTTAACTAGGGGGCAATTAGGGGGCTTTATGCGGTAGTATATGGGGGTCCCTGGCGCTATAAAAAGCTGCAGCGAACCTAAATACCTACCTGCCTAACTAGCGTCACCTGTGACACTAATACAGCGATCAGAAAAACGATCGCTTATTAGGCTGGGTTCACACTGGAGCGATGCGGGAACGCCACGAATGCGCGGCGGGTTCCCGCATCGCATGCCTCCCGGCGGCAGTTCACACTGACCTATGCGAACTGCTGGGAGTGTCAGTGAAATGTTACTGACACCCCCAGATCAGTTCGCATATCGCAGTGCGATCTGCAAACTCGGATCGCATGGTGTGAACACCCATGCGATCCGATTCTGCTGCGGGCCAAAAAAAGGGTCCCGTGCGAATTTGCGGCGGGTGCGGCGGGTGTGGCGGGTGCGGTGGGTGCGGCGAATGGCTGAACTCGAATCGCACAGAGATCGGATGTGATTTGCACTGCAGTGCGGTGCGAATCACATTCGTTCTCATAAACCGCTGCAATGTGAACCCAGCCTTAGTGACACTGGCGACGGGGGGTGATCACGGGGTTAAACCTTTATTGGGGGGGTTAGGGGGGTACATTAGAACTAAAGGGGGCTAACTCTAACTGCCCTAACAGTTATTACAGTCACAAATGACACCAATGCAAAAAAAAAAAAAAAAAAAAAAAAAAAATGACATTGGTGTCACTGTGACTGGGGGGCAGGGGTAATTGGGGGGGTGATCGGGGGGTAAAGGGGGGGTGTGAGTGTGCCTGGCATGTTCTACTGTGTGTGTAGAGTGTTGGTGCAACTCACCGATCCGCTCTCCTCCGTGTCGGAACGGAAAATACCGACACGGAGGAGAGAATACATCACTTCCTCTCCTGTGTTTACATTACAGGAGAGGAAGTGATGTCACCGGGGATTTCTATTCGTCGGGAGCGATCGCGAGGGGGTGGCCATGAATGAATGGCCGCCCCCTCGTCCCGGATCGCTCCCGGACGAAAACCGACCGCCGCAGGCACCGGGCGGGGGCCCGATCGGGCCCCCGACCCGCGGGAGGCAAGGGACGTACATGTATGTCCTTATGCCTGCCCGTGCCATTGTACCGACGTACATCGGCGTGCGGCGGTCGGCAACTGGTTAAAGACACTGGTCATTTCTCCTTTTTTGAACTTTGTATTTTTGGGTGTAAACTTACAACAACAACATTGTAATTTTTAGATTTTATTTTTTAATCTACAGGAGGTTGTTTAGTGTTGGTACCCCTTGTTATTTATTTTACTTTGTATTTTGGAAATGTACCTGCCTGCTCACAAATAAAATCTACTTTTTGAAGGAAAACACATTACACAAGTATTTCATAAAACAAAAATAAAATTTATTTTTTTTGCTTGAAAAGAAAACTAGGAACGCAGCACTGGAGAAACTTATTAACTTTGGTGCAGCCTTTGGCCCCCAGGGCAGACATGAATAAATGAGATATAAAAAAATTGGTGGCCTGAGGAGTAGATATCTCAGGGAGAGAAGTCTGCTCCTGAAGTCCTCGAGAGCAGGAAATTCAGATGCCCAGAATAGTGATCTTGAAGAGGCTGCATCTTCTGGCACATCAGACTCATCCCAGGCCATCACTCTCTGGTCTTCCTTTGGGACTTCCCACCAGGCATCCTTCCAGGCTGTGGCTGGGCTCCTCTAGCTGGGGTAGGAGGAGGAGGGCGTTGTTGGACCTCCTGGCTGCCACTTGCCACAGCCTCCCCCCGACTGAGGTCATCCTGTGTATGAAAAGGGGACATAGTTTTAGTTTTTTGATCATCAATCACAACATTTTGTGCTCCTGGCTTTTGCTATTTGACTGTTACCAAATAGAACAGACTATCATTCTGACACCAGCATTTTTCTTTCCCGTACCAATCATTTTTGGTCACTACTGTCTAGTGAGATGTAAACCACTTGGAGAAATCTCAACTTACTGATCAATATGAACATCTAATCTAGTTAACATCATTAAATGTAACACAAGAAATATGTTCAACAATGCAATACCTGTCTCAAGCTGGGCCCCACCACATGGAGCTGCCTGGAAGGCCCAGGTTGGTCATCAGAAGCCTCAGCTGGGGGTGAAGGATGCCTTGGAGGAAGCATGGAGAGTGGTGGCCTGAGTGGTGGCCTGGGTACCCCCTGAGTGGTGGCCTGGGTACCCCCTGGTCTAACAGAAAATGCAGCCTGTCAAAGTGCACCATCCTGGGGTAGTAAACAGCATCTGGATCTCCTGCTCTCAAGGACTCCAGGTGCTTCTTCCTCCCTCTGAAATATGTAAGCTTCATGGTCACAATTTTGCGATTCAGATATGTCATGTCTGCCGTGGGGACCCTGATCTGCACCAAAGCAAGCAGTTTCTCCAGTGCTGCGTTCCTCTTGGATCTGTCATAATAAAATTTGTTGTGGAACTGCCACAGGCAGGGCATCTCCATGTATAGCTCAAGGAAGAGCCCCATAAAGTTGGGATTGGTGAATGGGTCCATTTTGTCTGCAAGACACAACACAAGACAAACCCTCAAATACTAATAATGCAATTAAAATCCCTCCTAATCTTGTCCCAACAGCGGCCTAGATACAAGCAGTCTAGTCTAGTGAAGCACAAGTTTAAAAATGTTACCTTCGTTTCGACGTTCGCCGCGTCCATGCCTCACACTCTCCTCCCAGATCGTACGGACGATACACATGTGTGGCGTTTTAAATACAGTGCGCATGCGTGAAACTCCGCCCGCCCCTGACGTTCTTTCCAGGCTATTCCCCGCCCCTTCGCTTCCCGCGCAGTGGGGAGAGCACATGGCGGAGAGAACGCAGGTGCGCACTAATAGTTCCACTAACGAGGAGGAGGGTGAGGAAAGCCCGGAGCCAGAAATGTCCCGATCCAGGAAGACAAGATTTAAGACCTCAAATATGTCTTTTGGAGAGATGTTGGAGATGGTCGACATATTGAACAGGACCGACTATGATGGGAAGTATGGACCTTACCCAAACATCAGAAAGGCCAAGATCATGAATAAAGTTGTGAAGAGTCTTCTGAAGAATTTTGGGGTACACAGATCCAAGGATCAACTGAGAAAACGCTGGTCAGACCTGAAACTGAGGGAGCATGAGCAGTACGTAAGGATCAAGCGTGTTCTTAAAAAAAGTAAGTCGTTGTGTGTTCATATCATTATTCTTGCTTGCATACATGCTCCAAGTGCTTGGATTTCATGTTGTGCATTTTAAAATGGCCACTTTCAAGGTCATGGTTTAGTTCGTACGAAACATCGTTCTGCAGGGAAGTATTCCAGCTTAACAAAGTGGCACCAATAATGTTCTCACCTTGTAACTCGGCCCAAAAAAACAATTGGACAACACTTCCAAGCAATGTTTCATATTCCTATTTCTGCCCTCTGTTTGCTAATTAATCTTTGTTTACATTCTCATAGGGGAGAGAAGACTCGGCAAGTATGAGGACACCAGGGACCATGAGGACACCAGGGACCACACCCCTCCCAAAGAAGGGCAACTTCCAAAAGAAGAAACAAAGGAGCAGGAGCAGGAGGAGGAAGAAGGAGAAATCGTGGAGGTTGGCCAAATTGTCACCAGAACAGGTGAGTGTCGGAGAACACAGCTTCCGGTAAGCTCATCAATGTATATCACCATATTTGGATTACATGGTGTGTTTGTTTTGTTTTTTTCTAGGTCATGTGGAGGAAGATTCCTGTTTTACCAGTGAAAGTGCCCAGATCTTGATCGGGGAGATAATGGTGTGCAATAGGGATTTGGAAATTGTACAACAAAACATCAATGATGTTAAAAATAAAATGAAGAATATCATTGATGTTTTGGGGAGAGTGTGAAAACGAAAAAACTAGATAGGGTTTTATTTTTGTTTTAGAAAATAAAAAAGGTGGATTTAGCATAATTCCAAATTTGGAAGATGCACAGAGTGTGTAAACATGCGCTATCTCCCATCATGGGGGATCAATGTACATGTTTTGTGTAAAGTGTCTGAGATGAAGGGGTTGCAGCCCCAAAGCATGTACATTGATCCCCCATGATGGGAGACAGCACATGTTGACACACTGTGTGCATCTTCCAAATTTGTATTTTTCAGGGGTCACACCCCATGTGATGAAGGCAATATCAGCCCAGTTTGTACATACTCATGTCTGATATTGTCTTCACTTTTCCAAGTTGAACTTTGTAAGTTCTTGTGTTCTGTATTTTACGGTTTGATACATGCCTGTTTACACAAACAAACAACTCAAAAATAAATATTATTAAACTGGGTTTTGGATACCCAAAATATCTTGGTTGTGTTGTAAAAACCTTTACTAAACGCACATATGAATGTGCTTGTATTAAAAAGTTTCATTCTCAACAATGTGTGGCTTCCTTTTTCATTGGGATTACAATGTATTTGTAGTGACATTTGAGTTTGTGCTGAGAAGGAGTGCGATTTACTAAAGGCAACTCCACTTTGCACTCCAAGTGCAGTTTCAGGTGTACTTTTGCAGTGCACTTGTAGTGCATAGTGGATGTGCCTTTAGTAAAAAGCACCCACAGTGAGGTGTAAATTTGGACAATCATGCCATTTTCCTGCCATGGTGCTGAAAATGAGCATGATTTAGATCAGTAATGCACTACACATTAGTTAACAAAAAGAAGGTGTGTGTGTAGCAGACCCACAACATAATAAGATTATCTGAAGAAGAGACTGTCCCCTCATCTCACTCTGAACTTGGGTTTGCACTGTTGCTGAAAAAGGCACAACTTGTCAAAAAATGGCAAAGTGGGAGGCCACAGTCTGCCATTCCTGTTGCGTTTAAGGACACTGTGTAGTGACACAAGAAAACAAACTAGTAATTTTACAAATCAACATTGCATGCAGATTAGACACCCACATTTTTGAAGACAATTAGTCTAACATTTTTTAAAATGAGTATTTAAAGCCTAAAGTATAAGGTCCCCTTATGAGAGTCCTAACCCCCCCATCCCCCCCATCTGATGGGCCCTTGATAAAAAAATGAGGGGGGATGTTTAGGAGAGGTAACCCTCTCCACTTGATTGAGAGCTGAATGCCTAAATAATGTGTGATACTTTGGGAAGCCCGTCCTTAGTTATACTATTGGCAGCCCACCGGACAGGTAAGAAGTGTCATAATAACAAAATGGAAGGACATTTTGACATTCCGCTATTACATAGCAATAAAATTAATGTGTTTAAAAAATAAAACTAGCATTTGAAAGTATTGAGGCAGGCCCTTACACTACATGCTTTGGTGAATTTGTCCATAAATGTTATCATGAAATAAGTATTTAGAGTGTGTATTGGGTTGGGTCAAGTCATCAGATAGAAGATTGCATCAGCTGAGGTAAGAGTTGGGGAGAGGGGGGTTCCTAATGAGTTTGCCACAACTCCAAAAAACAATAAAAAGGTCACTTTGCATGAATTGAAGCACACACATCACATTTGTAGAGATTTTAGGGGGTGTTTAGGGAAAAGCAATACTATGGAGCTGCCAAAAGAAATTGTCAAGTGACTAGACTCTATTTTTAGGGGCCAAGAAGAGCATGGTGGGGAAGTTAGTGAGGCAAATCCGCATGAGGACAAAGGGGCAGAGCATATGAATTAGAGCATATTGCAATGATGGTAATTAGGGAATGAGGAAAGAAATGCAGACATTAGCAATCATGAAATACATAGAATGTGATGTTTACGGTTAAAAATTAGCATAATATAGTCCTTCAGCAGGAGCTGAATGATGGCAGAACAGGTCTCTGGAATAATGATCCCCAGAGCCTGGGGGGAGATGCCTGTAGAGAACTTGAGGTCCTGAAGGTTCGTCTATGTACTCATCGTACAGTTTGTGCTGTGCAGGGGTTCTTACTTTGACTTTGACACAAGCCCTTTGGCTTGTGTCAAAGTCAAAGTAAGAACCCCTGCACAGCACAAACTGTACGATGAGGACGTAAACGAAACATGTTTGGAAAACGGTTGGGTGGTCAGAACGGACACCAGAAAGCAACGCTAAACAGCAAGGCCTGAAAGGACAACCTGAATAGCAGAAGCAAGCAGACAATAAAAAATGCCTTTCAAAGCGTACTATACCAAGATAGAGTCCAGAGTGAGAAGCAAATACATAATGACTGCACGCACTGATTATCAGATACGCAAAGACAAGCAGAAACTGAAGAGCAGTAGCGATCTGAATCACTAATCTGAAAAGCACGAATCGTCTTTCACCAAACTTCTACTAAAACACGAGATCAGCAGAAGGAGCACAAAGGGTGCCGGACGTGGTGCTGAACTTCTTTTCTAGTCCCGCCGTGCACAGCTTATGTCACCGCGTTCTTGGCAACCGCGAAATCAGACAACTTGGCCCGACCGTGTGTATGCAACAGTTTCAGGCACAATCCGTCGGACTCAATCCGACGGGCAAAATCCGACGGATTTGGTTGCCGAAATCTCCAACCGTGTGTACGTGGGCTTAGGGGTCCATATAATCTCACAGAGTTTTATTGGCACTTGTGCACTTTATATTTAGTTGTGCGTTTTAGTTGTGCGTTTACAGATTTTGTGCACATTATTTGTTTTGCTATATATTGCACTTGCACTTTACACCAGTTGTATGATTACTATTTTCCAATTTTAAGAATTTGTACTTCTAATTCTTTTGCACATTCAGAAAGCTTTGCCAGTTTTTTCTGTGACTGATGATATACAGCATACAACTTCTCAAAAATGATGTGAGATGATGAAGACCAGGAATAGAATGAATTGTATCTGATTGAAATGCACAATTCAAGCCTATGACACAAGCAGCGCCATTTCACAAGCTGTGGATATTTTTGACGGAGTCGTTCCAAAACACTTGACTTTCTCCCAAGCATTACACTTGCACCATCACTGCAAGCCCCAATCCAGTTTTTGGCAAGAAAGTCATTACTGAATCCAAATTTAGAAAGGCAAGCTAGAAGAGTGGCTTCAATAGACTATGCATCTGCTTTAGGCAAATCAAGCAAATTGAGAAAGAAAGTAACTGGGTCTTTTCCATTAATAGAGGCACGAATATAATGGGATTTTTATATACAGCTTACCTGTAAAATCCTTTTCTTGAGAGTACACCACGGGACACAGGAGCTTCATTACATAGTGGGTTATATAGGCACCTCTGGTGATTGGACACTGGTTGACCCTAATTAAAGAGAATTCCTCCCCTATATAACCCCTCCCATTTGGGAGGCACCTCAGTTTTGTAGCAAAGCAATAAGAAACCACGTAAAACCCAAGAGGGGCGGGAGCCCTGTGTCCCGTGATGTACTCTCAAGAAAAGGATTTTACAGGTAAGCTGTATATAAAAATCCAATTTTCTTGATCATACATCACGGGACACAGGAGCTTCATTACATAGTGGGATGTCCCATAGCAATGCTCAGGTTGAGGGGAGGGAGACACAGATCATAAATATAGACCGCCAGGGACCTGAGGACCTAAACTGCAGCCTGCAGTACACTGCGCCCGAAGGCGATAGAATCTGGTGAATGTGTGGACTGATGACCAAGTCGCAGCCTTACAGATCTGAGCCAGGGAGGCCTGGTGATGCACTGCCCAAGAAGCACTGACAGCCCTAGTAGAGTGCGCTTTCACCTTAAAAGGAGGAATCTTCCCCTTTAAGCTATAGGCCTGAGAAATAACCTGTCTGATCCACCTTGAGAGAGTGGACTTTGACGCTGCCTGACCCCTTCTAGGGCCTTCTGGCAGAATAAATAAACAGTCAGTTTTTCTTATCTGAGCAGTTGCTTGAAGATAAAGACTGATTGCTCTAACCACATCTAAAGTGTGTAAGGACTCTTCCTCTATGGACTGAGGATTTGGAAAAAAGGATGGTAGGATTATATCCTGATTCAGATGGAAACCTGAAACCACCTTAGGTAGAAAGGACCCGTTGGGACGCATAACCACCCGGTCCTTATGGATAATTAAATAGGGCTCTTTACAGGAAAGAGCTGCCAATTCTGATACCCTTCTAGCCGTGGATATGGCTACTAGGAAAACCAGCTTCTTTGTCAAGAGAGCTAAAGAAGCCAGATGCAGAGGTTCAAATGGTTGGGCTTCTAAGGCCGAGAGAACCAAATTCAGATCCCAAGGGCATACCGGAGGTTTGACTGGCGGTTTTATCCGCATAGCCCCCTGGATAAAAGCCCGTACTAGGGAATGTGATGCAAGCGGTCTTTGAAAAAAAGACCGATAGGGCCGAAATCTGCACCTTGATGGTGCTTATGGCCAAATTCATTTCAAGGCCTGATTGGAGAAAGGCCAAGATTCTGCTAATGACATACCTTCTAGGATGCCATCTCCTGGGTTCACACCAGGAAACATATGTCCTCCAGATCTTGTAATAGATACGCCTGGAGGCCGGTTTTCTGGCATTGACCAGAGTGGAAAGGACTGGCCCCGAAAGACCACGGCCTCTCAAAATGTGGGTCTCAGCAGCCAGACCGTCAAATTCAGACTGCGTAAAGCAGGATGGTAAATTGGACCCTGTGAGAGCAGATCTGGCCGGAGAGGGAGGGTCCATGGCCTGCCCACTGCCAACTTCATGATTTCTGCGAACCATGGTCGCCTGGGCCAAGCCGAGGCCACTAGAAGGACCGACTTCGCCTCCCTCTTGACCCTTCCCAGGAACCGCGATAGCAGCGGGCTCGGGGGGGGAAGGCATAGATCAGATTGTACTGATCCCAGGGAACCGTCAGAGCATCTGACCCCTGAGCAAGTGCATCTCTTGTCCTTGACACAAAGTTGTCCAGTTTCCTGTTGAATCTGGACGCAAACAGATCCACGTCTGGAGTGCCCCACTTGTAACATATGTCTCGAAACACATCGGGGTGCAGAGCCCATTCTCCTGGGCACAACTGCTGGCGGCTGAGATAATCCGCCTGCCAATTCTCCACTCCTGGGATGAAGACTGCAGAGAGGCACGGAACATGCTCCTCTGCCCAGACAAGTATGCGATTCACCTCCTTTTGGGCCACCAGACTTCTGGTACCGCCCTGGTGATTGATATAAGCCACTGCGGTGGCATTGTCGGACTGAATCCGAACTGGGAAACCTCGCAGTCTGAGAGACCACTCTCTGAGTGCCATGTAAACTGCCCGAATCTCCAGGATATTTATGGGCAGCAGACTTTCGGTCGCAGACCATTTTCCCTGCGAGCATGTTCCCTCCAATACGGCTCCCCAGCCTGTCAGGCTGGCATCCGTTGTGACAATCTTCCATGAGAGGGGAAGAAAAGTTTTGCCTTTCAGCAAATTTCTGGTTTGTAACCACCAGACAAGACTTTTGCGTGCCCGGGGGGATAAACGCATAGGAAGATCCAGGGATTGGGGCTTCCTGTTCCAAATCGCAAGGATGCATCTTTGCAGGGGCCTTGAGTGGAACTGGGCGAATGGGACGGCCTCGAATGAGGCGACCATCTTTCCCAACAGTCTCATACATAGGCGAATAGAGGAAGATCTTCTGCCCAGAATCAGGTGCACCAGATCTCCAATGGCCAAGGCCTTTGGCCCTGGAAGGAACACCCTGCCCTGAGCGGTGTCGATAATCAGACCCAGGTAATCCAACCTGGTGGTCGGTTGCAAAGATGACTTTTCTAGGTTTATAATCCAACCTAGGCGGCCCAGATGTTCTAGCGTTCTGGTGACGCTGCGACTTAGGCACGTTGTAGTTCTCTCTACGAGAAGCAAGTCGTCTAGGTAAGCCATGACAGCTATGCCCTGAACTCTTAAGATTGCTAAGAGAGGGTCTAGAATCTTCGTGAAGACTCGGGGGGCCGTAGCTAGGCCGAACGGCAGGGCCACAAATTGAAAATGGCGCTGCTCTACCGCGAACCTTAGAAACTTCTGGTGTGCGGGAAATATTGGCACATGGAGATATGCATCTTTGATATCTATTGATGCCATGAATTCTCCTCCCTGCAGAGAGGAGACCACAGTGCGTATTGACTGCATCCGGAAGGTCTGGATGTGTAGAAACTGGTTTAAGTCTCTCAGATCCAAGATAGGTCTGACACTTCCGTTTGGTTTTGGAACGGTGAAGAGATTCGAATAAAAACCTGAACCCTGATCTTTCGGGCTCACTTCTACTATCACACCTTGGGATAGTAACTGATCTAAGGCCAGGAATAGCGGTTTCTGCTTTATCGGATCCTTGGGGATCCTTGACCTTAGAAAACGAGAAGGTGGAATCTTCTGAAACTCTAGCCTGTAGCCCAGAGATACTGAAGAGATCACCCATTTGTCCTGAATCTCCTCCCGCCAGGCGCCTGCAAACTGCAGGAGCCTTCCCCCCACTCGGCCGAGCGGGGGCGCCCCTTCATAAGGAGGTCTTGGGGGTCTGCTTGGCAGGCTTTCGCCCCCAAGTCTTTATCTGTCCCTGGGCTCGGCCCTGAGGCTTTCTAGCAGCGGAGGGCTGGGAAGGCCGTCGCCACTGTTTAGAGCTTGATGCTTCGGGAGAAAGAGTACGCCTGAATGAAGGACGTTTACTCTTTTTGACTGGAAGGAGTGTAGACTTACCTCCCGAAATATTTGGACGAATTTATCTAATTCTTCCCCAAACAAACGCTCCCCTTTAAACGGGAACCCAGTCAAATGCTTTTTGCATGACATCTCAGCGGCCCAATTCTTTAGCCATAGAGCCCTACGCATGTGTACCAACATGAGGGATAGACGTGATGCTTGTTGGACAGAATCCAAAATCGCATCAATTATGAAAACACAAGATGTGAGGCAATTCTGCATAATTCTCTACTTCCTCACTGGGAAGGAGTTCAAACATCTGTTTAACCTGTTCCTTGAGGAACTGACACAATCCCACGGCTGCGACTGTAGGTTGCACCACAGCGCCAGCCATGGAAAAGGGAGGCTTTTAATAAGGTTTCCAGCCCCTTGTCAGCTGGATCCTTAAATACCTGCGCATTATCCAAAGGACAAGCTAGGTTTTTATTCACACAAGAAACCGCCGCATCGACAGATGGGACCCCCCATTACTTGGTGAAACTTTCCTCCACAGGATAATGCATAGAAAACCTTTTGGGAGGAGTAAACAGTTTATCGGGATGTCCCCAATCCTCATACATCAATTTACCCGTTAAAGGATGAATTGGGAAGGAACAAGCAGTCTGTGGGGCTTTCCTGACTCCCAGGGAAAAGACAGAGGATGTAGCGATTTCAGCAGCAGGCATTCTGAATGTGGTACGCACCAATTCAGTATAATACTGCACCTGCTTTCTGAGTGCCTGGGAGGAGGGGACTATCTCCTCTACCTCTGACTTATCCGACTGCTCATGATCCCTTATGCAAAGATAGGGATCCTTCCTCATTTTCAGAACAATTATCTGAGAGAGGGATTTCAGCAGAGGGAGGGGGTCTACCCCTTTTCCTGCTATCTTTTAGGGAAGCAGAAGTAAAATTCATGATCCTCCCTTCAAAACCCTCCAATGTAGCCCTAAGGGAGTCCTCAGTGATATAAACCGGGGCTGCGACATTAGGAGAGGCTGCAAAAACCTGACAGGTGCACTGACTCGTTATGAGAGGCTGGCTCCAGTCTTGCAGAGGGGGATGGTAATTTACAGGCACTTTTGGAACCCCTGGACCTAGGCGGTGACCTGCCAGTGCTTTTATTACCTGCCCCTGAAACCCTCTTACGAGGAGACATAGTCCTGAGCTACAAAGCAGAGGTACTAGTACAAATGCAATCACTGTTGCGCTTAAAGTCTCACAATAAATCAATATATGCTTAAACGCACAACCTGATGCTGAGTAGGTGTCTTAAGGTTTACCTGGATCCAATCCCCATGGATGCTTACAGCCCACAGCTCCTGTGTCTCCAGTTACAGTCCCCTGACGCTCTTGGGCTTTTTAAAAACTGCCGCTTGGCGCCTGCACTACAGCGCTGTGCACACTAACGTGCATGGCTCGCAACCACACCCCCCCCTCCTCCATTAGGCCGGGAGCGCGCCCGGTGTGCGTGCATGCGCCCGCGCACGAGGACCGCGGAATCTGGGGGGGGGGGGGGGGAAGGAGAACCCAAAGGGAGCAACGTGGGACCCCTGGACCTGCATGGGACCCCTTTTTACCTTAACTGTGGCAGGAACTGTAAGGGAGACGCGAGTAGCTGGAGAACCAGGCTTTCACTGAGCGTGTTTGTATTGAAAGGCATGTAAGTATGCATCAGGCTGCTCTTACTCCCTCTAGTGGTGGAAACCAGGTAAGACATACAACTACTCACAATGAAGAAATCCATTCATATATTTAAAATATATAGGATGACTTCCCTTACCTGTTCCCCGCCGCAGGAATTGCTGATCTCAGACCAATTCCAGCCTTCACCCATCACGGCGGGTATTGTTAGCCAACCTTCAGGCGTATCTGGGGTTCTTACGAAAAGATCCTCCTACTTGGGCCATGTAAAAAGCTCTGCCAGAAACTTATGGGCGCCCTGAGTCAACAGTACCCCAAGTCTGGTTGTCCCAGAGCCCAGTCTTCCAATGGAGAGGACTTACAGGCAAAACCTTGTTTCTTCGGCAGACGAGGCCCGGGTACCATACCATCTTGGGAGTCAAATATCGGCCCGAGGTATGGATCCGGTTTGTTGTAGCCCTTCGGCCCTCGCCGGGACCCGCATAGAGCTAAGTTTTACGTTACCATCGACCAGACACTGGCGAAAAAACTGAGGTGCCTCCCAAATGGGAGGGGTTATATAGGGGAGGAATTCTCTTTAATTAGGGTCAACCAGTGTCCAATCACCAGAGGTGCCTATATAACCCACTATGTAATGAAGCTCCTGTGTCCCGTGATGTATGATCAAGAAAAAAGATTAACACTGAATAGGTAGAAACTGTTGTAGACTCATCAATATAAACAGAAATTTTTGAAGCCTGCTCAACAACTGCTTTGCAAAGCTTTTTCCTCATTTCACTAGCAATGCAATCTATTATTTGTGCTGCTGTGTACTCACTGTAAGGAGATTCCATAATACATTGCATTATTGATTGTTGATTTTGATTATTGATTTCACCCTGAAGATATAAGTTCAGGATTGCTTATCTGCTTAGTGATTTAAAGAGACTTTCTTGATACATTTTAGAGAATCTATCTCATGACAGTATTGCTTAATAACTGAATTATCTCATTGCCATGTCTATCTATTTCTGTTAAATGTCTTCATCTTAGGAAACATCTGTTTGTGGTTTTTATCTCTGTACACTGTTACTGGGTATGAAAAGGCTAGAATTGGTTTTTAGGAAGTTGTGGCTGGGCACATCATGGTCAGCAGACGTTAACAGAAAGTAAGGAATCATTGAACTGTAATAGCTTGAAATACAGAGGTTAAGATTAAGGTCACAAGACATTAACGAATAATATGCTAATGAACATTTATGTGTATCATTTTGATTGGCCCCCAAATTGGGGCAGAGTCTTGTAAAGACAGTATAAAACAGCGAATCCAGTATTAAAGAGTTGTAACCATTTCAGCATACCTATTGTGTTTGTATGTGTCATTGGTTAACCGCCGGCGAGGACCTCCACTGAGCCATCTCCAAGAGCCTAGGCCACAAGGAGAAGACGGGCAACCTAACAGTTTTGGTACCAGGAGTGGGGTGTGGCGTTTGTTTGAACAGGTAAGACACATTCTGCTCCTTTTTACCTATTTTTGGTAACTGGTGTTGGTGCTTGCCCTGTTCAAATAACCTTGTATATCCACCCACTTACATAACTGTGCCTTCGCAACGGGCTAGGCTGGCCCCTTGGAAGGTTAGAGGGGCTCGCAGGTATTTTGGTTTTTTGAGTAGTCTGACTAGGCTGGTCTGACTGTATTGAGTAGAGGTATATATATGTGTGTTTAAAACTCGGGAAGTATAGGATACGCCCGTAGTATAAGGAGTGGCTGAGTGGACGCCCAATCTTTTTGGGGGAAATATTGGAAAGTGCACTTATAATAACATGTTGATATAATGTAACTTTATTTGGCCATTGTATATATATATATATATATATATAAGATTTTGCTTGTTTTTCTTTTAGGTACCACCGTAAGTATTTAGGGTGTATAGAGAATTAGAGATAAGTGTATGGTATATATATGTATGACAACTGAATGTAAAGTACTGTATTGATTTGAAAGGTTTTATTAAGGCATTACACATATATGCACTAAATGAACAACATATATCAGGAACCCAATTGTAGTGAGATAGCGCCCGCCTGCCCACATTGCACCTTTGGGTTACTGTTCCTTAGTGTTGACAGGACGTGGATCCTGCTTACCACTAGACCAACTGGGTTCTCATACCGACTTGGTGCAAGGGGAGTATATCCTACCACGAGGAGGGGTTTCCTATACCGAGTACTGAGGGTTAACCTTCATAGCTATATCAGCCCCACAGCAATAACAGACGAGGGGACTTATTCCCAAGTCAGGGAACAGATTATAGCACAAACAGGTTGCTTTCATCTCTGTCCCTGTACTAGACACACCCTACCAAGGTTATTAGATGGGGAATTCTGCAGCAACCCAGACCACGGCCAACCCATCCCCCTATGAGTATGTTAAAAACACACTACCGGGGCCACAGGTAGAACCTTTTTGGACACAGGTCAGAGAACGGTGCCAACAGCTAGGAATACATGACCCAGGACCACAAGGTCCCTGTTCAGAGGATGATTGGAAAGAGGTGAGCAAGGTGTGTCAGGTGCACAAGCACTCTTATCCACCTGGGAAATGGGAAGACACCCAGTACATGAAAGATTGTTACAAAACATGGAATAAATGCTTAGCCAAGTATAAAACAAAGTATGTAACTAAAGTCCCCACAGTAAAGCCTGTAAACTCACCCGCCCTATCTCAGCAACCTGAGGCACCACCACCCCCCCCTTATGTGATGGTTAAACAGGAAGATGGAACATTGGGTCCACGTCTTCAGCTGTATCCATCTTTGGACCCAGCAGTGTTGGCCACCATAGTGTATGGGGCAGCTGATCAGGCACAAGTTACACGATGGGAAAACGAAAGTAGAAGCAGGGAAGAGGAAGTCCGGGCAGAAGGTATACAAAGAAGGGAAGAAGAGAGGATTAGAAAAATGGAACCAAAGGAAAGGGAATTAGAAGAGAAGTTAAGAGAGCTTAGAAAAAGAAAGGAGGAATTAGAGGAGAAAATGTCTAGAAGGGAGGAAGAGCTAGAAGAGTACAAAAGAGAGCTGGATAAGAGGGAAGGTGAGATGAGAGAATATTCTGCGATAACTAAGGGAGAAAGGGATGGAAAGACCCTGAAAGAGGGGGAAGAGGAAGGAGTCGGGAAGTTAAGCCCCAGGGAAAAGGAATGGGAGGAGAAACAGAAAGAATTTAATAAGAGACAGCAGGAAGAGGAAGAAAGGATACAGAGGAAAAGGGAAGATTTAGAGGCATACGAAAGGAAACTAGAGAAAGAGGCAAGAAGGATTGAGGAGGCCAAGGGAAAGATAATTTCACAGCCATCCACCACACTCAGAAGCCAAACGAAACCGGCCATAAGCCAGAAACCCCCACAGGAGGAAAGGGAGCAGGGTGAAAAAGAAATAGACATGGAACAGGAAAGTCTAGGTGCCACCTTTAAAGCACCACTTATGCATATAGGGGAGACGGAAGTCCATATTCCCCTACCTTTAGGCACACTGTCAAAAATAAAGGAATTATGCCCCAGCCCAAAGAAAAGCCCTAGGGAGGCTGGCGCTTTCCTTGCAAAATACAGTGCAGGGACAAGCTTGGATAAGGAAGATATAAAAGGGATCCTTAGTATAATTGACCCTGACAGTCCAGAAGGGCATCCCGTAGAGGCCTTATGGACAGCCCACATAAAGGAAGATAAAGATTGGGTATTTTTTTGGAAAAGTATGGGGAATCACTGGTCTACTATATACAAGGGTTCATCCGCACTCCAGGAACTTATCCTAGCAAAACAGGGACCAAAGGAAAAATTCTATGAATTTTGTACCCGGGTATATGGCTTGTGGAAAGCAGTAGATAGCGCCACCCCCCAATTGTTCACCACCACCATTATGGCTGGTGGCGATACGAAGGTGACACAGCTGCTTAAATTCACTAATCCAAAGTGGGCAGAACAAGCCCCAGATGAATTTATGAAGGATACTAGATCACGAGAAACATCAGGGGTATTTGAGCAGAAGGGTGGCATTTTTCCCTCCCTGACACCAACCCAGACTCCGCCCACCCACATAATGACAATGCAACCTTATCCACCAATGCAATCTTATCCCCCAGATCAGGCTTACCCACCAGACCAGGGATGCTTTAACTGTGGGGAACTGGGACACTGGAAGTCCCAATGTCCCTACAGAATTAGAACAAACGCTCAGAGAGGAAGAGGTAGGAATCTAAACACCACCCCACATCGCCTTCAGGATATCAGGTATCCTCACCCACCACAACCCCAATACCAGCCTCAGCCTCATAGACCACCCCCACGCATCCCGATGCAGTGGCCATCCGCTCGGCGGACACCACAATAGGGATGCCAAGAGTATGTCCCGTCCCTCAGCCTTGTGTGTTACAATCCATCGTGGAAAAGTCTTCCGCAGGTACTATTGCGGGTAGACAATCACCTGATATGTCTATTATTAGATTCAGGGGCTACATTCAGTAGTTTGAATGATGCCATATATGACACACCGCACTGTACTGAGGGAAACTCTATTGGTATAAATGGGACATCAATTACCCACCCCATCACTCCACCATTGCCCGTGGCTACTCCAGAAGGGCAGGAACTATGTACCCAGAGTTTTGCTGTCCTTGTGGATTGTCCAGTATCTTTAATGGGGAGGGACCTACTCTCAAAACTGAATATCACCATTAAATTTGACAGAGGGGGCTCCCTCACTGCCAGCTCACCATTCTGCGATTTACATGCTCCAAAAAGACACACTTACAGGGGACTCTTTGCATCATTACCACCCACTCTAGAAACACATGCCATATGGGCAGAAAACAAAGGGAGTGTGGGTTTTATTAACTGTACACCTTACACACCACAAATGCGTCCAGACGCCAAAGTACAATATCATAAGCAATACCCCCTGCCACTCGAAAAAATTGAAGGCATCACACCATTAATCGATGATTACATAGCAAAAGGGATTCTGAAACACATTATAAGCCCCTGGAATACACCAATCTACCCTGTGAAAAAGGCAAATGGGGAGTGGAGGCTTGTGCAGGACCTAAGGGCCGTCAACAAGCAGGTTATACCTCTGCCACCTTTGGTAGCAGATATTTCTTTCATCTTTTTGAAAATACCTGCTGATTCCCTTTGCTACACAGTAGTGGACCTGGCAAATGCATTTTTTAGCATCCCGATCGATGAAAGGGTATTGCCCATGTTTTCATTTTCATGGGGATGGGGGAAAAAGCAGTTGACCTGGTCAAGATTACCGCAGGGGTATGTGGACAGTCCGGCAGCCTTCTCCATGGTCCTTAATGAGACAATTAAGTCATGGACTGCTGAGCGCGGGTCGGTACTAATACAGTATGTGGACGACTTGCTCCTGTGCAGTCGATCTGCTGAAGATTGTGCGGTCGATTCCACATCTCTGTTACATCACCTGGCCAGGTCTGGCCACCTAGCATCGCGGAAGAAGATACAATGGTGTCAAAGTCAGGTAGAATAGCAACCTTGCTGTCATTCTTGGGCGCAATCGTATATTGCCGCCAATGGATCCCAGATTGTTCATATTATGATGGCATTCTGAGGGAGGCTACCTTGTCCACCGCCCCAAAGACAATAGATTGGACAACAGAAAGGCTCCATGCTTTTCAGGCCTTGTTAAAAAGTCTGACTCAGGCCCCCGCCCTGGGATTGGTAGAATATGGCAAACCTTTTCAATTATACTGTGTGGTGTCGGGAAATTCTTTTGCTGCGGTTTTAACACAGCAACATGGAACCGGGTACCGACCAGTCTCCTATCTCTCAAAAAAGTTGCCTACCCAAGTACAAGGGATGCCATCTTGTTTACAAAACCTTGCTGCTTGTGCAATGGCAGTTCAAGAAGCTAACAAATCAGTATTAGGCCATGAGCTGACTCTCTACACTACTCATTCAGTGACTCACCTCCTGCAAAACATGAACACGCAGCATATGACAGCACAAAGGCTTAGTGGGTATGAGATCACACTTCTGAATACTGATAACCTCACCCTCAAACACGCACCACCAAGTAATCCCACTGTCCGCCTTTTGCATTCTTTGCTCAGGCTGCCACGAGACCCTGATCAGAAACACAATTGTGTTGAACAGGTTGCAGCAATAACCAGCCCTCGCCCAGATCTCACTGATATTCCCCTACCAGGAGTACAGGACGTCTTCGTAGACGGCAGCTGCTCCCGCCCCTCTGATGCAACATTCCTGACAGGGTACGCCATTGTCCAACTCCCTGATATGGTGTTGGAAGCAAAAGCTTTACCACCCTCCTCGGCACAGGTAGCAGAATTGGAGGCGCTCACAAGAGCTTGCATACTTTTCTCAGATCAGGAGGTAAACATCTACACAGATAGTAGGTACGCTTTTGGGGTCACGCATGACTATGGCGTAATATGGGCAAATAGAGGATTTAAAACTGCTGACAACAAGCCAATTGCTAACTCTACGCAAATTAAAGCACTCTTGCAAGCGATTCTTCTCCCAAAGCGGATAGCGGTCATCAAGGTAAAGGCACATTCATCAAATAACAGCAGAATTTCCAAAGGAAACGCGCTGGCAGACAGAGAAGCAAAAAAGGCCGCTGCCCTATACATTGGTCAGCCAGCCCCCACAACAATGTTCTTCAAAGAAAATTTTACATCACCCAACTTTAAAACCATTGTGGCACAAATACAGGGATTAGCTACAAAGGAGGATGTTTCTTTTTGGGTCAAGGATGGCTTGACCAAGGACCAAGAAGGTCTTTGGTCAAAAGAGGGGAAGATATTGGGCATACCAGAATCAAGCAGTGTTCTCATACTTTCCTATCTCCATGGTCCAGGACATATAGGTACCACCGCCCTAACAAACATATACACAAAGTCTTTCTGTACAAACAACTTAAATAAACAGGCAAAACTCCTCACCAGCAGTTGTATGACCTGTGCACAAAACAATGTCCAAGGGAAAAATCATGGATTACATGGCCACCTGCCCCCACCCCTAGGTCCCCTAACAGATTTACAAATAGACTTTACACACATGCCCAAACAAAAAGGCAATTTGAAATACCTTTGCGTGATCGTATGCAAATGGTCAGGCTGGGTTGAAGGTATTCCATGTACAGGTGAGACTGCTAAAATTGCTGCCAAATGCATACTGAACCATTGGGTTTGTAGGTTTGGAATACCAACGGCCATATGGTCAGACAGAGGACCTGCCTTCAGCTCCTCTGTTACACAGACTTTAGCTAAGCTACTAGGCTTACAGTGGAAACTGCACATCCCTTACCACCCACAAAGTGCAGGGGTAGTGGAAAGAATGAACAGGAACATTAAAGACAAGTTAAAAAAGGCTACGGGGGGCACCATGAAAGGATGGTTGGATTACCTTCCTTCTGTCCTATTTCAGATCAGAACAACACCACATGCCAGAACAAAACTCTCGCCCTTTGAGATTTTGATGGGAGTTCCTGCAAACATAGAGCTGCCCCTCTTAGATCAAAACACTGACATTAACATCTATTCCCAACAGGAAATGTACGTGAAAAATCTGGTAAGTATGCTACAGGAAATGAACGAACAAGTCTCTGTCACCTTTTCTCCTATTTCCACAGAGCCAACACACCCCTTCATCCCAGGAGATCAAGTGCTAGTCAAGCAACTGGCCCACAAAAAGAGGATCGGACCAATCTACTCTGGACCTTGGAAGATAGAGAAGGTTTCCAGAACTGCTGCACTGACCGATCTAGGAAACACCTGGATCCACGCCAGCCGGTTAAAGAAGTGTCCACAGCAACCCCAGACCCCAGACCCGCCTCCAGCACCCCAGGACTCCTCTGACCAGGAACAGCAACCAGATTTGAAGGACGTTCAAGAGGGCATAAAGCAAATCTCTCTGAACGACAAGACAAATCCCTCACCCACAGGAAGAAACGAGTAACAGAACTTTGTACACAGTACCTGACAAAAATGATTTCCACTTCTGTGTCAGGAAGAACATTATGCTTCTGGACATGTCTGATTCTGATAGTATTCATACCTGTTTGGTTAATAGCAAATTGTGTGTACCATCCAGAAGATTTAGGGCTACTAGAAGGCATATGTGGGAAAGCACAGACAGCCAATGCCCCTAGTTTAAAAAATAAAAGAAGTATACACCCCACTGAACCCCCTTCAGGTTTCACCGACAAAATGTTGTTGTTAAAGTTTAAGTACAGTTATGCACAAAAGTCTGGTTTTGAGAAATGTTGGATATGCAGCAAACTCCACCCTAGTACAGCCAGAATCCCATTAATGGCCATTCCCTTAAACATCACTCCTTTCCTGAATGGAATACCCCCTATTGTTCTTGCCAATGTCATAAGAAAAAGTCCCAACAAGTCCCTCAGTTTTCAAATCGTGGGTAGAAGCCATGCTCCAGATTGGTGTTTCATAATGGGAAACATTTCCAGGGGAGCTGAGGTGTGCAAATGGTCGAAACTTAATGTCTCCATGGCTTCCCTTACCGATAACTCATTTTTTCGCACCTCAGACCCTGTGATAAATGCTACCATCTATGACCTTTTTAATTCTAGCTCCCACTCCCCGGTCACACAGTTATTAGCTCTGCTGATGGCATCTGGACATTCAAAAGGCGCAAGGACCATTGTTAGTCAACGACCCTTAGCATTAGGTAACACAACCTACATCTGTTGTGGCAAGCTCTGTTACCCATGGATTCCTGAGGAACCCCAAGGGTGGTGTTATCTTGCTAAAATAGTCCCTGTAATGGGAGTAGTGGGGGATAATGGACAAGGACACCTACTTAAAGCTAGTACCCACCCAAGATACCCTCTAAAACACCTTGTGAAAAGAGAAATGTTCCTAGAAAAAGATATGACCTGGGCCTGGTTTCCTTCCTGGACAGGATGGGGAATAGATTTGATGAAGAAACTAAACAACTACACTTCAATCATAGATGAGATCTTGGAAAAGGACTCTGATGACATCACAAAACTAAACCTAGAAACCAGAGCAATTAGAAAACAACTAGAGCTACATGACCTGGCTATAGAAAGCATGAGTGCAGCCCTCACTGGCCTCTGTGAAATTACTGAGGACTATGAATGCTGCACCTGGATACATAACACGAGTATCGAGATCCCTGATTACTATGACATAATTGCACAACACAGAAAAGAGGTAAACAAGCTACAACAGGATGCAAGGGATATTGGGAAAACATGGGACCCTTTCTCTACAGGGTTCAGTTTAGGAGGTCTCACTTCATGGTTGAAGAACACTGCAATGACTATTTTCACCATACTGCTTTTCATATTGTTCTTGTATGCATGCTTCATGTTACTCAAATGCCTCTGCAGGAAGGGTAGCGAAGCACATTCCGAAACCATGAAGCTGACTTCCATTTCCAGAGATCCCACGGTATGGTATGAGAATCAGGAACATGAATATGAATCCTTGAGGCGTGACGAAAAGGTAGAAAATGACCATTTCGATGATATCGAATGGTCAAAGGGAGGATTGTAAGGAGATTCCATAATACATTGCATTATTGATTGTTGATTTTGATTATTGATTTCACCCTGAAGATATAAGTTCAGGATTGCTTATCTGCTTAGTGATTTAAAGAGACTTTCTTGATACATTTTAGAGAATCTATCTCATGACAGTATTGCTTAATAACTGAATTATCTCATTGCCATGTCTATCTATTTCTGTTAAATGTCTTCATCTTAGGAAACATCTGTTTGTGGTTTTTATCTCTGTACACTGTTACTGGGTATGAAAAGGCTAGAATTGGTTTTTAGGAAGTTGTGGCTGGGCACATCATGGTCAGCAGACGTTAACAGAAAGTAAGGAATCATTGAACTGTAATAGCTTGAAATACAGAGGTTAAGATTAAGGTCACAAGACATTAACGAATAATATGCTAATGAACATTTATGTGTATCATTTTGATTGGCCCCCAAATTGGGGCAGAGTCTTGTAAAGACAGTATAAAACAGCGAATCCAGTATTAAAGAGTTGTAACCATTTCAGCATACCTATTGTGTTTGTATGTGTCATTGGTTAACCGCCGGCGAGGACCTCCACTGAGCCATCTCCAAGAGCCTAGGCCACAAGGAGAAGACGGGCAACCTAACACTCACTATGGATAATACTTCCTAAGTCAGCTCCATTTGCTGCTTGCAAGCTAATAAGATCTGGGAAGTCTGGGAGTTTTTTTTCGCACAAAAGTAGGCAGTGTGAAAGACTTTAGTGGTGGACACAAACGTATGCTTCTGCCGTTCTGCAATATAGGATTGCAGTATCTCCTTTCTGGATACTGCTTGGATATTTCCTGCCTTTACATGTGCTTCTGAAATACTATGTATGTGGATTTTTTTACGCAGTGAGGTCAACATATCTTTTTTGGTTTTGCCATATGGAGTAATTGTACCAGTGCTCCATTCTTTGGAAATGGATACACCCTGTGAAACAGACACTCCAAGGTGTTTAACCTCACGACACAATTTGCACCCTAAAAGACCATTTTCTACAAACAGCCAAGGGTACTTTTTATTACATTCTCTTCACTGATTCTGGTCCCAACATTCTGGAAGAATAATGATATCACTGACCTTGGCAGTGGTATTTTCAGCCACATTGGTAATAGTCAACAATTGATTCACTGACTGGTGAGGTTTCTGCAGCGGACACCGACCTGCTGAAGCAAAGGCTCAGCCTGAGTTGAGCAACTTGCAGAATCAGCATGACATTTCGTACTGGATGCCTTTATGAAGAAATCTGTAATGCTGCTTTTTTGTTTGCTCATTTCCGTAATAATAAAAACAATAAATAATGGTGTAAAATAAGCAGCCTGGCTGGCCTCAGGGTGCTGGCCTGGCTGGCCTCAGGGTGCTGGCCTGGCTGGCCTCAGGGTGCTGGCCTGGCTGGCCTCAGGGTGCTGGCCTGGCTGGCCTCAGGGTGCTGGCTGGCTGGCTGGCCTCAGGGTGCTGGCTGGCTGGCTGGCCTCAGGGTGCTGGCTGGCTGGCTGGCCTCAGGGTGCTGGCTGGCTGGCTGGCCTCAGGGTGCTGGCTGGCTGGCTGGCCTCAGGGTACTGGCTGGCTGGCTGGCCTCAGGGTGCTGGCTGGCTGGCTGGCCTCAGGGTGCTGGCTGGCTGGCTGGCCTCAGGGCGCTGCCTGGCTAGCCTAGCTGGTCTCATGGTGCTGGCCTAGCTGGTCTCAGGGTGCCGGCTGGCTGGTCTCAGGGTGCCGGCTGGCTGGTCTCAGGGTGCCGGCTGGCTGGTCTCAGGGTGTCGGCTGGCTGGTCTCAGGGTGCCGGCTGGCTGGTCTCAGGGTACTTGGTACTGGCCTAGCTGGTCTCAGGGTGCTGGCCTCAGGGTACTCAGTACTGGCCTAGCTGGTCTCAGGGTGCTGGCCTGGCTGGTCTCAGGGTGCTGGCTGGCTGGCCTCAGGGTGCTCGGTACTGGCCTATCTGGTCTCAGGGTGCTGGCCTGGCTGGTCTCAGAGTGGAGGGGGACATGGAGGAAAACTAGAGGGGGACACAGAGGAAAACTGGAGGGGGACAGTAGCAGAACGGAGGGGGACAGTAGCAGAACGGAGGGGGACAGTAGCAGAACGGAGGGGGACAGTAGCAGAACGGAGGGGGACACAGAGGAAAACTGGAGGGGGACAGTAGCAGAACGGAGGCGGGTGGGGGACACAGCAGCAGAACGGAGGCGGGTGGGGGATACAGCAGCAGAACGGAGGCGGGTGGGAGACACAGCAGCAGAATGGAGGCAGGTTGGGAACACAGCAGCAGAACAGAAGGGGGGTGGGGGACGCAGCAGCAGAACAGAAGGGGGGTGGGGGACACAGCAGCAGAACGGAGGGGGGGTGGGGGACACAGCAGCAGAATGGAGGGGGGGTGGGGGACACAGCAGCAGAATGGAGGGGGGGTGGGGGACACAGCAGCAGAAAGGAGGGGGGTGGGGGACAGCAGCAGAAAGGAGGGGGGTGGGGGACAGCAGCAGAAAGGAGGGGGAGCATGCTCACTGTAACTAACAAAGTAAGTGTGTGTTAACACAGTTAGCACACTAACCTGGAATTTTCTCTTCCTCTGGCGGGCAGCAAACTCTTGGCAGACCTCGTGAGTGGGAGGAGGACTGAGGCTCAGCTCAGGAGAGAAGTGAACTGGCAGCTGGCAGCAGTGCAGCGGCTGTGGGAGTAGTCGGCGGTGGCCCCAGGACTGTCTGGCACTTCGCAGAAGGGAGGGGACAGGCTGGATCCTAATCAGCACTCTTTTTGGTGTGAGTGTCTGTGGTTGGCTGCTCTGGAGGCGTTGCTCAGCCGTAGCCCGGGCCATAGGTGTGCTGCCCACTGACTCCTGCCAGTGCGTGCCCATGTGTACGCCGACATCATGTGACCAGTTGCTAGACGCGGAGCAGCCCTAGCCTAGCAACCAGTTACTCGGGCAGCATATGCAGGATAGGCTGCTAATGGGAACGGAATTCCTGTTGTGTAAAATGTACAGGAACTCCGTTCCCATGCATTCCCACAGGACTCGAGCCCTGGATGGAGAAGAATAAAAAATAAAAATGAATAAAAATAAACTTTAAAAGGCGTCCAGAGCAAGGACGAAAAAAGAACACTGGTGTGGGCAGACAGCTGCCCTTTATGGCCTAAGAAAAAAGTGGTCCTGGTGGGGTCAGAGGGGGTGGAGCTGACCCATAGTAGGTTGACATGGGGAGGTCCAGGAAATTATAATATATATATATATATATATATATATATACACACACACACACACACACACACACACACACACATTTCCTGGTCGTTCTCTCGTCAGCACACTATGGGGTTAACTGTTCCTCATTAACCCTCAGGACCACCTCCTTCCTGCGTTATAAATCGCTGTCCTCCCTTCCCCCTCCTGTTCTTTTTTCATTGGTGGCCAGGCCACCGGACTCAATCCCAGCTGATACCCCCCTACCGAACCTTTCCCCGCCAGGTTGAGCCTCTCCTGGGGTTGGAGGGTCCAGAATAGATAGAGGTAAAGCCTCTTATGACACTGGACGCCTTGTGGCATTTGTTGTCTAAAGGACACACATACCTGAAGAGGATTTTACCTGCATCTTCCCCTTTGGAGCCTAGGTCATCGCTGAATGACCTCCCAGATGGGGGCCTGAGCTTAGCAGGAGTGGCCGTGCTTTTCTGGGGTAACCAGCACACCATAAAGCCGGACACAACATGGTGGCAGGTGCGATTGCTGTGTTTTGCAGAGGATTCCAGTAGGTGATTGCACGATCCTTCTCCCTAAACTTTTTTTTCAATGACTTATGTGCTTCTCATACTCTGTGCTTGCTCTTCCTTTCCAGCCAGGTTTGGCTGAATTGTTTGCTGTTACTACCATTGGCCTCTCTGTCATCCTGCATTCTCAGCTTGTTTGCTGCAGGTAAGATGGCCAACGATTTAAAGGGGTAGGACACAAAAAAGTTCTCCTTTTTAAAGGGAGGGGAAGAGGATAGTTACTAGGATGCGTCTATTGTTTAACTTTTTGTCTCTCATTTGTCTGTAGCCATGAGCTCACCACAGCAGGCACGAAGATCTACGGAAAGGTAGGAGGGGTCTACGGGGGACAAAATACTGCAAAAGAGTGCCGCACATGCAAGTAACGTGTTGCTTAATAATTTATAGGAGCAAGAGCCCAAAGAAAGACATTCCTGGAATGAAAAGTCCCACCACCGTTCTAGGTCCCACTCCAAACGGAGGGATCGATCTCCTTGTGGTCCAAGCTGCAGCAGATCCTCAGCGGTAGAACCACGACAGTACGGTAGCCCAGCAGAAGGCTTATGCTTGGCTTGCGCAGCACAGGCTATTGCCAGGAAACTTCTATGTGCCGAATGCATAAAAGATGTGGCCACGGATAGGGAAGCAGAAGCCCAGAGGGTTAAGGATTATATACAAGAGGCAGTGACTGAAAGTATGCAGCTAGCCTCCAGCGCATCCTGCTCTAAAAAAGAGGAACCTAGACCAGACACCTCCACAGATCAAGGGCAAAGGTGGTTAAGGATCTGTGAGACCTTATCAGATTCTTCATCAGAGACAGAGGACTAGGGATGAGCTTCGTGTTCGAGTCGAACATACGTTCGACTCGAACATCGGCTGTTCGCCCGTTCGGCGAATTCCGAACGTTATGGGCCGTTCGCGCCAAATTCGTGTGGCGCTCACGGCCCACAATGCACTGCGTCATCGCAGTGCATTGCTGGCTCATGATTGGCCAAGCATGCACTGTGACCCCGCATGCTTGGCCAATCACAGCGCCAGCAGCGAGGAGAGCCATGATTGGCCACAGGCAGGATGCCTGTGGCCAATCATAGCTCAGGCTCTGTAGTACACGCCCCACACTATATAAGGCCGCCAGCGCGGCGGCCTAGTGTAGTGTGTTGGCGTCTGAAGCAGTTAGTGGGTGTTCTGTGTACCTTCAACACAGTACACACCGATCGTTTTCGGCCGATTTTCGATCTTGCTGTTGTGTAGTGGTTGTTGTCTGTGTTCCCTGACCGCAGTATACACCGCTATATTCACCTCACCTATATTAGCTAGTGATCTATCTTTTATAATAGAGCTTGCAGTCAGTAGTGTTAGGAGCTTGTGCGTGCTGTCTGCGTGCTCTGTACCCAGTACACACCGCTATATCCACCTACATAGCTCTTCTCTATTTGAGCCCACTTGCCATCTGCAGGAGTTATTGGAAGTTGTGTGTGCCTCCAGCACAGCATACATCTGTTTATACCCCTTTATCTCTGGTGTTCTATAAAAAAGGCATCTGCAGGAGTTAGTGGGTTTTTTGTGCCTCCAGCACAATATACACCTGTATCTACCCTTTATTGCTGTTCTCTAATAGAGCCATCTGCAGGGCTTAGTGGGTGTTGTGTGACTCAATTACAGTATACCCCTTTATCTGTGGTGTTCTATAATAAAGGCATCTGCAGGAGTTAGTGGGTGTTGTGTGACTCCAGCACAATATACACCTGTATCTACCGTTTATTGCTGTTCTCTAATAGAGCCTCTTCATCCTCCTCATCCTCTCTCACCCAGTCTCAGGGTACTAGCAAAGCAGCTGCCAACGCATCGTCTTCCCTCCTCTCAATGTCATCATCAGTGACTCCTTCCCTAGACCCACCACGTCCTCCTGAGGAGTCTCCTGAACTCATTAAGCACAGTGTTGGGTACATGCTCCAGGAGGATGCCCAGTGTTTTGTGGGCTCTGATGATGACACTCAGCTAGAGGAAGGCAGTAGCGTGAGCGCAGAGAGAGGGGATGCTCAAGAAGGACAGCAATCTGGCAGTCATGTTCCACAAGCTGCAGCATACTGCCAGGTTTGCTACAGCGATGGAGGGAGGGGATGATGAGGGCACTGACTCCACGTGGGTGCCTGGAAGGAGAGAGGAGGAGGAGGAGGAGGAGGCACATGTCCAACGAGGCAGGATGCCCTCCGGGGGCCAGCTTAGGGGCAGCACACCGACTGAATCACACCGCAGAGCTCCGCCTGTGCAGGGCGCTGCCTCTGCGTGTTATTCTAAAAGTTCTTTGGTGTGGGCCTTTTTTGAGACGAGTGCATCAGATCGCACCGCTGCTATTTGCAACATATGTCTCAAGCGTATCTCGCGTGGCCAAAACATCAGCCCCTTGGGCACCACATGCTTGACCAGACATATGTTGACCTGCCATGCAGCTCGTTGGCAAGCGTACCTCAAAGACCCACACCAAAGAACAAAGCGGACCTCTCCTTGCTCCTCATCAGCTGGCATCTCCAACCCCACTAGACCTTCAGTCCTCTCTGAAACCTGCTCTGAGAGGAATGAAGGTGTAGAATTAGGTGTGTCACAGCCAAGTGCTTCCGGATACTCTGCTAGCGGTACACCCACATCCGATTATAGCAGGCAAATGTCCCTGCCCCAGCTGCTGGACCGGTGAAAGAAGTTCACTCCCAGCCATCCACATGCCCAGCGGTTGAATGCTAGCTTGGCTAAATTGCTAGCACTTCAACTGCTGCCTTTTCAGTTGGTAGACTCGGCCCCCTTCCGTGAGTTTGTACAATGTGCGGTTCCTCAGTGGCAGGTAGCCAAACGCCACTTTTTCTCACGGAAGGTGATTCCGGCTCTCTACCGGCATGTGGAAGGCAATGTCCTTGCCTCGCTGGACAGGGCGATCAGCGGTAAGGTGCATATTACCGCTGACTCATGGTCCAGCAGGCATGGACAGGGACGTTACCTGTCTTTCACGGCCCATTGGGTCACTCTTTTGGCAGCTGGGAAGGATGCAGGACAAGGTGCAGTAGTGTTGGAGATTGTTCCGCCACCACGCCTCCAAAATGCTACTATTGGTTGTGACACACCTCTCCCCTCCACCCCCTCTTCTTCCTCCATGGCCTCTTCCAGTGCTCTGTCCTCAGAACCAGCAGTGCTTCGTAGGCGTTCCAGGGGCTACGCAAGTACGCAGGCAAAACGATGCCATGCCGTGCTTGCGCTGGTTTGTTTGGGGGACAGGAGCCACACTGGGGCGGATGTTTTGTCAGCTCTGCAGGGGCAGGCCGAGAGGTGGCCACGCCAGCTTAAGCCAGGAATGGTGGTTTGTGACAATGGCACCAACCTCCTCTCCGCCCTCCGACAGGGACAACTGACCCATGTGCCCTGTGTAGCTCACGTCCTTAACCTGGTGGTGCAGCGGTTCTTGGGCAGGTACCCCGGCTTACAGGATGTCCTGAAGCAGGCCAGGAAAGTCTGTGTGCATTTCCGCCGATCATTTAATGCCTGTGCTCGGCTGGCTGAGCTCCAAAAGGAGTTGAACCTGCCCAAGAACAGCCTTATATGTGACATGCCCACCAGGTGGAACTCAACGTTGGCCATGCTGCAGCGGTTGCACACGCAGCAGAGGGCCATCAATGAGTACCTGTGCGACAGGGTCAGGGGAGCTCGGTTTTTTCTCACCACGCCAGTGGGGCATGATCAGGGATGCATGCACTGTCCTGTACCGTTTGAGGAGGCCACAAGGATGGTGAGCAGTGACAGTGCATGCATCAGTGACACTGTACCTCTTGTCCACCTCTTGGAGCATACGCTGCGTGGAATAATGGACAGGGCACTTGAGGCAGAACAGAGGCAGGAAGAGGAGGACTTCCTTGCCTCTCAAGGCCCCCTTTATCCAGACAGTGTTCCTGCTGTGCCACCCATCACACAGGAAGAGGAGGAGGAGGAGGAAGAGGAGGAGGAGGATGATTGTGTCAGCATGGAGGTGGAGGCTGGCACTCAGCATCAGCAGCAGCAGCAGTCTTGTAGGGATGATTTACAGTCCCAAGAAACACGTGGACTTGTACGTGGCTGGGAGGAGGTAGCTGCGGATCATGTTGTCCTTAGTGACCCAGAGGACTCCGGACCGAATGCCTCAGCTAACCTACGCTGCATGGCCTCCCTGATCCTGCAAAGCCTGCGGAAGGATCCTCGTATTCTTCGGATCAAGGAGAGGGACCATTACTGGCTGGCAACTCTCCTTGATCTACGGTACAAGGGTAAGGTTGCTGACCTTATCTTGCCATCGCAGAGGGAGCAGAGGATGAGACATCTCTGGGAGGCCTTGCAAAAAGGTCTGTGCAACACGTTCCCAGAGACTGGGAGGTTACAAACTCCTGGTCCTGGACAACGTGTTGCTGAGGCATCGGTCAGAAGGAGCGGTGGAGAAGGTGGCCGTCTGACTGATGCTTTCAGACAATTTTTTAGTCCGCAGCCCCAAGGTATGATCGGTTCCAGCACCCATTGCCAGCGTCTGATTTACATGGTGCAGGAATACCTAGGGGCAAGGTCAGACTTGGACACCTTTCCCACCGAAACTCCTCTGGCTTACTGGGTCTTGAGGATGGATCACTGGCCAGAGCTTGCACAGTATGCAATTGAGCTACTGGCCTGTCCTGCATCCAGCGTTCTTTCGGAACGCACCTTCAGTGCTGCTGGTGGCTTTGTTACCGATCACAGGGTGCGCCTGTCCACTGAATCAGTTGATCGACTGACCTTCATCAAGATGAATCAGTCTTGGATCACCCACAGCTACCAAGCACCTGAAGCTGATGTAACAGAATAATTTTTTTTGAAATATCACATCCCTTCAAGACTGCCTATGCTGATGCTGAGTGACTGTCCTGTTATGTTGATTGTCTATCCTCTTCCGCTGATATGTTGGAAGAACATTTCTGGTTCTGGGTGATGCCTAAGGCCCAATTTTTTTGCCCCTGTTTAACAGGGGCATTTAATTACAATTTTTGATGCAATGCTTTGCAGCAGGGATAATTCCTGCAATAAAACTAGAGTATATGGCAGAGGTTGCAGTGTGGTGGCACCAGCACCAGTGCCTAAGGCCCAATTTTTCTGCCCCTGTTT
Organism: Lithobates pipiens; assembly: GCF_037356315.1. Taxonomy (NCBI): domain Eukaryota; kingdom Metazoa; phylum Chordata; class Amphibia; order Anura; family Ranidae; genus Lithobates; species Lithobates pipiens. Next base: position 113,073,588 of record NW_027507787.1, read on the forward strand.
AATAGGGGCATTTAATTACAATTTTTGATGCAATGCTTTGCAGCAGGGCTAATTCCTGCAATAAAACTAGAGTATATGGAAGAGGTTGCAGTGTGGTGGCACCAGCACCAGTGCCTAAGGCCCAATTTTTCTGCCCCTGTTTAACAGGGGCGTTTAAGTACAATTTTTGATGCAATGCTTTGCAGCAGGGCTCATTCCTGCACTACAACTAGAGTATATGGGAGAGGTTCCAGTGTGGTGGCACCAGCAGCAGTGCCTAAGGCCAAATTTTTCTGCCCCTGTTTAACAGGGACATGTAATTACAATTCTTGATATAATATTTCACAGGAGGGCCCCTTCCTGTGCCCACCCAGAATAACGGTGAGGACTTATAGTGTTGTGGCACCAGCACCACAACCACCAAAGGTAAATTTTTCTACCACTGTTCAACAATGGCATGTAATTACAATTCTTGATATAATCGTTCACAGCAGGGCGCTCCAGCGCCCACCAAGAGTCACTTTGAGGGCTTACAATGTTGTGGCAAAATCAACACCTTGTTCCGCCATTTCTGCAGAGCATATAGGGCAGGCCCCTACTTTCAAACATCCAATTTACAAACATCTCCTACTTGCAAACGGAAGGAGATAACAGCAAGTGAGATGAAAAAAGATGGACGACAAAACAAATTATACAGGGGTGATAACCCTTCCCCATGTTTTCCAAAAAGCTTAAAAATAGTTTTTTTGACTGGAGCTACACTTTAAAAATGTACCAGTTGAAAATTACAAACAGATTCAACTTAACACAACAAACCTACACAGTCCCTGTCTTGTTTGCACCGCCTGTATACTGCTGTTCTGAGTATATAGGGCCTGGGGGCCACACGCATTTCCTTTTTTTAATATGGGTACAGGGTTCCCCTTAATATGCGCACAAGACCCAAATAGGCTGGTAATGGGCAGGGAGGGCTACCCATGCCATTTTTCTCAATGATTTTCAACCATATTGCAGGAACCAGATATAACATTAAAACCGCAAGCAGTTTTAAATGGTGTTATTTCCGTTTAATGTCATTTTGTGCAGGGACTGTTCTAAACATGGGAAACATGTGGCACTTCACAGGCATACTACAGACACAAATAAAAACCTAAAAAATACAGCGCTGTTCCTATGTAAACTTAATGTGAAGTAATGAAACAAAACAAAACAAAAAAAAAAAGTGAATTATAAACGCAGCAGCAGCTTTAACCGTGAGATACCCACAATTCAAATAATTATTCCCAAATAAGCTGCGCTATACTGATCCGATAAATGCTATGTGAAGCAAATGAGTGAATAAATAAAGCATGAAATCAAAAAATATTAACAAAGTGCAGACAGGGAAATGCATATACTAATGTTCAAATATTAGTCCATCATCCCATCAACAAAAAATGTTTTGCTTGTAATCTCCAACGTGTTTTAAACACACCACACCGATATAGGAAAAGTGTCATCAGAGTTTGCAGGAAAAAAGAGGACTTCCACCACCAACACTACTGCCGCTTACCAGCTACACTGATCCCATCTCAGAGACCAGATATCGCCAAATCAAAAACGCTTCCTCTGAGTCAGGACTGCATGGAGAGTGTATCCTCTTTAAGCGCTTGGTTCAAATGGTTAGAAGAATCCTACGGCCACACCGCTTATTCCAATGGTTAGAAAAATCCTACGGCCACACCGCTCATTGCCCAGCACATATAATAACGAAAGGAATCGCCATAGTGTGATATAGTCACGAAATTTAATATAATAAAAAAGATTGCACTTACATCAAGTAGAAAAAACTTTGCTTTGTAAAACAAACAAATTCGCCGGCCGGCTTAGTAACGCTGCCCGTCGCTTCCGGGTCCAGCGTAGATCGCGGTGACCAGGGCCGCTGATAGGGCAGTACAACCAGCCCTGTTGTACCGGGCCTGGCCAGCAGGGGGGGCCCGAGCAGCTTTTAACTTCTAGCTAAAAAAAAATAAAAAATAAAAAAAAAACGAAATAACTATATTAACCTGCACCCACTTGATTACTAACATATATAAGGAATATATATTCATTTCCTGGGCCCCATCAGGTTACCAGAGGGGCCCAGGAAGTGAAAGCAGAAGAGGGACTTTTTTTCTATTTTCGGGTGCAGGGATACAATGCTGTGCCGCATGCTGCTCTCAGTATACCTGCACAAACTAAAGTTCTTCCTGCTCACTGTATGTCTCTCCGGCGGATGGATATTACTGTTATACGGCTCCCTTCATCCAGTAAGTGCTGCAGCTTGAGGGACTTATCACTGGGTCGGCTGAGACAGACAGAGCAGCAGGAGTAATCTGGACAATGGCAGTGGTGCACAGGCAAGCAGTCCCCTGCACACACACACACACACTGACAGGTCACACTATTGTAGCATGTGCAGTCCCTAGACTCTGTGTGCTCATGGTTATTATCATTATGATGATCAGGGCACAGCAGGTGCTGTATGGCTCTGTCAGTGTAACATGACTGTGTGGTGCTGACTTTCCTGATATATGACTGTACTGTGTGTTACAGACTATAACTCAGCACAGCCATAACAAAGTCAGCACCACACAGTCATGTTACACTGACAGAGCCACACAGCACCTGCTGTGCTCTGATCATCATAATGATAATGACCATGTGCACATAGTGAGATGCTACTTTTACACATGTGATGGGGGAAGGGACAGTAAAAATACATAGCCAAGCTGCATTTTTACCATCCCCAAACCACTCTCCTTTCATAACCTTTCACCCAAGCTTTGCAATTAGGTCCTTTTTCATGCAGACCTGATTGAAAGCTCCGTATGAAGACACAAACTGAATGGGCACAGATGTCAAAACACTGACATCTCTCCCATTCAGATGCAGTTATGATTGGTGGGGCGCTGTAAATGTTAAATGTTCCAGCTCCTGCCTCCTGCCCTGACAGCGTGGAGGCAGGGGTGGGGTTATGGGCGGAGCCAGGATGGGTTGTGGGCGGGGTCAATGGGGCCCCGTCAGGTAGGCTGTATGGGGCCCCATGATTTCTAACAGCGGCCCTGGCGGTGACGTCAGTACGTCGCTCCTCCCTACACCGTTTCGTTATAGGTAACATCTTCCAGGGGCACAGGCGGCATACTGACTCACCGCATTAAATAGCACTGTGTACAATTAACTCCGCCCCGCTCTGAGCTTCCATTGACCATGTCAGTTAAGGGCAAGGTTCCCTATAATGTGGGCGGAAATGAGATCACTTCCGCCACATGTGATCAGCTGTAATGAGATCACTTCCGCCCCATGTGATCAGCTGAAATGAGATCACTTCCGCCACATGTGATCAGCTGTAATGAGATCACTTCTGCCACATGTGATCAGCTATATTGTAAACAACATCGGCCATATTAAATCTAAAAGTAACCATATTAGATCTGGGCAAAAATTACTTTATATCAAACCGAGCGCCAGGATATGCATTAACCTTGCGGCCAGCACATTCAAATCAATAGGCATATCGGAGCAAGGGAAAATAATTAATTAATTTGAGACAAAAAAGACAATATATAAATGATCTAAAAAATAAAATGAAAATTATTTTAAAAGACAAAAATATATATCTAAAAAATATAAAAAAAAATTATAAAAAAAAGGGAAAAAAAGGTTTAATTCCCTTACATTATTATTTCTACCTATAGGATTACCAGCCACTATTCTACATATTTCTGAGGGGAACCTATAAAAAATATAGAAAATATATAAGGACCCCATTTAATTCAAATGGATCGTATATGGTATGTCAGAAACCTTTCTTTTAAGATTGTTTATTGGTGGGCTATTTATGTAAATTGCCACCCCACAAATAATAATAACAAACGTTAATCTGCCATCATAATAGTGGGGCCCACGTTGGAGATTACAAGCAAAACATTTTTTGTTGATGGGATGATGGACTAATATTTGAACATTAGTATATGCATTTCCCTGTCTGCACTTTGTTAATATTTTTTGATTTCATGCTTTATTTATTCACTCATTTGCTTCACATAGCATTTATCGGATCAGTATAGCGCAGCTTATTTGGGAATAATTATTTGAATTGTGGGTATCTCACGGTTAAAGCTGCTGCTGCGTTTATAATTCACATTTTTTTTTTTTTTTTTTGTTTTGTTTCATCACTTCACATTAAGTTTACATAGGAACAGCGCTGTATTTTTTAGGTTTTTATTCTGTTTTGATATTGATACACGAATATAGCAGCAGTTCAACACTATCAGTGATATTAGCTAAACACTTTGAGAGTATGGATATTTTTGAGTATAGAGCATCCAAAAAGGTGAACATAGAGGGTGTTTTTGAACAATTTAAAGAGGATGAGGGGGATCTGAGTGGACTTTTTATGCGATTAAAAAATCTTACAGTCTCAGAGGTACACACACAGTGGGATATCGCCTTCTTGGAAACTTATATTAAAAAAAGTATGGTCCCTCGAAGTTTACGCTGGGAGGTGTGCCCCCAAAAAGGTGAAACTGAATTGGAGGAATGGTTTCGATATTTTAATGAGGCAGGAGTCAATTTCCTCCAATTCTTGGTATCTAGAAAAACTAGTAAATTAGTACGTCTAGATGGGGAGATTAAAGTTTTGAAAGATAAATTATTGCCACATAAGGACAAAGAAGAATATAAGGATAGGAGCACAGCTTTGCTCAAAACGTTAGATAAAGAAGAAAGAGAACAAAAGATAAAAAAAAGGAAAAAGTTCAATAGGGATTTTGAGGATTACCAGTCTAATAGTGTGTTTGCATGGCAAAAGAAATTGAGAGAGGAACAAATATTATGTTCAGACTCACAAATGGAAGTAGGGACCCAGGGAGGAGGCACCTCTGAACAGGAGCCCTCTCAAATACAACATATGCCCGTAGCAGGTCAAGGTCAGAAAACTCCAAAGAAATCTGTTAGTAAACTTAATAAGAAAGAGAGAAGGGTGTCGTATTCATCTCCCCAAAAAAATTCTAACACTGGGAGAATGGGACAACAATATCGTAATCCTGGAGGGAATTATCCACCCCCATATAGGCAGACAGGATATTATGATAGGGAATATTGTCAGCCCTTTAACCCAGAACAATCTCATTATGGTAGAGATCCTTATGGAAACATAGGAAGAATAGAAAGACCATATAACCATTTCATATCTAATGAGAGACCTTTCAATTATGGTGCACCACCAAATCATTATGGTGGCCAACGACCTTACCATGACAATTGGAGAGGGGAGGATTTTGAGTATGGGGTGGAGACCCGGAATCGTTTCTTCCCCTTACACGATAGGGAAGGTCCAAATAATCAAAGTACACAAAATTACACTCAAAAAGGAAGGGATTATGGCGACTCAAGAGTGGATCCCCCTAGGTCGGGAGCAAATAGTCAAACTCAGCAGAATTGGGGTTTTCCCAAGGTAAATCAAGGTGTAAAAAGGGCAATAGAAAACAAAGAGGAACCAGAGGGGGGAGGAGAGCACAATCAAAAAAAATCAAAGAAATAAATGGGGACGGTATTTTTAACCTAAGCTCTCAAACTCTCACTATGGCTGAAACAGCCCTTCTCAATAAAGGCTTAAAATATGCACCTCCTAAGAAATTAAATAAGTTTCAAACGTACATGGACATACATAAGTATGTCCGTACTATCAATATAAAGAGACACTTTACGCTTACTCCAACTACTCAATATGAAAGTACGCAACAGGAATACATACATACAGGTCTCTCTAATGCATCCACTTTTAATCCCCCTGGTGTATTGGCCCCATCGGTTAGGGTCTTTAGGGATGTTCTCCTACGTGATTTGGAGTCCATTAAAATTAAAAACATCAAAATGGAAAAAAACTTAGAAGAGGGTTTAGACTCATTATGCCAGAACAAAAATCTGGTAATACGCCCAGCGGATAAGGGGGGGGGGAATAGTGGTTTTGGACCGCAAAGATTACCTGGCAGAGATGCATAGGATAGTGGATGATAAAGACACCTATATGATCCTCCCGGGTAATCCGGTCATTCAATATAAAAAAACGTTGCAATTATTGGTGGATAAGGGTTCTCGTTTGAGTATATTAAATGAAAAAGAAAAAATCTTTTTGATCCCTAAAGCACCACAAACCCCAGTTTTGTATTATCTTCCCAAGATCCACAAGAGTCTTACTTGCCCCCCGGGCCGTCCGATCGTGAGTGGTATTGACTCCGTCACGGCCCGGGTGGGCAAGTACATAGACTTCTTTCTTCAACCCTTGGTTCAATGTATGCCATCATACATCAAGGACACCAGACATGTAATTAATTTACTGTCAGAATTAAAAGTGGGTGTCTCCACCTTCCTAGTAACAGCAGACGTGTCTTCCTTGTACACTATAATTCCGCATGCCATGGGAATCTCTGCGGTAAAATATTTTTTGGAGGGTTTCTCCACTACATCTAAGGTGCAACAAACATTCATTATGGATCTTTTGGATTACGCGGCCAATCATAATTATTTTTGGTTTGAACAAGAATACTACCGACAAATTCGCGGTGTAGCTATGGGGGCAAAATATGCCCCCAGCCTCGCCAATTTGTTTTTGGCCAAGTGGGAGGAGGACGTCGTCTATAAGGACCTCATAAGTCCTCATCTGTCCTCATCTGTCCTTTTGGGCTAGATATATAGATGACGTCCTCCTCCTATGGGATGGGACAGTTTTGGAATTGGAAGAATTTTTTATTAACTTAAACAATAATGAGAGAGGTATTAAGTTCACATATGAGGCTAATCAAGAGAGAATTAACTTTTTGGATTTAACTATTTGGAAGAGTGGTGATACACTTAAGACAGTCTCTTTTTTCAAGAAGACTGATAGGAATGCGTTTATACCCAAAGGGAGTTGCCATCATGAGGTATGGTTGGACTCGGTCCCAAAGAGTCAATTTTTGAGAATGAGGCGAAACTGTACTGACCTCGTTGATTATAAGCTGCAGGCAGATATAATTAAAAACAGATTAATAGAGAAGGGCTATGAGGTTGAGTCGTTGAATCAGATAATGCACCAAATAGGAGAGATTGATCGTTCTATCTTGCTAACTGTAGGCCCAAACAACAATAAGAAAAAGAGGGAGAGACCGGTTATACCTTTCATTACCACATTTTCAACTCAACATTACCTCATTAAAAAATTGCTTTGCAAACATTGGCATCTGTTGGGGAATGATAGGATCATTAAAACTTTTTTACCGGCTAAACCTCAGGTGGTGTTTAGGGGAGCACCCTCGCTCCGAGATAGAATTGCTCCGAATGCTGTAGATCCGCCCACTAAAAAGATATATTTTTTTCCAGAACATGTCAGGATATCATCAGTGTCGCAAATGCCAAATTTGCGCACTAAACAAAAATAAACAGAGGAAAACTGAATCTTTCATTTCTACAAGTACATCTAGGGAACACATAATCGAACCGTTCATCACATGTAGTTCCACGGGGGTGGTGTATCTCTTACAATGTCCCTGTGGGTTCCAATATATAGGTAGGACCAAACGCACCATGCAGGTGCGTTTGGGTGAACATCTAACCAATATAAGAAACGGGTTCAGATTTCACTCAGTGTCAAAACATTATGCTATTCATCATAATCGCAACCCAGCTAACACGTTGTTCTTGGGAATAGATAAATACAGTGCTCATTGGAGGGGAAGCTCTCTGGTAAGAGAATTATCCAAGTTAGAAATGACTTGGATACATAGGGTACGTTGTTATACTCCTTATGGCCTTAATGTGGAAGTGGATGTTAACGCTTTTATTGATAATAGTTAGATGGCAGGTGATAAGATAAGCTGTGAACCCACTGTGAGTTTCTCTATGACCAAGTGACGTGAATTTTGCTCTCCATTTATTTTTACTATTTTTTTTTTAATAAAATGAATTTTCTCTTGAGGTGTCTTTAGAGAGCCCCACTATTATGATGGCAGATTAACGTTTGTTATTATTATTTGTGGGGTGGCAATTTACATAAATAGCCCACCAATAAACAATCTTAAAAGAAAGGTTTCTGACATACCATATACGATCCATTTGAATTAAATGGGGTCCTTATATATTTTCTATATTTTTTATAGGTTCCCCTCAGAAATATGTAGAATAGTGGCTGGTAATCCTATAGGTAGAAATAATAATGTAAGGGAATTAAACCTTTTTTTCCCTTTTTTTTTATACATTTTTTTTATATTTTTTAGATATATATTTTTGTCTTTTAAAATAATTTTCATTTTATTTTTTAGATAATTTATATATTGTCTTTTTTGTCTCAAATTAATTAATTATTTTCCCTTGCTCCGATATGCCTATTGATTTGAATGTGCTGGCCGCAAGGTTAATGCATATCCTGGCGCTCGGTTTGATATAAAGTAATTTTTGCCCAGATCTAATATGGTTACTTTTAGATTTAATATGGCCGATGTTGTTTACAATATAGCTGATCACATGTGGCGGAAGTGATCTCATTACAGCTGATCACATGTGGCGGAAGTGATCTCATTTCAGCTGATCACATGGGGCGGAAGTGATCTCATTACAGCTGATCACATGTGGCGGAAGTGATCTAATTTCCGCCCACATTATAGGGAATCTTGCCCTTAACTGACATGGTCAATGGAAGCTCAGAGCGGGGCGGAGTTAATTGTACACAGTGCTATTTAATGCGGTGAGTCAGTACGCCGCCTGTGCCCCTGGAAGACGTTACCTATAACGAAACGGCGTAGGGAGGAGCGACGTACTGACGTCACCGCGATCTACGCTGGACCCGGAAGCGACGGGCAGCGTTACTAAGCCGGCCGGCGAATTTGTTTGTTTTACAAAGCAACGTTTTTTCTACTTGATGTAAGTGCAATCTTTTTTATTATATTAAATTTCGTGACTATATCACACTATGGCGATTCCTTTCGTTATTATATGTGCTGGGCAATGAGCGGTGTGGCCGTAGGATTTTTCTAACCATTGGAATAAGCGGTGTGGCCGTAGGATTCTTCTAACCATTTGAACCAAGCGCTTAAAGAGGATACACCCTCCATGCAGTCCTGACTCAGAGGAAGCGTTTTTGATTTGGCGATATCTGGTCTCTGAGATGGGATCAGTGTAGCTGGTAAGCGGCAGTAGTGTTGGTGGTGGAAGTCCTCTTTTTTTCCTGCAAACTCTGATGACACTTTTCCTATATCGGTGTGGTGTGTTTAAAACACGTTGGAGATTACAAGCAAAACATTTTTTGTTGATGGGATGATGGACTAATATTTGAACATTAGTATATGCATTTCCCTGTCTGCACTTTGTTAATATTTTTTGATTTCATGCTTTATTTATTCACTCATTTGCTTCACATAGCATTTATCGGATCAGTATAGCGCAGCTTATTTGGGAATACTACAGACACCCCCCAGGCACCATATTTAAAGGAATATTTCACTTTTTTTTTTCACTTTAATCGTCATTAAAATCAGTGCTCCCGCCAAAACGGACATTTTTAAAAACATTTTATGCATTGACCCATGTCCCCTGGGGCAGGAGCCAGGTCCCCAAACCCTTTTTAGGACAGTATCTTGCATATTAGCTGTTAAAATTAGCACTTTTAATTTCGAATGTTCGAGTCCCATAGACTTCAATGGGGTTCTAAAGTTCGTTCGAATTTGGGGTCCGTTCGAAAGTTCTGGTGCGAACCGAACCGGGGGGTGTTTTCGGCTCATCCCTACAGAGGACATGCCTGAGCATTTGTTTGACTATTGTCTGATTGAGCCATATATTACAGCCATAAAGGACGCCCTAGAATGGGATCAGGAGAGAAGGTTAAGAGATTTTTTTCCTAATTTAAGGAAACAAGGGCCATGCTTCCCATTTATGGAAGAAATCCGGGAAGTGATGGAGGATAAATGGGAGAAGCCAGCGAGAAAGGCGAGAATCCAAAATCGCTTTAATAAACTTTATCCCTTTAACCCATCAGATGCCTCTTTTTGGAAATCAGCACAAGGGATAGATGCAGCCCTACAACGCCTTGCAAGGCATGTCTCCCTCCCGATGGAGGATTCCACAATATTTAGGGATCTAATGGATAGAAGAACAGACGCTGATCTTAAAAGAATTCATGCTATTGCAGGAGCAGCCTGTCGCCCATCCATAGCCCTAACATCAATCTCAAGAGCCCTAAAAGTCTGGGTTTCGAATGTGGAAATGGCACTGCAGGCTGGAGTGGAAGCAGCTAAAGTTATTGATGCAATGGAGGAACTCAACCTGACTGCAGCCTTTTTGGCCGAGTCTTCGATTGATCTGGTAAGATTAATGGCGAGATTGATGACACACGCAGTAACCACAAAGAGGGGGTTATGGCTCAGACATTGGACCGCAGATGCGGCATCTAAACAGGCGTTATGCAATCTTCCATACAATGGTAAGATGTTCAGAAAGACCCTGGAGGAAGCAATCAAGCGGGTTACAGGTGGAAAGTCAGGCCTGTTGCCGCAGACCTCTAAGAAAAGACAGCAATCTTTTCGTTGGGTCAGTTTTATCCCGGAAGGGGCCGCTAGGCCAGGTCATATGGACCAGGCTGAGAATACAACAGACCGCAATGGAGGGGTACACAGCTCTTTTCTACGCAAGGTGAAGTTGACCTCAGGACACGCGGCAAAAAAATCTGAAAAGTCTTTTTGACGGTCAATCTGTCCAAACCCTCCAGGTTGGAGCCAGGCTGACAGGATACTGGAGGAAATGGGCAACAAATGTGATCGCTGGACCTGACAGACAGTCAAACATGGATACAAGAAAGTGGGAGGTTGATTTCCCTACATTAGACACAGAGGACTGGGAAGACATATGGGAGTATCCATTCTCACAGTTAGTGTCAGCCAGAGATAAATTGGTGCAATTTAAAATAGTACATAAGGTGTACTACACACCTGTACGTCTTCACAGAATTTATCCATCTGTTTCCGCCTCTTGTTGGAGATGCAACTCGCATCCGGAGGATTTCATACACATGTTCAGATAGAAATCTTCTGGGTGGAAGTGACCAAATTTATTCTGACAGTCACCACCGTTTCTGTACCATTGTCTGTAGAGATATGTCTGCTGGGATTGGTCAGGCCACTGGCTCCACGCCGGGCGATCAGAACACTGCTAGGACTATTATTATACTATGCCCGTAAATCTATAGTACTCAAATGGAAGGCCTCGGCCGCACCCTCAATTCATTTATGGAAGAGTTTAGTGAATACGGCTCTACCATTGTATAAGGCTACATACCTGTCACGTGGCTGCGGCACCAAATTTCATAAAATATGGGATAAATGGACAGAGTCGCAGGACACCAAAGCAGCATTGACATCCCTGGGGTCCCAGGTAAATACTTAATGGGGAGGAGAGCGAATAGCAGGTGAAGTGTATTAAATTGTATATTTCATCCTAGGAATAATCAAAGGAGGCAGTAGGGTATGGGCAAAATTGGAGGTTGATCTGCATGATCTGCATTGGTGGTAGAGCATACAGTGGGTTTGTTAGACATACATGCAAGTGAATGTATGTCTGTTGGGGGCTTTGTTTTTTTACTTTTGTTGGTTTTGTTTGTTTTTTGACTCAGGGGTATATAGCAGTGACCAGCCTGGGAATGCCCAATAGGCTGTAAGTTGTTTTATGTTTACCTTGCAAATCAATAAAAAAAAAAAAAACAAAAAAAAAAACATGGATACCAGATAAAATTTCGAAGGCAACCTCCAAACATCTTTGTCCAAACTTATTATCCACAGGATCCGAAGAAGTGCAAGTGCCTGTAGGAATACGTTGCCGAATTATCTCGGACACAAGCAATTATGCCAGTGCCACAGGAGTTCTAGGGGAAGGGAGCATATTCTCCAATATTCCTAGTACCAAAAGCATCCGGAGAGCTCAGACCAGTGTTGGACTTGAGGTCCCTAAATATTTTCATCATGCCCAAAAGAATCAAGATGGAATCAATATATACAATAACATCAGTAGTTCAACAAGGAGATTGGCTAATCTGGATTGATTTGATAGATGCCTACTTACATCTCAAAATCTACAAACATCATCAAAGGTACCTCAGATTCAGAATAGAGAAAAGACATGATCAATTCAGATGTCTGCCCTTTGGCATCAGCACAGGTCCCAGGGTTTTCTCCAAGATCCTTTTGGAAACTATGGCATTTATCCGATTGCAGGGAATACAGATTTTTCATTATTTAGACAACATTCTTGTCATGGCATGTTCAAGCAAGCAGCTGACACTACAATGTGACAAAGTGATAGCGATCCTGTCCAACTTTGTATGGCTAGTAAACAGTCAGAAGAGCAATCTCATTCCTTCCCAATGGATGGAGTATTTAGGCATGGTGTTCAACACGCAGTCAGGTTAGATTCTCCTACCACAACGCAAAGTAGCCAAACTAAAAACCTGTGTCTACAGGGTAATGGAGGCTCCGACACTGTCAGCAAGAGACTGCATGACTGTCAGAAACCATGAATCAGACTGAGACAGAAGTACAATTAAATCACACTTGTTTATTAATAAAAATGAAAAGGTAAATAGAAAAAGCGTAGTCAAGCATAGCCAGAGTCCAGTAACCAGATCGGGTAGTCAGCCAGGCCAGAAGTCAGGGATCCAAGTAGAGCAACAGCAAGCAGGATAAGGAGCCAGAAGGGATGTCAGCAAGCCAGTCTTTAAACAAACCGCAGGAGATGGTTTCTAGTGATGTGACCAAGGCGAAGGCAGAGGTGAAGTGAGCTGGAAGGCTTTAACCACTTCAGCCCCGGACCATTTTGCTTGCCAAAGACCAGACCACTTTTTGCGATTCAGCACTGCGTTGATTTAACTGACAATTGCACGGTCATGCGATGTGGCTCCAAAACAAAATTGACATCCTTTTTTCCCACAAATAGAGCTTTTTTTTGGTGGTATTAGATCACCTCTGCGGTTTTTATTTTATGCGCTATAAACAAAAATAGGGTGACAATTTTGAAAAAAGCGCATTATTTCTTACTTTTTGTTATAATAAATATCCCCCAAAAATATATAAAAAAACATTTTTTTCCCTCAGTTTAGGCCAATACGTATTCTTCTACATATTTTTGGTAAAAAAAAAAATCGCAATAAGCGATTATTGATTGTTTGCGCAAAAGTTATAGCGTTTACAAAATAGGGGATAGTTTTATGGCATTTTTATTAATATTTTTTTTACTAGTAATGGCGGCAATCAGCGATTTTTATTGTGATCGCGACATTATGGCGGACACATCGGACATTTTCGACACATTTTTGGGACCATTGTCTGTTATACAGCAATCACTGCTATACAAATGCAGTGATTCCTGTGTAAATGACACTGGCAGTGAAAGGGTTAACCAGTGGGTGGCAGAGATCAGCATCACTTGTTGCTAGGCAGAACGGGGAGATGCTGTTTACAATGGCATCTCCCAGTTCAGCCGCCCCGTGAGATGATCGCGGGTATGCCCACGGCGATCGAGTCCGCGGGACCCGCGACCGGACTCAAAAACCCTACAGACTGGGAGGTATGGCGTTGCCTGATCTCCACTTATATTATATTGCATCCCAATTATTCCAATTGTACCACATAGACAAGACAGACAGAGAGCGGTTCCTCCAGCTGATGTGCCCCAAGTGGGCCAGATGCACGGAAGATTCACTATATGTGATAATAGGCCCTGGAAATGCTGGCTTGCGGAGCGGGGAGAAGGCCCTATTGCGACAATACAGGCGTGTATGGGACATCGCTTCTGCCAAGCTGGAGATTCCCCAATATAATGGTTTTACCCCATTATGGCACAACAGGATCCTACTTGAGTTCTGGCGAATCCCGGATGTAGATTGCTGGTCCACTTATGGAATTTTCTACCTACATCATTTAGTTGCGCATGGGACCCTAAAAACTTTTCACACACTCAAAGAAGAATACAACCTTCCTGATCACATGTTCTTCAGATACTTACAAGTCAAACATGCAACCCAAAATCAATTTCTACCGTCCCTTCCTCAACCCACTCCGCATGTAATCATGGCGATAGTCAAAAATACGGATCATCAAAAGCTCATATCGACATTTTATAACATGCTCTCCACTCCTGTCACAACTAAACTAGCGTATGGCCTTAAGCCTCGCTGGGAAAGGGCGGTAGAACCTATAGAGGACGAAGAATGGGGGGGAAGCCTTGGAACTTTGTAAAACGGTTTTGCCAAAGCTCTCGGACAGACTGACCCAAACCTATATAATCCATCAGGCGTACCTCACTCCCCTTAGGGTAGCCAGATACAGAAACTCTCAGTCCACTTTGTGCACAATGTGTGAGGGAGACGGGCACGGTTATCCATCTGTTATGGTCATGCCCCAAAATACAGGTACTTTGGATACAGATAGTTAAATTCCTTCATGACGATGTGGGCTCTCCGGCCACGCTTGACCCAAAAATATGCCTTCTAGGACTCATGCCAAGCTCGACTGACAGGTGCACAAAGGTATTTCTTCATGAGACGCTATTCATAGCTAGGAAATGGATGAGGACTTGCCCCTCGAACATAGCAGACTGGAAGGCAGAAATAAACAATACCCTCCCATATAAAAAAATTATATACACTAATAGAGGATAACCTGTGAAATACTATAAAATCTGGGACAGGTGGCTGCGGAAGTCTGACACTTGCTTATAACCTGACCTTTGCACTGCGCACGGGAAAGTAGATGACACGTGGATTACCAAGCCCATGGGTGACAAAGCGAGTCCCAATATACTGAAACCATGTTCTTATTTATCCCATTCATTCCCTGGATATGTTATGATGTGATAAAAAAGATCTGAGATGTGATGATAAAGATCTGAGATGTAGACACAACTGTTACTTGAAGTCATGTATGATATGTACCATACCTGAAACTGTACACTACAACATGTATGCACTGTAAACAAAACCTGTTGATTAAAAAAAAAAAATATATATATATATATATATATATATATCTCCACTGCATACAGTTTAGCTATATCTCACTGCAGGCCATTCCTGGGGTACTCTTTCTAATATACTTCTGCCACACAGGTGATTCAGTTAGCTGCAGTGTATTTTATTTATATATATATATATATATATATATATATATATATATATACACACAGATAGTCTCGTATACATATATATATATATCCATTGTATATAGTTTAGCTATATCTCACTGCAGGCCATTCATGGTGGCAGAGAGTCTTGTGTGTATATATATATATATATATATATATATATAATATATATCCACTGCATACAGTTTAGCTGTCAGGTCACCTTGAGGCGAGGTGACAGGTGCACACCGTAGGGATCAGGAGTGCACCGCAAGGTTGTGGACCCTACGGCTGACTGCTGCAGATGAGGGACAGATCCCACTGGGGTTAGAGCGTAAGATTCCCTGGGGCACGGAGTCTAAGAGCCAGCAGGTGTTCACCAGCACCTCTAGTGGTGAGGATGGACTTGGCTGCAACTGGCTCCAGGTCGCGACTCCCAGGGTCCCCAGCTCACACCCACAGTAGGCAACAGGAGGATAGGGATGGTGAGGGACAAAGCCAAGGTCGGGGCCACAAGCAGACAAGAATAGTCGGGTACACGCCAAAAGGTCAGGATCACAGGCAAACAGGGATAGTCAAGACATGCCAAAGTCGGTAACGGAAAACAGAAGCAGAGCACACGGCAGGAAACAGGAAGCTAACACACAAAGGAATACACAATGGTTGATCAGCACTGATGGCCTGCAGTGCACAGGTTAATATAGGGCTCCTTGATAGGGCCTGGGCTGGAGCCATGCTTAGCGGAGAGGTTATAAAAACCACCAGGTGGAAGTGGCTGACCTCTTAGTCTGAAGACATGAGGGAAGGTAAGCAAACACAGGAAGATCACTGCATAACCATGACAGTAACCTCCCTCTTACGAGGCCTCCCCCTCCCACCCCTGGGTCCAGGCTTAAAGGGAAACTCCAGATGGAACCTCCTTAACAGACAGGGAGCAAAGACCTCAGATGCAGTGATCCAAGACCTCTCCTCAGGACCCAACCCTTTCCAAAGTACGAGGTACTGAAGAATGCCTTTACGGAGACGGGAATCCAAAACTTGACTAACCTCGTATTTTAGATTATCCTCAGAGACCGAAACAGAGGTAGGGAGAGGACGAGAGGACTTGAGGACTAAAGGATTTTTAGGAATGGGTAAGGGCATGAGAAGATCAGAAGTCTGAGCAGGGTCCCCCACACCCTTAAAGATGAGCTGGGCATCCATAACAGGACCACCAGACTGGGCAGAGGTCAGTGGATCCCTGAGGTCAGGTTGGTTAGAAAGTGACATGTCACAAGAGTCAAGCTGGATAGCTGCAACACAAACAGAATGCAGAGAACCCTGAGAAAAAGTTTGAAAACCCCCCCTGGCCGAATGAGGTATTCTATCCAAAGGATGGATTGAGCCTCTTAAACGGGTTTGAACGGACATAGTAACAGTAGGGTGAGGCCAGGTCACTGAAGGTGCTGAACAAGAAGCAGGAAGCTCATTGGGCATGGGCTGGACTGGCATAACTGGTGCAGAGGTCGACTGAATAGTGTTGTCAGGTGTAGCGACCCTCTCAATCGCATCACAGGGAATAGCAACTGTGGAACTTGCAGACAAGTTAGCCTGGCTGTGCGTCCAAGGGAGATTAGGGACAGACAAAGGTAAATGGTCATGCAAACTGGAGTGAATGATCGACTCAGGTTCATAGGTGGGCTCCTCATCCAGAGTACCACATGACCTAGAGTGCATCAGTCCAACTATTGCAGGACGCGTCCCCGAGATCGCTATATACAGTGGGAATAGCAGAAGATACTGGGGTGGTGGTAACAGGAAGTTTCTCTTTTGGGGTACCCTTGAGTAAGCAGGAAGAGGAACAGGAGGAACCCCAAGCCAGGATCTGACCAGCAGACCAGTCGACGTGTGGAGAATGGAGCCGTAACCAAGGAAGACCTAATATGATAGGAGATGAAGCCTTAGGTAAGACAAGGAAGGATATCCACTCCTGGTGGAGTGTCCCTACTGACATCTTAACAGGAAGAGTCTGGAAGCGGATAGGGCCCCCTGGGAGAACAGTGTCATCAATCGCCAAGACCACCAATGGCGTTGTAAGGGGCAAAAGGGTAAGTCTCATGGAGGATGCATTTTCCCAATCCATGAAATTGGCAGCGGCTCCGGAATCCAGATATGCTGAGACCGAACGAGAGGAAGCACCGAC
Organism: Lithobates pipiens; assembly: GCF_037356315.1. NCBI lineage: Eukaryota > Metazoa > Chordata > Amphibia > Anura > Ranidae > Lithobates > Lithobates pipiens. The sequence goes on from NW_027507787.1 coordinate 113,090,905, forward strand.
ATGAAGCAACACGGAAAGGAGAAGACGAGAAGGTGAAGGTGATATTTCAGGGTCTAATACTCCACCTTCCAGATGTATTAGCCCTGAGCGTTTTTCCGGACGAAGAGAACAAGTATCATGGAAATGACCTTTGGCCCCACAATAGAGGCATAGGCCCAGAGTTCTGCGCCTAGCACGTTCTTCGGGTGATAACTTTGTTCGGCCCAACTGCATAGGTTCCTCAGCAGGCAGGGGTTGCTCCTTGGATCGAAGAGAAGGGACTGGGGGCTCAGACTGCCTAAAGAACGGGGAGTGCTGGCGTCTTTTATCCAGGGCCCTCTCCTGAAAGCGAATATCGATCTGGTTACACAAGGTGATGACACTGTCCAGATAAGCAGAAAGGGATCTTCCTGCTAATTCATCCTTCACTCTATCAGAGAGCCAATGTAAAAAGGTTGCAACTAAGGCCTCATTATTCCAGCTCAATTCAGCTGTGAGGATACGGAACTGAAGAGCATACTGTCCCACAGACGCAGACTCTTGACAGAGACGTAAAAGAGCGCTAGCCGCTGAGGAGACACGCCCCGGTTCCTCGAAGATATTCCGAAAAAGTTTCAAGAAATCAGACAGGCTAAAAACCACTGGATCATTCAGTTCCCACAGAGGGGCGGCCCAAGCTAACGCCTCGCCGGACAGGAGGGTTATGATATATGTGACTTTTGCCCGATCGGACAGGAAGTTTTGGGGCTGAAGTTCAAAATGAATAGTGCACTGGCTAAGGAACCCCCTGCAAGCCTTGGAGTCCCCAGAGAAACGGACCGGAGCTGGTAGTTGTAATGAATGTGTGGCTGCGACTGATGCGATAGGTGCAGCGGCAGATAGCGGTTGAGGTTGTTGAACCGGGGGTCCTAATGAGGCCTGAACCTGTTCAACACGGGATGCCAAATCCTGAAGGAATCGCATCACCTGGGTCTGATGCGATTGTTGGGTCTCAAGTTGCCGAACTAAGCTCTGCAATAGATCATCTGCAGGAAGCGGCACGTCAGCCGGGTCCATGGCGGATCAAACTGTCAGGTCACCTTGAGGCAAGGTGACAGGTGCACACCGTAGGGATCAGGAGTGCACCGCAAGGTTGTGGACCCTACGGCTGACTGCTGCAGATGGGGGACAGATCCCACTGGGGTTAGAGCGTAAGATTCCCTGGGGCGCAGAGTCTAAGAGCCAGCAGGTGTTCACCAGCTCCTCTAGTGGTGAGGATGGACTTGGCTGCAACTGGCTCCAGGTCGCGACCCCCAGGGTCCCCCAGCTCACACCCACAGTAGGCAACAGGATGATAGGGATGGTGAGGGACAAAGCCAAGGTCGGGGCCACAAGCAGACAAGAATAGTCGGATACACTCCAAAAGGTCAGGATCACAGGCAAACAGGGATAGTCAAGACACGCCAAAGTCGGTAACGGAAAACAGAAGCAGAGCACACGGCAGGTAACAGGAAGCTAACACACAAAGGAATACACAATGGTTGATCAGCACTGATGGCCTGCAGTGCACAGGTTAATATAGGGCTCCCTGATAGGGCCTGGGGTGGAGCCATGCTTAGAGGAGAGTTTATAAAAACCACGAGGTGGAAGTGGCTGACCTCTTAGTCTGAAGACATGAGGGAAGGTAAGCAAACACAGGAAGATCACTGCATAACCATGACATTAGCTACATCTCACTGCAGGCCGTCCATGGTGTAGTCTTTCTAATATACTTATGGCAGGCAGATTATTCAGTTAGCTGCAGTGTATGTGTATATGTATATATATATATATATATATATATATATATATATATCTATATATATATATATATATATCTCCACTGCATATAGTTTAGCTATTTCTGTAAGGAAACAAATAGAAACCGCCTGGCACAAATGCGCATGCTCCTGGGCAACTTATGCTTATGCGCATGCACGGCATCCCATCTGCAGGAACGCGCACTCGGTGCCAATTGACGCCAGATGGCCTACTTAAAGGGGGTTCCGATAACTGATCTGTGCTGACTGGTCTTCAGCTGTTATCCTGTTGCTCTGAAACCTGTTTGTTCCGTCTGATTCCCGTTGCTGACCTTGGCTCCCGTTGACCCTGCTTCTAGACTCAGCCTGATCTCTGGATCCTGATCCCAGCTTTCCATATGACTTGTCTCTGCCTGTTGCTCAAGTACCTTGCTGCCAGCCTGCTGATGATGCCAGCTTCCTCTCTGACCCGCCTCTGCCTGATGTGCCTGTACCCTGCTGCCTGCGTGTTGACAAACCTGGCTTTCCTTATGACCTTGCTTCTGTGTCCTGCTCTGCTCAGCACAACTATACGAGTGTCTGCCACCTCAGCCCTGCAGCCAGCTGCGACCTGCTCTGCAACTACAGTCCTGCTACAAGGCTGCGACCTGCTTTACAACTACAGTCCTGCGACCAGCTGCGACTTCCTGCTGCAAGTCTTCAGGTCTTCACCTACAGGCACCCGTGTGCCTCCGGTCCTTCGGCTCCTTCTGTTTCACTCTTAGGCCGTTCCTGGTGTACTCTTTCTAATCTTCTTCTGGCAGGCATGTGATTCAGATAGCTGCAGAGTATTTAATATATATATATATATATATATATATATATCTGTATATATTTATGGTTGGAGCCCTCCGCTCTAAGAGATATGAAAGAACACATAAACACGTCACAACAACATAAAATAGACCTGAAGCGTGCCCTGGCCTGCTGTAAGGTAATCCCTGGTGAGCTGGGCAGTGAGCCCTGGTCTGCTGGGCGATATGCCTAGAGAAGGGCACATACCTTAAGAAAGTAAATAGATGTTTCTGTAGAGAAGCGTGTTTTAAGAGAAGTACTCTGAGTAGGGAAATGGGTGGTTGGGTAACTTGCACTGGAACTGACACAGATCGTTGTGGGTGGTCTGATTAAATACCCGCCAGGCTCCTCCCATAATTACAGGCCACCATACTGGCCCTCTTATTTATGGTCGGAGCCCTCCGCTCTAAGAGATATGAAAGAACACATAAACACATCACAAGATTAACAACATAAAATAGACCTGAAGCGTGCCCTGGCCTGCTGTAAGGTAAGCCCTGGGGAGCTGGGCGGTGAGCCCTGGTCTGCTGCGCGATATGCCAAGAGAAGGGTGCAAAAGACTTGGTTAGGGAGGTAATTATTAATTTGTGTACAATAAGACACTACAGGGCAAGGTTGCTGAAGGCTCATGACATTTCCACTTGTGGATTGGGGATGTATCGAGTAAAGCATGTGGATTCCCGTCTGCCCATCTTTTGATCACGTGGTCTGGGACCCCGTTTCGTGAGGCTGCTGATGCTGCTCCAATGTGAAAGAATGTCCAAGAAAATGGCCAGGGTCAAGGACTAATTTGCTCAAAAGGATCCTGACGTGACTAATGAACTGGTTGCTGCCTAGGGTTCTAATCGGGAATGGTAGTAATGGGCTGTCCTGTGAAGAATCAGAAAGGTGAGCTAATAACTGATCTAGAATGTACACAGGGCACCAGGCTTCAAGAGTTTGGAAAGGTTTGATATCAACCCCTGGACCGGACTGTTGTGTTTTGGACACCCTGAGGTGCAAGATGAAGTAAGTCTGATGGCGTGTGAGGTGGTGTCTACGTAACATCTTACAACTGGGGCGGTGACTGAATTCACTGGGGCGTAAGAAGCCGTAGAAAGCAAGGTAGATGGCTGCTTGAACGACCAGGCTGAAATTAACCAAAAGGGGAATGTGACAGGATGAAAGACACGTCTTGGAATATGGCGCTGGTGACGGGTAGCCGTTTGATACTGATTTGGGGTCATTGCCTGTGAATACCAACATGGTCTTGACCAGGGGAGGGCTGGGCCAGGAGGCAGGGATGCAATTGCCTCCTGGGCTGCTCTGATATGCGGTGGCAAAGGCTGCTGTGTCGTCAGCTCAAAACCGCAACATGCACAGTTCTTGAGCTGGCCGAGTCCAGTACTGTGAGCCAGCGATGTCTTCATGTCAGGGCTGACAATCTGTGTTACACAGCATAGTCCCGCCCAGCCCCTCCCTACTCCACACCATTGGCTGGCAGAGGCTGGACCTGCTCTCTGCTCAATCTAAGCAGTTGGCTGGAATCCAGTGAGGCTCCTGGGAGGCTGGGACCATCCAAGTAAGTGAGCTCCTCCTCTCTCCTCCTCCCTGCAGCCAAAGAGTTTTTTTCTAGCAGCCTGTGCCAGTACCTTGCCCTCCTAGGGCTAGGTGGTATGATGAGGGCTCTCACTGACATGCTGCAGTTTGGCTGCAGTGCTGGTGTACTGGCAGTCATCCTGCATGTTGCCCCTGGGACATAGAGGATGCACATTTTTACTGCATGTTCTGAAAGTGCACAAAACGTCCTGCATGCTGCATGCTTGGTGCACTTTCAGAACATGCAGCAACAATGAGTAACCTAAAAGAAGTCTGAGGGAATGTGACACCCGCCAGTACACCCGCACTGCAGCCAAACCGCAGCACACCAGTGTGAGCCTAAATGCTTGTATTCACTTGCAGCAGCCACTGCCACTCCTCTGAAAAGTGATCCATGCTCAGGTCACTTTTCAGAGGCATTTGACAGGCAGTGAATAGTTGATATCACATTTCATCCCTGCCTGCTTTAACCCCCCTATATGCCAATCCCTGCAGGTAATGACACAGTTTGAACTCCACCTTATTTCCATTACTCTCTGTAGGTATTAGATGTGGTCTCACCTTTTTGTTTGCACATCTAATACCAAAGGGTACTTTCACACTGGGGCGATGTGGGCGGTAGTGGTACAGCGCTGCTCGTTTTAGTGGCGCTTTATCATTGTTTTAGTGGTGCTAGCGGGGCACTTTTAACCCCCACTAGTGGCCAAAGAAAGTGTTAAAAAGGGCCGTGTTGCATTCATTTCAATAGGCTGGGCACCTCTCCCAAACAGCCCCAATAATGCTGCTTGCTGGACTTTTCAGAATGTCCTTCAAGCGCACTGCCCCAGTGGGAAACCTGGGGTGGCATAAGAAGCGCTTTACAGGTGCTATTTTTTAGCACTAAAACGCCTGTACAGCGCCTTCAGTGTTAAAGGACCCTAAAGAGAGTTCTCGAAATAAGGTGGAGTTCAAAGTGAATTTCTACACCTAAGTGGAGCCCCCCTTTCAGAAGATTTGAGGATATTATTAAACCCAGAGACTGGTGGACTTAGGCCACAATAGACAGATTGAAATTCTGCCGGTTCAGAAGACATTTCAATCTATCTCTGTGCAGACTGGTTGTACAGAATTTGACTCCATCAACTGACAGTACAACCAGCGTGTCTTTATGTTTTTTAGCGATCAGTGCTGGCTGCTATAGCTGCCAGCAGTGATCACTGTATTCTGATGGCTTGGAAACTTTCACCTCAAAGCACACACCGACACACGGCTCTTACGGAAGCTTGGTAATTCAAGTTCTGGGCTTCCCTAACATTAAAGCCCTGTGGGGCTGTGACCAAGTCTGGGCAAGAGCTGGGATATGACATTACTTCATATCCCTGCCACTCCTAAACCTTCTCCACTGCAGCACCAGGCCCACAATGCCCTTAATCTGGCCTGTGCTCTGGCATGCGCCTGCATGTGCATTTTTTACTATCCACAATTGAGACAGGAGGAACCTGCACCCTGGTGAATCTGGTGTTCATGCCGGGGAGACAGCAGGACTTGCGTGTTTAGCCTGCTGCGCTCACTGTGACTCTCAGCTACTCTGCTTGCTTGGCTTGCCCAGTGGTGTGGTGCTCACTCACCAGAGAAGCTCCGGATTCCACAGGTAGTGCTTAGTGTGGTGGCAGTGACAGCACAGTCTTTAGTCTTCATCTTCCTGCAGTCTCATTGGTCTGTGTACTGGGTGTGGGGAAGGGGCCAGCTTTTTCTCAGTCTCTCTGGGGGCAATCATGCAGTCTTTTTCTGAGAGACTGCTCCATTCTCTGAGAGACTGCTCCACTTCACACTGCCTGTACAGAGACTGACTGCTTCACACTGCCTGCACAGAAAGTGACTGCACTCTCTGTGCAGGCAGTGTGAAGCGGGGTCTCTCTCTGTGGAGGCAGTGTGAAGCGGGGTCTCTCTCTGTGCAGGCAGTGTGAAGCGGGGTCTCTCTCTGTGCAGGCAGTGTGAAGCGGGGTCTCTCTCTGTGGAGGCAGTGTGAAGCGGTCTCTCTCTGTGGAGGCAGTGTGAAGCAGTCTTTCTCTGTGCAGGCAGTGTCAAGCAGTCTCTCTCTCTTTGGGGCAATGTGGAGCAGTCTCCCTCTCTCTCTGTACAGGGAATGTGGTGTAGATGGGTGGTAAGCTGATTCAGTGGTTCAATGGGCCACTTGACTGGACTTGCCCCCCAGGCCTAAGGCTGCCAGCCCTCCCCTGGTCTTGACCGTATGGGCGGCAAACAAGACGGTTTGTTAGGATCTCGTAAGGGGATGAAATACTGGATGTCAGCTAAGTAGAATCTAAGGTATTGTGTGACAATGCCTACTGTGTGTGGCGGCATGATATGAAGGCCAGGATGTGATGGAGATCTCCTGGTATTGCCCTGGGGTTTGAGGCTAGTAACCTGTCATAGATCTTCTAGGCTGTACGGTAGGCCTTCAGGGTGTTGTGAGATAATGATAGATTAACCACTTCCCCCCCGGCCAATGCATATATACGGCCGGGTGGGAGCCGTCTAATCCTGATAGGACGTTCAGGAACGTCCTTCAGGAGTAGCGGGATCGCGCGCGGACACGGCACATCTCAGATCGGCAGGAGGGCTCTGTGATTGGCCCTCCTGATCACATGACGGCCGTGTCCAATCACGGCCGTCATGTGATGTAAACAAACAGCCGGTTGCTAGGCAATCGGCTCTCCTCTCCTCACACGGAAGTCACCGCTGAGGAGAGGAGAGCAGAACGCTGCAGCCGGCTGATGATCAGTGAGTATGAGCTGCTTTTTACAGCTTTTTACTCACTGATCATCAGTGTAGTGTAAACACACAACACACCACACAGTACAAACACAGTCCCCACATATGTCCCCAAAACACACATGTCCCCAAAACATGCATGTCCCCAAATAATAAAAACACATGTCCCTAATAATAAAAACATGTCCCCCACATATGTCCCACTAAAATCACATGTCCCAATGATTATCTGCACACATATGTACGTGATCACCTGCACACATATGTACATGATCATTTGCGTACATATGTCCGTGATCACACAAACCAATTATTATACACTTAACGGAATTTTTTTTACCAAAAACATGTAGCAGAATACATTTTGGCTTAAATTTATGACAAAATTTGATTTTATTGGATTTCTTTTCAAATAGAAAAAAGAAAATATTGTTTTTTTCCCAAATTTCCGCTTTTTTTGCGCTTATATCGCAAAAAAAAAAAACGGAGTCGTGAATAAATACCACCAAAATAAAGCTCTATTTGTGCGAACAAAATGATAACAATTTCATTTGGGTACAGTGTAGCATGACCGCGCAATTGTCACTGAAAGCGCTAGAGCGCTGAAAGCTGAAAATTGGGCTGGGAAGGAAGGGGGTGAAAGTGCCCTGTATTGAAGTGGTTAATAAGTCAGGTAGCGTCGTGAAAGTGTTGTTTGAATCCGAGGTTAGCTACGACCAATGTTGGATAAGAGACGTGGTCGGGTCGGTTCCAGGTTCCTGCAAAAATAATGAAGCAAAGTTAACGGGTAGTGCGTCACCCAGATTATTGCTTTTGTCTGTAGTGGCACCAGCCTGCACAGGAAGGCCATGATGGCCAGCGACTTGGACCTCTTTTATTTATAATACTGGCTGTGGCTTGGTTGTCTGTGGTGAACGTCACTATTTGTCCTGCCCAGTTGTTGCACCAGACTTGAGCTGCTGTGACAATGGGGTAGAGGTTGAACAAAGAGGAGGACTAACTGAACCCAGGAATCAAGAGGATTTCTGACGGCCATGGCCCTGTAAACCCAAGATGGCCAAAAATTGAGGCGAGGACCTGTGGAGGCTGTGGTGTCCATGACTACCTGAGGTGAAGAGGGAGATGCTAAGGGAATGAACATTGGCATGCCATTCCAATTTGTGAGAAATTCGTCTCCCATGAGCAGATCCGCTATTGTTGGCACATCTAATTTAAGGATTTAGTCAGGGTCTTGTACCTGGGAGAGAAACACTAAAAGGTGGGGGATAAAGGATCACCTTGAGTCTGGCTGCTGCCTTTGCTGAAAATGAGCGGTGATAGTCAAAGGATGAGCACCCTGCATACTTGTGACCTAGATCCAATGCTGCATGCAGATACGGGTCCAATTCTACCCTCCTGTTGGGGTTGCCCTGCATAGCACGTCTCTGACTGTCCCCAAGGCTAGTACAAACTCAGTGACAGTGAGCTTGCGATTAAGTAAAGGGTCTCTGGCCTTCAGGATGACGGAGACGTCTCCCCACGAATATGACTTGTTCTAGGCCAAGTTGTGTACTGCTATGAGGAGGGATGCTAAGTTAACGTCATTGTCGGCCCAGATGTCCTCCTTGATGCGCTGCTAGGACAAGGTGTGCAGGGAAGACAGTGGTGCAGATGTTGGGTGTACCTGTAAGTGAAGATACGGAAACGACGGTGGTGACTGGAGCTGGTAGGGGCACAGCTGGGCGTACCTCCAGGGCTGTCACCCTGCTTGGACTTCGGTGACTGCTGTTGACAGTGTGGTCACCCAGGAGTGCAGCTGAGTAGTCGCAAAGAAGATAGACTGAAGTGGTGCCTGGAAGGACTGCACCTGGCGGTGGAAACAGTAGCCTAAAAGCTTGGTTTCCTGGCTGCGGCAGGGGGGTAGGAATTACTCCTGCGACACTGTTCTGCTATGAGCTTGGGGTTTTTTTTTTTTTTTTAACGGTCCAAGCTCTTGTGAGACTGTAAGCCGCCACTTGCTGAGCCCGCAAAGGGTGACGGCAGGGCTTAGGCGAAGTCCTCGCAGTCTGCCTGCGACATGGCATCAGCTAAAAGCAAGGGGGGAAATGCATATGTTTAAGGTAAGAGGGGAAAGATGCGTTTGGGTAGATAAGGTGAAAGGCGGAAGGAAAACAGGAAGAACAGGACAAGGAACGACAGTCATAGTGACAGTTAGTTTGCGCTCGAGCGCTGTTGAGTGTGACTTTAGAAAACTCAAAAGAATGCGTGACAACCAAGGTGAGCCAGGAGGGGACTGGCTAGGTAACCGATAGCTCGGGTGTCCGTCTGTGCTTGGCACAGACTAGTGAACCAGAGCCCCCAGGGCGGACTGGGGAGGGTAGCTGAAGTCTGGTATGCTAAGTAGGAATGTTGCGATCTGTAGCAAATTGACGTGTGTTCGGTCTGCTAAATGCTTGTACTGCCAGCAAGAAAGGAGATTAGGCGACCTTGTCTGCGTAGTGAAGGCTTGTGCTTCGAAAACAGAGTGAAATTCAGAGAAGTATGTGACAGTTGCTAAAGCCTCTTAATTGAATAAAAGGCAGCTCCTTCCCAACTAAGACAGTTCTTCTTTTTTGGTATGCTCCAGGCCACCTGTTGATTGCAGTTGGTAAGTAAGTTGTTTGCTGAATCCCCCCAGCCTAACTTACCGCTCCATGTTCAGCCTCTCATAGTTACATAGTTAGTAAGGTTGAATAAAGACACCAGTTCATCCAGTTTAACCTGAGTGAGTGTCTACAATTGTCCCTATCCCTGTACATTGTACACTCACATCAATCCCTACCCTCAAGGAGCCCACAATCCAAGGTCCTCATCCATATACTAGGGCCAATTGGGGACAGAAGCCAATTAACCTACCTGCATGTCTTTGGAGTAGAGTTTGAAAGACCCTGAATGTTGAAGGTAAATCCTTTTTTTAAAACTGAGTGCCTTTTTGTGCCAAGGCTACGGACAAAATGATGATTAAACAGCATTGATATTGTACAAGTGTGGCATTATAAGAACTCTGCAATATTATCATTGTCTTTCCCTTTGGTTTTTATTTTTTCCTGTCTTTATATGCAGCCACTGCTGTAAAGGCTGTATTGCCAGTCTGAGAGCGGATGTGAATGGTGTCACAGGGTGCAGGCACACAGGTAATGGACTTACCTCAGATTCTGACTCTCCTGTCTGTCTCTGGATGTGCTGTCCTGGCTCCCTTGCTGCGCTGTGTACTGTGGGCTTGACAGTCCGGCTGTTTTTTTGTCTCAGACTTTAGGACTCCATACACACTATACAACTTTTGTTGTCTGGTTTCCTTAGATTTAGTGGAGCCTTTGTAGTGCAAGGGCCTGCCTGATTGCATACAAATCGAGACTCTTAGCCCTTGTACACACGGCCGGACATTCCGACAACAAAATCCACCGGATAAATTCAGACGGATTTAGTCCGGAAGTGGTCCGGAAGTGGTGTTGCATACACACGGTCAGACAAAGTTGTAGGAATTTCCGGTTGCCAAGAACGCGGTGACTTAAGCCACGTATGACGGGACTAGAAAAGGGGGGTTCAGCACCACGTCCGGCACCCTTTGGGCTTATGGGTGTCCGCAGCAGGGGGCAAGGGGGGGTCAAGTGCCCCCCCCCCTGAAATCCCCAAGGTGTTGCAGCAGCCAGCAGAGTCTGACGTAGTCACCGCATCATCCGCATCCGCATCATCCGCTGCATCATCCGCTCTCTCCTGTGGATCACAGCGCTGACGCTGGCTCTGTGTTCGGCGGCCGCACTGTAACACAGCCCCGCCCCCCCCAGACTTGCTCGTGTAATAGTAGATAGAATCAATGTTCTGCCTATCACACGAGCCGGTCTGGGGGGGCCGGACTGTGTTACAGAGCGGCCACCGAAAACGGAGCCAGCCAGCGCTCTGATACAGAGGAGTAGATGCCGCCTGTACAGCCCGCCCTGTGTGCCACAGTGCCTGGATAGGAGGATCGATCGAGGGGGGGGCTGCAGGGGGCCCCCCTGCCAATTCTGCTATCCAACTTATTTTACTGTCCTCATGTTCACCTTGTGCTCCCTGCCCCCCAGTGCTCTCCTCCACCACCACCACACTCTCCTGCCCCCCCAGTGCTCTCCTCCACCACCACACTCTACTGCCCCCCCCCCCCAGTGCTCTCATCCACCACCACACTCCCCTGCCCCCCCCAGTGCTCTCCTCCACCGTCACCCTCTCCTGCCCCCCCCCCCAGTGCTCTCCTTCACCACCACACTATCCTTCCCCCCAGTGCTCTTCTCCACCACTACACTCTCCTACCACCCCCCCCCCCCCCCCAGTGGTCTCCTCCACCACCACACTCTCCTGCACCCCCTCCAGTGCTCTCCTCCACCACCACACTCTCCTGCACTCCCCCAGTGCTCTCCTCCACCACCACACTCTCCTGCCCCCCCAGTGCTCTCCTCCACCACCACACTCTCCTGCCCCCCCAGTGCTCTCCTCCACCACCACACTGTCCTGCACCCCCAGTGCTCTCCTCCACCACCACACTCTCCTGCACCCCCAGTGCTCTCCTCCACCACCACACTCTCCTGCCCCCCCAGTGCTCTCCTCCACCACCACACTCTCCTGCCCCCCAAGTGCTCTCCTCCACCACCACACTCTCCTGCCCCCCACCCCAGTGCTCTCCTCCCCTGTTCTTGCTGCCCCCCCTGCTCTCCAGCTCTCCCCATCCTTCTCTAGCCACCATCCCAGTGCTCTCCACTCCCCCCAGTGTGTTCCCCCCCTGTCCCCGCCAGTGCTCTCCCCCCCTGCCCTCCCCAGAGCTCTCCCCCAAGCCCCCCCCCAGTCCTCTCCCCTCCGTGCTCTCCCCCGTTCTCCTCCCCAGTGCTCTCCCCCCTGTTCTCCCCCCATGCTCTCCCCCTGTTCTTCCCCATCATTGCTCTCCACTCCCTCCAGCGCTCTCCCCCCTGTTCTCCCCCCCATGCCCTCCACTCCCCCCAGTGCTCTCCCCCCCAGTGCACTCCCCCCCAGTGCACTCCCCCTGTTCTTCCCCCCCCCCAGTGCTCTCCACTCCCCCAGTGCTCTCCCCCCTGTTCTTTCTCCCCCAGTGCTCCCCCCTGTTCTTTTCCCCCCTCAGTGCTCCCCCCAGTGCTCTTCAGCTCTCCCTATCACTCTCCAGCCCCCACCCCAGTGCTCTCCAGCCCTCCCCCAGTTCTCCTCCCCAGTGCTCTACCCCCTGTTCTTCCCCCCCCATGCTCTCCCCCCTGTTCTTCCCCGTCAGTGCTCTCCACTCCCTCCAGTGCTCTCCCCCCTGTTCTCCCCCCCCATGCCCTCCACTCCCCCCAGTGCTCTCCCCCCGTTCTTTCTCCCCCCCAGTGCCCCCCCAGTGCACTCCCCCTGTTCTTTCCCCCCCAGTGCAGTGCCCAGTGGGCACTGCATTGAGCTCTTGCATTAAGTCTGCAGTCTCTGATCATCTCCTGTAGCATGTCTGCAGTCTCTGAGGTCATGGGAGAAGTCAGACTTGTGTGGACTGTGGACAGGAGACTATAGGATAAAACCAGAGCCACCAAGCTGGAGCTGACTGACTGAGCCCTGCACAGTGTACCTGAGAGGAGGTCAGTGAAAGCACCGCCAGGCCAGTCGGGGGGGGGGGGGGTCACTGATGTAAGGGGGGAGTGAATACGATAATGTAGGGGGCACTGATGTAAAGGGTTTCCTCCTTATATTAGTAACCCACCCCCCTTACCTTAGAGTATTCTGTCTGCAGAAGGTGGCCACCCCCCCCCCCCCCCCCACATTCTGAGTTCCTGGGGTCCCCCTTGATGATTGATCACTTTCCACTATTAACTGGAATATATATATATATATATATATATATATATATATATATATATATATAAGCCCTATGTGATTTAATATCTATATATAATACTCTCTTCATCAAATGTGCTTTAAAATGTATGGTTTTCCCTTTCATGAACAAGAAAATAATGACTAGAAACGGTGTGGTCCAATCTATCCTGTGACACCTTACAGGTATAGGCACCTCATCTCCGAATTCATATAAGAATTTCAAAGCAGGGAAGGGGGAAAGAAGGGGAAAGCAAGAGGAGATTTTTGAACGGTGCAAATATGAATGCTGATGCAATAAAGTATAATAAAAATTCATTTATTTATCTACATAAAAAGCACCATATTATTGTGTGTGGTGCCAGCAAATACAAAGAACAAAATACACATTTGTTACTCGACTGAAGGGATCCCGGCAAAGCAAGTTGATGAGCCAATAGCACTCGTTCCCAACATGTTTCGCAACAAGCTTCTTCAGGGGAATGTGCAACTAACAATAAACATAATATAAAATTAGTGTACAATGTAACATCAGTTATGTAATTACAACAATACACAAAAAGTCATAATCATGTATTTCAACCCAAGCATGTGTGATCTTAAACGGAATGGTGCTTACCACCCAACAAATAGCAACCGCACACCAGGAGCCACCACTCGATGTAAAATACGTGCAGACAATCGGTCAGATCAGAGGCTGATTAGCCTTATGGAGGACACAGATGGGGGTAAGTCAGCACTAAAAAATTGAATAATGAAAAACCAAGAAATAATACACAAATATAGACAATATGCTGTAAATAATTTTAAATATATTAACTAGCCTCCAAGACAAGAAGGGATAGGGCAAAAGCCTCACTAAAATACTACATCCAATACTGATTAAAAAACTGAATTGATAACAAAAAGGAGGAGAGAATTGGAAATAAGTATGATAACCAAGGGTAAATATAGTTAGATCTTGCAGTTCTAAAAAAAGGAAATATATGCTCATACCTTTAATGTTATATATAAGCTGAAACCAATAAACTGGTAGCAAACTGGGGCAATCTCATAGGCAATGTAAAAGATCAATAATCCAGGTTTATAAGCAGCCAGGCAGTCAAAGTGAATGGTGTCTGGCTGATAGACCCCTGAAAGGGCAATTCCCCTGAAAGTAATCAAAGCAAAAGAATGAGTAAGTAATAAAAGGAAAAGGAAAGTTAGAAGGTTAGTTACATTAGCCAAATCCTAAAGTATAATTACCGATGATTAGCGGTACCAACGCTCTGCCGTTCGCAGAATCAGTAGTGGTGCGAGCCATGAGCAGTGCTGCTTATATGTCCCCCATCCATCGAGCCGGCGTCTTACGTCACCGGCTCGATGCGGACACGCTGGAGGATACACCGCGCATGTGTGGAGCCAGTGTAACCACCGGCCAGACTACAGTTCCCATAATGCCACAGCGCTGAAGGAAAAACTTCCCGGCCGGGTGAATGTCAACGAACGTTGACAGCGAGAAGATGACCAAAACAGGTCTAAGGTGTAAGTGCGACCAAAGTAGACGGGCTTAGTGTGACCTGGCCAAATCCCCAAATTAGGGGTCACAAACGGAGATCCGCCATAATGGGTGTCCGCCGGGTAGAAAGCCCGGGAGACACCCGGGGTGTCCGTATGTCCTCCAAAAATTAAAAAGGCCAATATTTCCACCGATCGAGACCGACGATGCAGAAAGACAGAGTTTAAAATGATCCCGGATGCGGCTGCAATGATGCCTGGAGCGCCACCCTGTGAACATGAGTCATAGTGAGCAACAGGGATCCAAATGTATGCTCAACATAACCCGTGCTCACAGATACAAACAGACCAGGGTATAATAATTATTAGTATCACAAATTAAACAAAGAAAAAAATCAAATCAATTACAGTGGTGTGAAAAAGTGTTTGCCCCCTTCCTCATTTCCTGTTCCTTTGCATGTTTGTCACACTTAAGTGTTTCGGAACATCAAACCAATTTAAACAATAGTCAAGGACAACACAAGTAAACACAAAATGCAATTTGTAAATGAAGGTGTTTATTATTAAAGGTGAAAAAAAATCCAAACCATCATGGCCCTGTGTGAAAAAGTGATTGCCCCCCTTGTTAAAACATACTATAACTGTGGTTGTCCACACCTGAGTTCAATTTCTCTAGCCACACCCAGGCCTGATTATTGCCACACCTGTTCACAATCAAGGCATCACTTAAATAGGAGCTGCTTGACACAGTAAGGTCCACCAGAAGATCCTTAAAAGCTACACATCATGCCGAGACCCAAAGAAATTCAGGAACAATTTAGAAAGAAAGTAATTGAGATCTATCAGTCTGGAAAGGGTTATAAAGCCATTTCCAAAGCTTTGGGAATCCAGCGAACCACAGTGAGAGCCATTATCCACAAATGGCGAAGACATGGAACAGTGGTGAACCTTCCCAGGAGTGGCCGGCTGCCCAAAATTACCCCAAGAGCGCAGCGACGACTCATCCAAGAGGTCACAAAAGACCCCACAACAACGTCCAAGGAACTGCAGGCCTCACTTGCCTCAGTTAAGGTCAGCGTTCATGCCTCCACCATCAGGAAAAGACTGGGCAAAAATGGCCTGCATGGCAGAGTTCCAAGGAGAAAACCACTTCTGAGCAAAAAGAACATCAAAGCTCGTCTCAATTTCTCCACAACACATCTTGATGATCCCCAAGACTTTTGGGACAACATTCTGTGGACCGATGAGACAAAAGTGGAACTCTTTGGAAGGTGTGTGTCCAAGTATATCTGGCGTAGAAGGAACACTGCATTTCATAAAAAGAACATTATACCAACAGTAAAATATGGTGGTGGTAGTGTGATGGTCTGGGGCTGTTTTGCTGCTTCAGGACCTGGAAGACTTGCCGTGATAAAAGGAACTATGAATTCTGCTGTCTACCAAGAGATCCTGAAGGAGAATGTCCGACCATCTGTTCGTGTACTCAAGCTGAAACGAACTTGGGTTCTGCAGCAGGACAATGATCCTAAACACACCAGCAAGTCCACCACCGAATGGCTGAAGAAAAACAAAATGAAGACTTTGGAGTGGCCTAGCCAAAGTCCTGACCTGAATCCTATTGAGATGTTGTGGTATGACTTTAAAATGGCCGTTCATGCTCGAAAACCCTCTAATGTAACTGAATTAGGACAATTCTGCAAAGATGAGTGGGCCAAAATTCCTCCAGGATGCTGTAAAAGCCTCATTGCACGTTATCGCAAACGCTTGGTTGCAGTTGTTGCTGCTAAGGGTGGCCCAACCAGTCATTAGGTTTAGGGGGCAATCACTTTTTCACACAGGGCCATGATGGTTTGGATTTTTTTTCACCTTTAATAATAAACACCTTCATTTACAAATTGCATTTTGTGTTTACTTGTGTTGTCCTTGACTATTGTTTAAATTGGTTTGATGTTCCGAAACACTTAAGTGTGACAAACATGCAAAGGAACAGGAAATGAGGAAGGGGGCAAACACTTTTTCACACCACTGTATGCTCACAAAAATAACAATCATAATCACTAAATTCATAGAAAATGCATTTAAGTAAAAAAAAAAAAAAAAAAGGGAAGGGAGGGGGAGAAAAGAAGAATATTTACCTCCCAATCCTGTTGTCATGAAAAGCCGAGAAGGAGGTAGGAAAAACAGGAAAAGAAGCTTTTATAGAAATGATCTAAAGCTGATGTTTTCATTGAACCCCGGATAATGGGTCGCTTTTAGGGTATAAATCCACTTGGCCTCAGTTTGTAAAAGGAACTTGTCAACAGAACCACCCCGTGAATTCAAGGGTATGTGTGCCAAAGCTATAAAACCATCCACAACTCTGCCCCCAGCTACATCACTAGCTTAGTCTCTAAATACCAACCTACTCGTCCTCTTCGTTCCTCTCAAGACCTCCTGCTCTCTAGCTCCCTCATCACCTCCTCCCATACTCGCCTCCAGGACTTTTCCAAAGCCTCCCCAATCCTATGGAATGCCCTACCCCAATCTGTCCCCTTATCTCCTACTTTATTAGCTTTTAGACGATCCCTGAAAACACTTCTCTTCAGAGAAGCCTACCCCACCCACACCTAACTGTATTTTCATTTTCTCCATCAGCTCATCCTCCACAGTTATTACCTTTTGTTTCAACTTGACCCTCCCTTCTAGATTGTAAGCTCTAACGAGCAGGGCCCTCTGATCCCTCCTGTATTGATTTGTATTGTAAGTGTACTGTCTGCCCTCATATTGTAAAGCGCTGCGCAAACTGTTGGCGCTATATAAATCCTGAATAATAATAATAATAATAATAAAACGGATCCAATCAGGATCAAAAGAATGATGAGTACCAATGTGCCTACTTATGGCGGTGACTATTTTTTTGTTTAATATGGGTTTGATATGATCCTTAATACGGATCGAAAATAATCGTTTAGTCTTACCAACATAAAAGCCTCCACACCGGCATTGCGCAAGGTATACAATGCCAGGAGTGGAACAGGTAACACGAAATTTTGGAAAGAACCATCTGCCATTGGGTAATTTAACTTTACTGGAGTTATTAATATAAGGACACATGTCGCATTGTCCACAAGAATATGTACCAAATAATTGTAACGGAGTGGATAATTGATTATCAATGAAATGACTTTTGACTAAACAATCTTTTAGAGATTTTGCTCTCTTGAAAGTAATGGCAGGTGAATCAGTGATATATTGATTTACGATGGGATCGGCCTGTAATAAAGGCCAATATTGTTGTAAAATAGTCCGAAAACGTTTATGTTGATTGGTATATTTAGTGACAATGCGAACATTGTCAGTTTTGTTGGTTATTTTTTTTGAAAAAAGAAGAGTGGTTCTATCCTTAGCCTTCGCTCTGTTATATGATCTTTTCAGGGAGGCATGACTATAGCCACGTGTTCTAAGTCGTTTATACAAGTCTTTGGCAGCAGATTGAAAATCAGAGTTATTACTACAGTTGCGTTTTATTCTGAGATACTGGCTATATGAAATACTCTTTAATAAAGGTTCAGGGTGAAAACTGGTGGCATGCAGCACAGTGTTGCCTGCCGTTGGTTTTCTGAAAAGAGCTGAGTGAAGGTTCCCTTCTGGATCGATTTTGATTGTCAGATCCAGAAATTCAATAGATTCTTGACTATATTTAAGTGTGAATTTGAGATTGAAGGGATTTACAGACAACATATCAAAAAAACATTTCAACTCTGATTCTGAACCCGACCAAAAAAACAGGACATCGTCGATGTACCTATACCAAGCTATGACATTGTTCATTAATGGAGTGAGATCTTCACATGAAAAAATGTACTTTTCCCACCCCCCCAGGTACAGGTTAGCATACGATGGGGCACATTTAGTCCCCATCGCAACCCCCTGCACCTGGAGGAAGTGGGACTGGTTAAACTGGAAAATATTGTGTCTTAAAATGTAATCCAATAGTTCAATAACAAATTCATTATAGGCCGAGGAGGCTAAGCCCCTCTCTGCTAAATATGTCCGAACAGTTTGTAGGCCTTTTTGATGAGGAATAGCATTATATAGGCACTCCACGTCGATGGAGACCAACCAAGAATGTTCAGGTAAAGAAATACCATCAAGTGTTTTTAGAAGGTCGATTGTATCCCTAACATAAGAGAATAAGGAGATGACATGTGGGGTCAAATAATTATCAACGAGGCAACTAGCATTCTCAGTGAGGCTTTCACAACTGGATACTATGGGACGGCCTGGAGGGTTGGTTACTAACTTATGCACCTTCGGTAAGGCATAAAAAGTTGGAATTTTGGGATCCCTCATATTGAGGAAATCCCAAGTGCCTTTATCTATGATACTCGATTGATACGCTTTCAAAATAATTTGGCGATATTTTAAGTCATAATGTGAGATCAGAGAAATGGATATGGGGCGGTACCAATCGCGATTGTTAAGAATATCGGAACACATGGTAACATATTGTGAGATGTTCATGACCACAATGTTACCGCCTTTATCCACGGGCTTGATGATAATGCTAGAATTAGTCGGAAGTTGTTTTAGAGCCAAAGATTGCTCTGGAGTTAGATTGTGTTCTTTCTTGTTTGAAAAATTACTTTGTTCAATCGCTTTACAGACTTGTTGAGTAAATGCCCAGATGTTAGGGTTACTGTTGAGCATTGGAAACTGATTAGATTTAGGTTTAAAAGTCTGCAAAGGGGGAAAGGAGACGGACTTGACCGACAAACCTGTAGGGATATAACATCCCTGGTTCTCGGAAGATCCGTGACCTTCCTCCCATAGATCCATCAAATTGGAAAGAGCCTGGAGTTCAGCGGGGTTAGCATTCATAGAAGGGTTATGTGTACAAGATTCAACTGAAGTACCTGGTTTATGAAAAATAGTTCTAAACAGCAATTTGCATGCAAACAAATGTGTGTCCTTAATGAAGGTGAATTTATCAGACTTCGAGTCAGGACAGAACGTTAATCCTAATTTTAGAACCTCGATCTCATGATCTGTAAGTGGATATGACGATAAATTGATAATAGAGAGTTCAATGTCCCTATTCGGTTCCTGAATGTCAGTAGAACCATGAGTTACATTGGTGATTTGGGGGGTTCCTTCCCTAAAAAAATAGGAGCCAGCCGGATATCCGCCGGTAGGGGAGCACCACTGGATGAAATTATGATGTTATGTTCAGTGCTGGTGACTAAAGATGAAGATGGTGTCGGAATTACAGAAGAAGGAGTGAGGGTAGTGGATAAGGTGGTATTAATGGAAGTGGGAATAGAGTGAGGTGAAGGTAGTGCTGGGGGATGGAACATGGTAATGGGGCGAGTTAAAGCCTGTTTGGTAATTTTATATTATGTTTATTGTTAGTTGCACATTCCCCTGAAGAAGCTTGTTGCGCAACATGTTGGGAACGAGTGCTATTGGCTCATCAACTTGCTTTGCCGGGATCCCTTCAGTCAAGTAACAAATGCGTATTTTGTTCTTTGTATTTGCTGGCACCACACACAATAATATGGTGCTTTTTATGTAGATAAATTAATTAATTTTTATTATACTTTATTGCATCAAGAAAATAATGACGTTATGCTGTTGGGCTGGTATAATAATGCTGTGAGGCTGGTATGAAATTTTTTGCAGGGCTGGTTTTTGAAAGCATGGGCATCCGCAAGGTTACTCAGGTGGCTGCATACCATGCCCATATAGCCTAGAGAATGTACATCTTTTTACATTGCAATACATCTGTTGTTGCCATATTTTTATCTTGATGAAAACAGCCTATACAGTGACAGTATGAGATCAAAATATGGCCACAACAGATGTATTGCAATGTAAAAAGATGTACATTCTCTAGGCTATATGGGCATGGAACACAGCCGCCAGAGTAACTTCCAATACAAAGTGAAGATGAATTATCTGTTATATAACACATGTATTACCAGTGAAAAGATTTTCATGAGATTGTTGAAAAGGGGCGGAGCATGAGAGGCCCTAAAATGATGCCTCCCCTTGGAAAAAGTTCTGCGGACACCCATGTTTGGGCTCCTTCTGCTGATCTTGTGTTTATCGCTCTTCAGTTTGTGCTTGTGGGTGCGTTTCTGCTTATCAGTGCGTGTAGTCAGTTCGCATTTGTTGGTCATTGTGGACTATATCTTGGTATATAGTACGCTTTGATTTTCAGTGCTTATTGTCTGCTCGTTTCTATTTTCAGTTCTTTCTTTCAGGCCTTGCTGTTTATCTGTACCTTCTGTTGTCCGTTCTGACCAGCCGACCATTTTAAGCCATGTTTCGTGTACGTACTCGTCACAGAGTTTGTGCTGTGCAGGGGCTTGGTGTTGGGCTTTTAGCTTTGACACAAGCCCGGTCCATGAACAGGGCGAGGAGGAGTTCGTGGGCCAAGAATTGGTTGGTCCAGCGTTACCAGTTCTCGCACATGCCTTTGCTTCGTGAGATCCGGGAGAATAATCCTGATGATTTCAGGAATTATCTCCAGATGACGGACCCCATTTTTCACCATCTGCTGGCTTTGCTGTCTGCTTATATTAGCAGGCAGGATACCTGCATGTGGCAAGTCATCACTCCGGAGCAGAGGCTCATCGCCACATTGCACTACTTGGCGACAGGGAGAAGTCTTCAGGACCTCAAGTTCTCGACAGGCATCTCCCCCCAGGCTCTGGGGATCATTATTCCAGAGACCTGTTCTGCCATCATACAGGTCCTGCAGAAGGACTATATTAAGGTACGTTTTCTCCTTTAACATCACATTCTATGTATTTAATGTTTGCTAATGTCTTGTATTTCTTTCCTCATTCCCTAATTACCATGATTGCCATATGCTGTAATTGATATGATGTGCCCCTTTGTCCTACTGCATGCTGGAAGCTTTTCAAGTTCCTTTTTTGTCCTTCATGCATATTTGCCTTCACTAACTTCCCCAGCATGCTCTTCTGGGCCCAAAAACCTATAGCCTAGTCACTTAGAAATGTATTTTGTCGGCTCCATAGTATTGTTTTCCCCTAAACACCCCCTAAAATGTATACAAATGTTATGTGTGTGCTTAAATTCATGCAGAGTGCCAGATTTTTTTTTTTTGGTGGGCCAAACTCATTAGGAACCCCCCTCCCCCCAACTGCTTGGTCAGCTGATAGCAATCCTCTATCTGCTGACTAAGCCAAACCCAATACACACTATACCCACCCTTTTCCTTGTCAGATTTATGGATGAATTCACTAAAGCATGTAGTGCAAAGGCCTGCCTCATAACTTTCAAATGCTACAGTCTAATTTTTTTTCTCCTATTATTATCTTGATAGGTAATAGCAGAATGTCAAAATGTGCTTCCATTTGTTCCTTTTTTTTGTATTATGACACTACTTACCCATCCAGTGGGCTGCCAATAGTGTAAGTAAGTAGGGGCTGGCCAAAGTATCACACATTATCTCTGCATTCAGCTCTCAATAAAGTGGTGAGGGTAAACATCCCCCCCCTAATTTTTTGCAATGCGCCATCAGAAGGGGGGGGTGAAGAATCTGATAAGGGGACCTTATAACTTTGGCTTTAAATACTCATTTCCAAAAATGTTATACTGATCTTGTCCAAAAATGTTTGTCTAAT
Organism: Lithobates pipiens; assembly: GCF_037356315.1. Taxonomy (NCBI): domain Eukaryota; kingdom Metazoa; phylum Chordata; class Amphibia; order Anura; family Ranidae; genus Lithobates; species Lithobates pipiens. Next base: position 113,112,797 of record NW_027507787.1, read on the forward strand.
CTACTTGCAATGTTAATGTGCAAAATGACAATTTTTTTTTCATGTTTGAATCCACAGTTTCCTTTAACGCCACAGGAATGGCAGACTGTGGCCTCCCACTTTGCCAGCCATTGGGACTTTCCCAATTGTGGAGGTGCAATTGATGGAAAACACGTCCGCATTGTCCCACCCCCCCAACTCGGTGTCCTAATATTATAATTACAAGGGGTATAATAGTATCGTGATGTTGGCGGTGGTGTCAGCGATGTATGACTTCCTGTATGTGGACGTGGGGAAAAATGGTCGTATGTCGGATGGTGGAGTGTTCGTGCAGACGGAGTTGTACTGGCGTCTCCAGAGTGGCAGTCTGGGCTTGCCACATCCAGAGCAGATTGTGGAAGGACTCCCCTTTGTTTTTGTCACGGATGAGGCGTTTGCTCTGGCAAACCATCTGATGCAGCCTTTCCTGATGAGGACCCTCACCCCGGACCAGAGGATCTTTAATGTGCGGCTGGCCAGAGCCAGAAGAGTAGTGGAGAACACTTTTGGGATAATGGCCAGCCAGTTCCACCTATTTTTGACTCCAATCCACATGGCGGAATATAAAAATTAAATCATATTGTGCTTGCCTGCTGCGTTCTGCACAATTTTTTGAAAAAAACATTCAGTAAACTAGCATCAGGCCTCAGTTGGGCCTGATGCAGACTTGCCAGAAAATGACAGTCTCTTCTTCAGATAATCTTATTATGTTGTGGGTCTGCTACACACACACACACCTTGTTTTTGTTGATAATGTATGTAGTGCATTACTGGAAAAAATATTGCTCATTTTTAGCACCATGGCAGAAATATGTGGGGTCATGAAAATGGCGTGATTGGGGAGATTTAAACATCACTGTGGGTGTTATTTACTATAGGCAAATCCACTGTGGACTACAAGTGCACTGCAAAAGTGCACCTGAAACTGCACTTGGAGTGCAAAGTGGATTTGCCCTTAGTAAATACCACCCATTGCCACAGAAACAACAAATTTACTACAAATACTGCTTTTGCACATTGAAAAAGGAAACCACACATTGTTGATAATTTAACTTTTTACTCAAAGCACATTCACATGTGCGTTTAGAAAAGGGTTTTTACAACAAACCAACATATTTGGTGTATATAAAACATTATTTTGGGTAATATTTTTATAACTTGGCGTTTTCGTATAAACAGGCATGTGCTGATATTGCCTTCATCAGATGGGGTGTCACCCCTGGAAAAGCCAAATTTGGAAGATGCACACAAATTGAGAAACATAAAGTGGCCAGTTTCCTCCTGATCCCATGCCTAATGTCAACATGTGCTATCTCCCATCATGGGGTATCAATGTACGTGTTTTGGGGGTGCAACCCCTTCATCTCAGCCACTTTAGTAGCAAGGAAGGGGTAGCACCCACAAAACGCATACATTGATCCCCCATGATGGGAAATAGCACATGTTGACACACTGTGTGCATCTTCCAAATTTGGCTTTTCTAAAAATATAAGCAAGAGAAGAAGTTGGGACTTTGCATGAAGCATGCAGATATGGAAGCAAAAAATGAGCTGTATAGGTCTGATAATGTTAAATGTGTTAAATATTACACAGTAAAATACATCAAAAGCAGTGGTACATATTGCATCTTCCATCATGATTAATTTATTCATACATTGGCATATTGCACATTGACGATGATATTCAAGTAAATTAGGTAAAACAGTATATACAGAATATGTTACAAAACTGCATGATTATAGAATTTATGGCATCTGAAGCTCGACGCATTTCGTGGCTAACTTGCCACTCATCAGGAGCTGATGTAAATTGGATGTCTATAAAATGAAAGTATTATATCAGACAATGAGTAAGTCTTGTATATAAAAAGTAACAGTAGAGATAGATGGAATTTGCTTGAATAAACCACCCATACTCACAGGGGAGGCAATGTAAAGGGCATGGCAGTGGTTACGTGGGCAGCCAGGGACACGATCTGGCATGGGAGCTGAGGCGGCACATGCGGAAAAGCAGGGAAGCAAGCCCCGTGCTAAAACAGTGAAAAACCATAATCAGTGAAAAATAAATAAAATATGAAAAAAATAATAAAAAATAAATCCAAAATTAGGAAAAATATGTGATAGGAATCTGTGATAGTGAGACTGTGTTGGAAACAATGAAAATGCTCCAACATGTGAGCACTAACATTGAAAGGTGGGAGAAAAAGGGAAGAGAAGGAGAAAAAAGAAAAGAAAAGAAAGGGGAAGAGGGGGAAAAAATAAAAATGGAAAAAGAAAAAAGGAAGGAAAGAGAAAAAAGAAAGAAAAAGAAAAGGAAATAGAAAATGTGTGACAGTGAATCCGTGTTGGAAGCAATGGGAATGCTCCAACCTAGTGAACGCTATAATTTGGAGGTGAGAGGACTCAAATGTGTAATAGTGAAATTGTGTTGCTAACAATAAGGATGTTCCAACATAATGAACACTATCGTTGAAAGTAAGAAAACTGTGAAACACAAGGATCTGAAAGAATAAAAAATAAAAAATAAATCATGGGGCGTGTCATGGTTATGCAGTGATCTTCCTGTGTTTGCTTACCTTCCCTCATGTCTTCAGACTAAGAAGCCAGCTACTTCCACCTGGTGGTTTTTATAACCTCTCCTCTAAGCATGGCTCCACCCCAGGCCCTATCAGGGAGCCTATATAAACCTGTGCACTGCAGGGCTCAGTGCTGATCAACCATTGTGTATTCCTTTGTGTATTAGCTTCCTGTTTCCTGTCGTGTGCTCTGCTACTGATTTCCGTTACCGACCTTGGCGTGTTCTGACCATCCCTGCTTGCCTGTGACCCTGACCTATTGGCGTGTACCCGACTATTCTGTTCTGCTTGTGGCCCCGACCTTGGCTTTGTCCCTCACCATCCCTATCCTCCTGTTGCCTACTGTGGGTGTGAGCTGGGGGACCCTGGGGGTCGCGACCTGGAGCCAGTTGCAGCCAAGACCATCTTCACCACTCGAAGCTCTGGTGAACACCAGCTGGCTCTTAGACTCCGCGCCCCAGGGAATCTCACGCTCTATCCCCAGTGGGATCTGTCCCCGTCTGCAGCAGTCAGCCGTAGGGTCCACAACCTCGCGGTGCACTCCGCATCCCTACGGTGTGCACCTGTCACCTCGCCTCAAGGTGACCTGACAGTTTGATCAGCCATGGACCCAGCTGACGTGCCGCTTCCTGCAGATGATCCATTGCAGAGCTTAGTTCGGCAACTTGAGACCCAAGAATCGCATCAGACACAGGTGATGCAATTCCTTCAGGATTTGGCATCCCGTTTTGAACAGGTTCAGGCCTCATTAGGACCCCCAGTTCAACAACCTCAACCACTATCTGCGACTGCACCTATCGCACCAGTCGCATCCACACATTCATTAGTACTGCCAGCTCCGTCCCGTTTCTCTGGGGACTCCAAGGCCTGCAGGGGCTTCCTCAGCCAATGCACAATTCATTTTGAACTTCAGCCCCAAAACTTCCTGTCCGATCGGGCAAAAGTCGCATATATCATATCCCTCCTGTCCGGCGAGGCGTTGGCTTGGGCCGCCCCTCTGTGGGAACTGAATGATCCAGTGGTTTCTAGCCTGTCTGATTTCTTGAAACTTTTTCGGAATATCTTCGAGGAACCAGGTCGTGTCTCCTCAGTGGCTAGCGCTCTTTTAAGTCTCCGTCAAGAGGCCGCTTCTGTGGGACAGTATGCTCTTCAGTTCCGTATCCTCTCAGCTGAATTGAGCTGGAATAATGAGGCCCTAGTTGCAACCTTTTTACATGGCCTCTCTGATAGAGTGAAGGATGAATTAGCAGGAAGATCCCTTCCTGCTGATCTGGACAGTGTCATCACCTTGTGTAACCAGATCGATATTCGCTTTCAGGAGAGGGCCCTGGAAAAAAGACACCAGCACTCCCCGTTCTTTAGGCATCCTGAGTCCCCAGTCCCTTCTCCTCGATTCGAGGAGCACCCCCTGCCTACCGAGGAACCTATGCAGTTGGGCTGGACTAAGTTATCTCCCGAAGAACGCGCTAGGCGCAGAACTCTGGGCCTATGCCTCTATTGTGGGGCTAAAGGTCATTTCCGTGACACTTGTTCTCTTCGTCCGGAAAAACGCTCAGGGCTAATACATCTGGAAGGTGGAGTATTAGACCCTGAAATATCACCTTCACCGTCTCGTCTTCTCCTTTCTGTGTTGCTTCATGTCGGTGCTTCCTCTCGTTCGGTCTCAGCACACCTGGATTCCGGAGCCGCTGCCAATTTCATGGATTGGGAAACTGCATCCTCCATGAGACTTACCCTTTTGCCCCTTACAACACCATTGGTGGTCTTGGCGATTGATGGCACGGTTCTCCCAGGGGGTCCTATCCGCTTCCAGACTATTCCTGTTAAGATGTCAGTAGGGACACTCCACCAGGAGTGGATATCCTTCCTTGTCTTACCTAAGGCTTCATCTCCTATCATATTAGGTCTTCCTTGGTTTCGGCTCCATTCTCCACACGTTGACTGGTCTGCTGGATGGATCCTGGCTTGGGGTTCCTCCTGTTCCTCTTCCTGTCTACTCAAGGGTACCCCAAAGGAGAGACTTCCCGTTACCACCACCCCAGTATCTTCTGCTTTTCCTGCTGTATATGGCGATCTCTGGGACGCGTCCTGCAATAGTCGGACTGGTGCACTCTCTGGGTCATGTGATACTCTGGATGAGGAGCCCACCTATGAACCTGAGTCGATCATTCGCTCCAGTTCGCATAACCATTTACCTCTGCCTGTCCCTAATCTCCCTTGGACGCACAGCCAGGCTAACTTGTCTGCAAGTTCCAGAGTCGCTATGCCTTGTGATGCGATTGAGATGGTCGCTACATCTGACAATACTAATCAGTCGGCCTCCACACCACTTATGCCAGTCCAGCCCATGCCCTATGAGCTTCCTGCTTCTTGTTCAGGACCTTCTGTGACCCAGTCTCACCCTACTACTACTATGTCCGTTCAAACCCATTTAAGAGGCTCAATCCATCCTTTGGATAGAATACCTCATTCGGCCAAGAGGGGTTTTCAATCTTTTTCTCAGGGTTCTGTTTGTGTTTCTGCTATCCAGCTTAAATCTTGCGACATGTCACCCTCTAACCAACCTGACCTCAGGGATCCACTGACCTCTGCCCAGTTTGGTGGTCCTGTGATGGATGCCCAACTCAACTTTAAGGGTGAGGGGGTCCCTGCTCAGACTCCTGATCTTCTCATGCCCTTACCCATTCCTAAAAAGCCTTTAGTCCTCAAGTCCTCTCGTCCTCTCCCTACCTCTGCTTTGGTTTCTGAGGATAATCTAAAATACGAGGTTAGTCAAGTTTTGGATTCCCGGCTCCGTAAAGGCATTCTTCAATACCTCGTACTTTGGAAAGGGTTGGGTCCTGAGGAGAGGTCTTGGATCACTGCATCTGAGGTCTTTGCTCCCTGTCTGTTAAGGAGGTTCCATCTGGAGTTTCCCTTTAAGCCTGGACCCAGGCAGGGAAGGGGGAGGCCTCGTAAGAGGGAGGGTACTGTCATGGTTATGCAGTGATCTTCCTGTGTTTGCTTACCTTCCCTCATGTCTTCAGACTAAGAAGCCAGCTACTTCCACCTGGTGGTTTTTATAACCTCTCCTCTAAGCATGGCTCCACCCCAGGCCCTATCAGGGAGCCTATATAAACCTGTGCACTGCAGGGCTCAGTGCTGATCAACCATTGTGTATTCCTTTGTGTATTAGCTTCCTGTTTCCTGTCGTGTGCTCTGCTACTGATTTCCGTTACCGACCTTGGCATGTTCTGACCATCCCTGCTTGCCTGTGACCCTGACCTATTGGCGTGTACCCGACTATTCTGTTCTGCTTGTGGCCCCGACCTTGGCTTTGTCCCTCACCATCCCTATCCTCCTGTTGCCTACTGTGGGTGTGAGCTGGGGGACCCTGGGGGTCGCGACCTGGAGCCAGTTGCAGCCAAGACCATCTTCACCACTCGAAGCTCTGGTGAACACCAGCTGGCTCTTAGACTCCGCGCCCCAGGGAATCTCACGCTCTATCCCCAGTGGGATCTGTCCCCGTCTGCAGCAGTCAGCCGTAGGGTCCACAACCTCGCGGTGCACTCCGCATCCCTACGGTGTGCACCTGTCACCTCGCCTCAAGGTGACCTGACAGGGCGTTTGACACGAGGGAGAGTAGTTTGGCACCACTCGCCGGCCGTCTGATGCCTGGGGGGTGTCGCCTCCTCCTCCTCCTTTATGACGTTGACGGCCACATGCAGTTGCGGCGAGGCACGCATTTTATCGCAGCTCAGCTACTAACACACATACACAGGGGTTGCAGATTGGAAACCTCACGCAATAAGTGCAGTGCACTTTCCACTCAACACATTTAGGTAACACACTTAGCACATATTAATTCTCCCTTTTTTTTTTTCTTCTTTTCACATCCTTGTGTTTCACAGTTTTCTTACTTTCAATGATAGTGTCCACTATGTTGGAAGATCCTTATTGTTAGCAACACAATTTCACTATTACACATTTGAGTCCTCTCACCTCTAAATGATAACGTTAACTAGGTGGGAGCATTCCCATTGCTTCCAACATGGATTCACTGTCACACATTTTCTGTTTATTTTTCTTTCTCTCTTTCTCTTTCCTTCCTTTTTTCTTTTTCCATTTTTATTTTATTTATTTATTTTTTCCCCCTTTCTTTTCTTTTCTTCTTTCTCCTTCTTTTCCCTTTTTCTCTCACTTTTCAATGTTAGTGCTCACATGTTGGAGCATTCTCATTGTTTCCAACACAGTCTCACTATCACAGATTCCTATATTTTTCCTAATTTTGGATTTATTTTTTATTATTTTTTTTCATATTTTATTTATTTTTCACTGATTATCGTTTTTCACTGTTTTAGCACGGGGCTTGCTTCCCTGCTTTTCCGCATGTGCCGCCTCAGCTCCCATGACAATTTGTGTCCCCGGCTGCCCACGCAACCACTGCCATGCCCTTTCCATTGCCTCACCTGTGAGTATGGATGGTTGATTCAAGCAAATTCCGCCTATCTCTATTGTTACTTTTTATATTGAAGACTTACTCATACTTTATCATCGTCGATGTGCAATATGCCAATGTATGAATAAATTAATCATGATGGAAGATGCAATATGTACCACTGCTTTTGATGTAATTTACTGTGTAATATTTAACACAGTTAACATTATCAGACCTATACAGCTCATTTTTTGCTTCCAAATCTGCATGCTTCATGCAAAGTCCCAACTTCTTCTCTTGCTCGTTTTGACAGGGATGGAGGCAATTGTGACACCACTGTCCTATGCCTCATACAAAGTCCCAACCCTTTTTTCCTTTTCTAAAAATATAAAAGTATTTTTTTTAAATTTAAAATGGATGCTAGCTAGTTTTGGGGTGTTTCAGATTCTCCCTAAAACATCAATGATGTTCTTCATTTTTTGTTGAACATCATTGATGTTTTTTCTGGATATTCTCGAAATCGCGAATGCACCCCATTATCTCCCCAATGAGGATCTGGGTACTTTCACTGGTAAAATGCGATTCTTCTTCCACAACATCCACATCACCTAAAAAGAAGCAGGAGCGCATGAAGGCCATGAAGGAGAGGCAAGGTCAGGGCAGGCTATGAAGGGGATGCAGGAGATGATCAGTGCCACAGTCAGGGCAGTGCAGTCCTGTCTCAGTGTGCCAACCTGTGCTTGAGCCCCTCCCTCTGCCTGGCCCTTACCCCCACCTATGCAGGGCTCCACTGTGGTGGTCTGGAGGTGCCAGTCCAATGCTGATCCTCAGCCATGGTGCTGGCACTGCCTGCTGATTGGCTTCTCTGCTGCTATCTCCCTCACTGTCTGAAACCAGAACCGTGATAGAGACTGAGCACTGACACCAGCACCGTGATAGAGACTGAGCACTGACACCAGCACTGTGATAGAGACTGAGCACTGACACCAGCACCGTGATAGAGAGCACTGACACCAGCACCGTGATAGAGAGCACTGACGCCAGCACCGTGATAGAGAGCACTGACACCAGCACTGAGATAGAGAGCACTGACACTACAAAAGCACCGTGATAGAGAGCACTGACACCAGCACCGAGATAGAGAGCGCTGACACCACACCAGCACCGAGATAGAGAGAGAGCACTGACACTAGTATATGGTGGTGGTGTTGGTGGTAGTGTCTTTGGGGGTGCACACAGCAGAGAGTGAAGAAGAGGGTGCAGATCGAGAGGATGAGGAGGGTGCAGAAGAGTAAAGCTGAGTGAACCACTCAACCAAGTCCGGTGCATCCTTTGACGTAATCAAACGCACCTTCTGCAATTTCCCACTTTGGCTCAAGCCTGTTGCTCCTGCCCTACCCCTACCACCCCTGCAGAAGGGCCTGCTTCTTCCTCTGCCTGTCATTTTTTAAATGACCCTGTGACAAAAGTCTCTAGAGAAGTGCAGTATGTATGTGGAAGAAGGTATATAGCACCCCGCTTCAATCAGTCGTTTTGGGGGGCCACTGGTCTATCACACCAGTTATAATGCTTTTTTTTAAATTGCGTTTGTCACTCTTTGTAGTATCGCTGCACAACCGCTCAGCAGTCACAATGCTGCACAGTGGAAATGCACTATACTATGCTTTCTATATTTGCAAGTATTTTATACCTGTATTACACCCCTATATACTGCACACCGAATAGTACACCTATACCAGTCCTTAAAAGGAACTTTTGTGGACCTAATAGTAGCTAGCTAGTAGCTAGTGAATTGCAGACTGTCCCTGCTCCAAACACCAAACTGTCCTTCCCTACACTGAAAAACGACAGTTGCAGAATCGGTCAGCAGCACAACAGTGCAGTGCACTATAATATGCTTTCTATATTTGAAAGAAAGTATATTATACGTGTACAACTCTATATAATGTACACCTATACCAGTCCTTCAAAGGACCTTTGTGGACCTAATATTAGCTAGCTAGTAGCTAATGAATTGCAGACTGTCCCTGCTCCAAACACCAAACTGTCCCTCCCTACACTGAGAAATGACAGCTGTAGAATCGGTCAGCAGCACAGCAGTGCAGTGCACTATAATATGCTTTCTATATTTGAAAAAAAGTATATTATACGTGCACAACCGTATATAATGTACACCTATACCAGTCCTTAAAAGGACCTTTGTGGACCTAGCAGCTAGTGATTTGCAGACTGTCCCTGCTCCAAAACACCAAACTGTCCCTCAGTCCCTACACTGATAAAAGACAGCTGCAGAATCGGTCAGCAGTGCACTCAGCAGCACAGCAGTGCACCATAATATACTTTCTATATTTGAAAGAAAGTATATTATACATGTACAACCCTATATACTGTACACCTATACCAGTCCTTAAAAAGACCTTTGTGGACCTAATAGTAATAGCTAGTGATTAAACTGACTGTCCCTGCTCCACACAGCGTCCTTTCCCTACACTGACAAAAGACAGCTGCAGAATCGGTCAGCAGTGCACTCAGCAGCACAGCAGTGCACCAGAATATACTTTGTATATTTGAAAGAAAGTATATTCTAAGTGTATTACAACCCTATATACTGTACACCTATACCAGTCCTTAAAAGGACTTTTATGGACCTAATAGTAATAGCTAGTGATTAAACGGACTGTCCCTGCTCCACACAGCATCCTGTCCCTACACTGACAAAAGACAGAATGTAAAATGGCTGCCAGATCAGGTCTATTTATAAGGTAGATGGTCCAATTGTCCATTTGCTGAAATGTCTCAATTGGCTGTCCTGTATGTGCCATCATGGGTCAAAGTTACTCACAATGTAAGCACATATGCCCACCACGCTAACAGCGCCAGAAGTCCGCTGGTTTGGAAAATCGTGAACTAGCAAAATTCACTGCGAACCAACAGCCGGGCGAACCGCAAGGCCATCTCTATACCTGAAGCTGTGGTCTCCGACACTCACTTGTGGTGCCAATTTCGACAATCTCTCCTTCCTCCTCCTCCTCTGCTTGTGCTTTTGGTATTTCCCCTTCTTTGGGAGGTGTGGGGTCCCTGGTGTCCTCAGACGTCCCGAGTCTTCTCTCCCCTATGAGAATGTAAAAAAGGAATACTTAGCATACAGATATTGGAGGGTAGAGTGAGGAGCTGACGCACCGATCGTTCACACGAAGGTACAATTTTAACTTGCTACATCACTAGCCTATACTGATTCTATATAGGCCTATGTTGGAACAAGATTAGAAGAGTTTAACTTGACATTATTATTAGGGTTTGTCTTGTGTTGTGTCTTGCAGACAAGATGGATCCCTTCAAGGAATCACATTTTATGGGGCTATTCAGTGACCTGCTCAGGGAGCTGCCCTGCCTGTGGCAGATGAACAACCCCTTTTATATGGACCTAAGAAAGAGGAAGGCAGCGCTGGAAAAACGACTTGGTTTGAAGGTCATGGTCCCCACGGCAGACATGACCTATGTGAAGGCCAAAATTGGTGCCCTGAGGAGTATATATCTCAGGGAGCACAAGAAGTTCTGGGATTCCCTGAGATCAGGAGATACAGATGCCATTTATGTCCCCAGGATGGTGTACTACGAGAGGCCGCATTTTCTGGCAGACCAGGGGGAACCCAGGCCACCACTCTACCGTCTTCCTTCAAGGCTTCCTTCACCCCCAGCTGAGGCTTCCAATGTCCAACCTGGGCCTTCCAGGCAGCAACATGTGGAGGGGCCCAGCTTGAGACAGGTATAGCATTGTTGAACATATTTCTTGTCGTACATTTAATGATGTTAACTAGATGTTATTATTGATCAGTAAGTTGTGATTTAACAAAGTGGTTTACATATCAATAGACAGTAGTGACGAAAAATTATTGGGACAAGAATGAAAAATGCTGGGCTCAGAATGATAGTCTGTTCTATTTGGTAGCATTCAATTTTTAACAGTCATGAGCACAAAATTGTGTGATTGATGACCAAAAAACTAAAACTATGTCCCATTTTCATACACAGGAAGACCTCAGCCAGGAGGAGGCTGTGGCAAGTGGCAGCCGGGAGGTCGACAATCGCCCTCCTCCTCTTGCCACAACTACAAGAGCCGAGCCACAGCCTGGAAGGAAGCCTGGAGGAAAGTGCCTAAGGAAGACCAGAGAGTGATAGCCTGGGTTCAGTCTGGTCTGACAGAAGATGCAGCCTCTTGTAGGACCACAGCCTGGGGACATAGATGGCATCTGCTCTTCCTGATCTCTTGGACTTCTGGACCAGACTGCTTTCCCTAAGATATGTACTGCTCTGGCCACCAATTTTGCATTTTCAAATTATTTCATGTCTGCCCTGGGGGCCAAAGGCTTCGCCAAATTGACCAGTTTCTGCAGCTTTGCCTTCCTGTTTATTTGTTTGACACCTAAATAAAGTTTTTTTTTTTTGGTTCAAGAAATACTTGCCTATGTGTTTTACTTCAAAAAGGACAGTTTATTTTGTGAGTAGGCAGGTACATTTCAAAAATACAAAGTCAAATTAATAACAAGGGGCACCAACACCAAACAACCTCCTCTAGATTAAAAAAGAAAACAATAAAATAAAAAGATAATAATGGTATTGTGGTAAGTTGACACACAAAACATACCAACAAAAATTCCAAAGATGAGCAAACTGTCAAAAAAGGAGATGTTGATTAAAAAACCAACCACAAAATTTAAAACCAAAAAAAAAAAAAATGATTGGGGAGATGTGACAAATTAAAATATTGTATTCATGAAATGAGGAAAAAGAATAAAGAAATACGTTTTGGAGAAGTGTGTGTGAATATGAGCAGCAAAACAACTTCATTCTTGTAGCATTGTAAAGAAAAAGATAATGCGCTGCATTAAAGAATTTTTAACATTGCTATATCGATTACGAGCGGTAGTTTTACCTGACCGAGCGCTTCCGTCTCAGAATTTATTCTGAGCATGCGTGGCACCTTGTCCGTCAGACTAGGCTACACACGATCGGAACTGACGCACATCAGATCATGTTGTCGGAAAATTATATAGCCAGCTCTCAAACTTTGTTGGTCGGATATTCAGACGGAAACAGTCCGATGGAGCCCACCGATTTATCCGACAACACGGTCCGATCTGACATTTTCCATTGGATTTTCCGGCCGTGTGTACAAGGGCTTAGGTTTGGCCTCTTGTGTGATTTTGGTGAATCTGAGGGAAGAAATCCAGAGAAGATTGTATATTGTGTGTCCAGCTTAAATGTGTCTGATGTCTGCCTGAAGCTCACCTGATGCTTCTAAGGTGAGTGGATGAAGACAGATGGCTCATAAAGAGACAGGGTACCATGTTTTTTGGTGAGAGATATGTTTTTCTCCATATATTTTGTGCAAATATGAGCTTTCCATACCTGTTAATGGCACAGAAGATTAGCAAAGATAGGATGGGGGCAACGTGGGACAGGGTTCTTAAAAGAGTGCCCAAGGAGATTAAGAAAATTAAGGGTTTTGCATTATTTTAGAATCAGAAACCCTGAATGCAAAATGCTCCAAAAAGACAAAACCTGCCAACAATCATCTTATCCTGACCAGGACAATGACACCTTAGCCCACGTACACACGGTCGGAGATTTTGCCAACCAAATTCGTCGAATTTTGCCCGTCGGATTTAGTCCGACGGATTGTGTCCGAAACTGTTGCATACACACGGTCGGGCCAAGTTGGCAAAAAATCCGATCTTTCAGAACGTGATGACGTAATTTCGTTACGATGGGACTACATTCAGGCTAGTAGCCAATAGCTTTGATGTAGGAATTTGATCTGAGCATGCGTGGCACTTGGTCCGATGAAAATGCTCTACACATGATCGGATTAGGTCCGTCCGGCCCAGTTGGTCGGGAAATATTTCCAACATGTTGGAAAATTGGGTCGGACGGAGATTCGGACGGAATCAGTCCGATGCATACCACACACAGTCGGATTATCTGACGACACGGTCCGATAAGACTCATTCCGACAGATTCTCCGACCGTGTGTACAAGGGCTAAAAGGTGGTCAAATTAAAGTGGATGTAAACCCTCCATACACCCAGTGAAGTGAATGGTCTCAAATGATACACGGAGATGAACCAAATCTCCCTATATAAGTTTCTACATGCATATCTGCTGTCTTCACATTTTTATACTGTTTAGAAAGTTCAGATCGTGTCAGGAAATTTTCTCTTCCTGTTTAACACAGAGTGGTATTTGGGGTTACAGCCAAGATAGCGTAAATTGCTGATTGGAAGAAAGGCACACACCCCCTCTCATCATGTTTTGTACAGGGCCAGCTCCCTGCTAATCTATTTATAGCAGCCTCCCCAGACAGAAATGTCAGGCTGCTTTTTCTGATGTGTCCAGGAATTTGTCAGGAGTTATCAGGCTGATAACAGACCCATTGGGTCAGGAGAGAGCTACAGGACACTGAAGGTATATGTGCCCAGCTCGAATTTCATGTATTATGCTATGCTTTCACTATTGCGTCCCCAAAGTTGTGCGATTTTACAGCGTTTTTTTTTTTTGGCCATGACTTGAAGCAATGCCTGTGTATTCTTGAGGTCTATGGACCTCAAGTTGCATCAAAGTGGGACCAAAGTACTGCAGGGAATACTTTGAAGTCGCTGCGTCTTGAAGTTGCACTGATATGAACGGTACTCATTGGAAATCATGGGGTACAACTTGTCATGTGACTTTTCAGTCCCAAATCGCATGAAAAGTCGCACTACTGGAAACCTAGCCTTAGGTTCCCATCCACTTAAGCATGTGCTCTATACACTTTGAAGGAGTTGTTTCCACTTACCCTGTGAAGAGACAGGATCCAGAAAACTAGCACAAATGCAATTATGTCAATATGATAGAGAACGCCTCACCTAGCTCACAATGCATTTTGGGCCTGCATGCAGTCTGCAGTGGCAGAGAAATGAAATTGCACAGGTTGCCTCACAAGGATCTGGTTGTGCAAAATTCTAAGCCCTATTAAGGCAGCTATTGCGGAAAGGATGCTACAAATATCCACACCACAAGTAGGGATGAGCAGAACACCCCCCAGTGTGCTCATTTTAATGGATAATATGCAAGATATTGTCCTAAAAAGGGTTTGGGGACCCAGCTCCTGCACCAGGGGACATGGGTTAATGCCAATTTTTTTTTAAAAACTGGTGTTTTTTCGGGAGCACTGATTTTAATGAAGATTGAAGTGAAAAAAAGTGGGGTGTCTATAGTATGCCTGTGAAGTGCCACGTGTTTCCCATGTTTAGAACAGTCCTTGCACAAAATTACATTTAACGGAAAAAAAGTCGTTTAAAACTGCTTGCGGTTTTAATGTAATATCTGGTTCCGGCAATACGGATGAAAATCATTGAGAAAAATGACATGGGTAGCCCCCCTGCCCATTACCAGCCCCTGTGGGTCTTGTACGGATATTAAAGGGAACCTCGTACCCAAATAAAAAAAAGGAAAGGCATAGGGCCCCCAGGCCCTATATACTCAGAACAGCAGTATACAGGCGGAGCAAATAAGACAAGGACTGTGCAGGTTTGTTGTGTTAAGTGGAATCTGTTAGTAATTTTGAACTGGTACATTTTTAAAGAGTAGCTCCAGTCAAAAAAATCTATTTTTAAGTTCTTTGGAAAACATAGGGAAGGGTTATCACTCCTGTATCATTTTTTTGCCATCCTTTTTTCATCTCACTTCCTGTTGTCTCCTTCCGTTTGCAAGTAGGAGACGTTTGTAAGTTGGTTGTTTGAAAGTAGGGACCTGCCCTATATGCTCTGCAGAAATGTGGGTCTAAGGTGTTGGTGTTGCCACAACACTGTAAGCACTCAAAGTGACTCTTGGTGGGCGCTGGAGCGCCCTGCTGTGAACGATTATATCAAGAATTGTAATTACATGCCATTGTTGAACAGTGGTAGAAAAATTGGGCCTTTGGTGACTGTGGTGGTGGTGCTGGTGCCACAACACCATTAGTCCTCACAGTTACTCTCGGTGGGAGCAGGAACGGGCCCTGCTCTGAAATATTATATCAAGAATTGTAATTACATGCCCCTGTTAAACAGGGGTTGAAAAATTGGGCCTTAGGCACTGCTTGCTGGTGCCACGACACTGCAACCTCTCCCAGATACTCTAGTTGGAGTGCAGGAATGAGCCCTGCTGCAAAGCATTGCATCAAAAATTGTATTACATGCCCCTGTTTAACAGGGGCTGAAAAATTGGGCCTTAGGCACTGGTGCTGGTGCCACGACACTGCAACCTCTCCCATATACTCTAGTTGGAGTGCAGGAATGAGCCCTGCTGCAAAGCATTGCATCAAAAAGTGTAATTACATGCCCCGTTAAACAGGGGCTGAAAAATTGGGCTGGTGGCATCACCCAGAACCAAAAATGTTCTTCCAAGATATCAGCAGGATAATTGAAGAGGAAGAGTATAGTCAGTCAACATAACAGGACAGTCACTCAGCATCAGCATAGGCAGTCTTGAAGGGATGTGACATTTAAAAAAAAATTATTCGGTTACATCAGCTTCAGGTGCTTGGTAGCTGGTGGTAATCCAAGACTGATTCATCTTTATGAAGGTCAGTCGATCAACTGAGTCGGTGAACAGGCGCACCCTGTGATCGGTTACAAAGCCACCAGCAGCACTGAAGGTGCGTTCCTAAAGAACGCTGGATGCAGGACAGGTCAGTAGCTCAATTGCATACTGTGCAAGCTATGGCCAGTGATGCATCCTCAAGACCCAGTAAGCCAGAGGATTTTCAATGGGAAAGGTGTCCAAATCTGACCTTGCCCCTAGGTATTCCTGCACCATGTAAATCAGACGCTGGCGATGGTTGCTGGAACCGATCATACCTTGGGGCTGCGGACTAAAAAATTGTCCGAACACATCGGTCAGACGGCCACCTTCTCCACCGTTCCTTATGTGACTGACCGAAGCCTCAGCAAAACGTTGTTCAGGACCAGGAGTTTCTAACCTCCCAATCTCCGGGAATGCGTTGCACAGACCTTTCTGCAAGGCTCCCTCTGCGACAGCAAGATAAGGTCCGCAATCTTACCCTTGTACTGTGGATCAGGGAGAGTGGTCAGCCAGTAATGGTCACTCTCCTTGATCTGAAGAATACGAAGGTCCTTCCGCAGACTTTGCAGGATCAGGGAGGCCATGCAGCGTAGGTTAGCTGAGGCATTCGGTCCGGAGTCCTCTGAGTCACTAAGGACAACATGATCCGCAGCCACCTCCTCCCAGCCACGTACAAGTCCACGTGTTTCTTGGGACTGTAAATGATCCCTAAAAGACTGCTGCTGCTGATGCTGAGTGCCAGGCTCCACCTCCATGCTGACACAAGCTTCCTCCTCCTCCTATTCTTCCTGTGTGATGGGTGGGACAGCAGGAACACTGTCTGGATAAAGGGGGCCTTGAGAGGCAAGGAAGTCCTTCTCTTCCTGCCTTTGTTCTGCCTCAAGTGCCCTGTCCATTATTCCACGCAGCATGTGCTCCAACAGGTGGACAAGAGGTACAGTGTCACTGATGCATGCACTGTCACTACTCACTATCCTCGTGGCCTCTCAAATCATGCCCCACTGGCGTGGTACAAAAAAAACGAGCTCCCCTGACCCTGCCCTGGTGCCATAGTCACACAGGTACTCATTGATGGCCCTCTGCTGCGTGTGCAGCCGCGGCAGCATGGCCAACGTTGAGTTCCACCTGGTGGGCAAGTCACATATAAGGCGGTTCTTGGGCAGGTTCAACTCCTTTTGGAGCTCAGCCAGCCGAGCACTGGCATTAAATGATTGAAATGCACACTGACTTTCCTGGCCTGCCTCAGGTCATCCTGTAAGCCCCTGCCCAAGAACCGCTGCACTACCAGGTTAAGGACGTGAGCCACACAGGGAATATGGGTCAGTTGTCCCTGTCGGAGGGCGGAGAGGAGGTTGGTGCCATTGTCGCACACCACCATTCCTGGCTTAAGCTGGCATGGCGTCAACCACCTCTCGGCCTGCCCCTGCAGAGCTGACAAAATATCTGCCCCAGTGTGGCTCCTGTCCCCCAAACAAACTAGTGCAAGCACGGCATGGCATCTTTTTGCCTGCGTACTTGCGTAGCCCCTTGAACGCCTACGGAGCACCGCTGGTTCCGGGGACAGAGCACTGGAAGAGGCCATGGAGGAAGAAGAGGAGGAGGGGGTGGAGGAGAGAGGTGTGTCACAACCAGTAGTATGTCAGGGCTGGCTTAGCCCTTCCTCCTCTGGGCTGGCCACTCAGCTGTCGGTTAATTGTCAGCTCTCTTCTCTTTCCACAGTTACCAGCTGTTCCCGATAATGCTTGTCTGACCTGCCTATTTAAAGCCTTCCTGCTCACATTTTCATTTGCCTTCGCGTTGGTCACATCACAAGGAACCATCTCCTGCTGTTTGTTTCAAGACTGGCTTGCTGACATCCCACCTGGTTTCTTATCCTGCTTGCGGTTGCTCTCCTTGGATCCCTAACTTCCGGACTGGCTGATTACCCGATCTGGTTTATGAAGTTTGGACTGGTTGACTACCCGATCTGGCTTCTGGACTCTGGCTATGCTTGACTATGCTTTTTTCTATTTACCTTTTTATTTTTATTAATAAACAAGTGTGATTTGATTGTACTTCTGTCTCAGTCTGTTTCATGGTTTCTGACAGTACGCGAAGGCCATGAATTCAGAAGATACAGTCAATACACTTGTTGGTAATATTTTTTCCAGATTGGATGAGCAAGATCACCGCATGGATCAGTTTGCCTTGGTGTTACACACCAAGACCTTGAGGTCCTGTCATGGACAGACCTTAGGTGGCGTTGTTTCGTCCCCAGTTATCCAGAAGGATAAACCCCTGGTTTTGGTCACCCTTTCTTTCTTTTGATTGGCTCTGTGCTGAGGTTCTCTCCTGGTCACCACAATGCAGTGAGACATGCTTCCTGAAGGTATCCAAGGTCCTGTGCACCGCTTCACTCCCCTCCTTGCCGGAGGAGTCAAGCTGGTAGTTTGCCTCCACATCGGCCTTATGATTGCGCAATTGACCTTCAACCTGGTGCCATACCTCCTCGTGGCCGGGTTTACCCTTTGTCGCTCTTGGAGGATAAGACCATGGAGGAGTATGTTGCTGACGCAATTTCTCAAGGTTTCATCCGCAAATCCTCGTCTCCTGCTGGTGCTGGTTTCTTCTTTGTGAAATAGAAGAGTGGTGAACTGAGACCTCTTATAGATTATAGGGGTCTCAATCGTGTCACGATTAAGAATGTCTACCCGATTCCATTGA
The DNA here is from genome assembly GCF_037356315.1 of Lithobates pipiens. Taxonomy (NCBI): domain Eukaryota; kingdom Metazoa; phylum Chordata; class Amphibia; order Anura; family Ranidae; genus Lithobates; species Lithobates pipiens. The sequence goes on from NW_027507787.1 coordinate 113,131,114, forward strand.
TTACGGAGTTATTTGACCGCCTCAATGGAGCAACGGTTTTCACAAAGCTTGACCTGAGAGGGGCATCCAATCTTGTGCGCATTAAGGAGGGCGACGAGTGGAAAACTGCATTTAATACCAGAACAGGCCATTATGAATACCTGGTAATGCCTTTTGACCTTTTGTAACGCCCCGGCAGTTTTCCAGGAATTTATTAACCATGTCCTCTGAGATTTGTTGCAGTTATGTGTGGTGGTTTATCTCGATGATATCCTCATATTTTTCAAATCCCTGGAGAGCCCTCACACAGATGTCTGTCATGTACTTCAGAAACTAAGAGAGAACAATCTCTATTGTAAACTGGAGAAGTGCGAGTTCCATCGTGAACAGGTTACATTCCTGGGCTATGTCATTTCCACTGCTGGTTTTTCAATGGACCCAGAGAAACTGTCGGCAGTCCTAGAGTGGCCTCGACCCGTGGGTTTACGTCCTCTGCAACGTTTCCTGGGCTTTGCCAACTACTATCGGAAGTTTATTCTTAACTTCTCGCCTCTGACTGATATGGATATGACCAGAAATTACGGTAAAGCCGCGTACACACGTAGCCATCTGTCCGACGTACTTAGTCTGGCGGACTTCCCGCCAGACTGTACGTCGGACTTTCCGAACGGGCTACTTGCCCACACACGGCACTTTTTCAGCGGACTAATACGGCGTACTAAGTCCGCCGTACTATCCGCCCTACTTTTGACATGAACGGACTCGCCCACACACGTGGAGGAAAGTCCGCTAATTTTGAGCGCGTCTTCAGGTAGGCGGGGCCCACGAAGGATACGTCGCTGGCTCCGCCGCCTGGTATGGACTTAAAGGGGAACCCCAATGCCGAAAAAAATCGGCGTGGGGGTCCCCCCAAAGTCCACAACAGACCCTTGTCCGAGCACGCTACCCGGCCGGCCAGGAAAGGAGGGGTGAGCGAGCGCCCCCCCCCCCCCCGAGCCATACCAGGCCACGTGCCCTCAACATGGGGGGTGCCTTGGGGAAGGGGGGGCCGCGCGGCCCCCCACCCCAAAGCACCTTGTCCCCATGTTGATGAGGACAAGGGCCTCTTCCCGACAACCCTGGCCGTTGGTTGTCGGGGTCTGCAGGCGGGGGGCTTATCTGAATCCGGGAGCCCCCTTTAAGAAGGGGGCCCCCGGATACCGGCCCCCCACCCTATGTGAATGAGTATGGGGTACAATGTACCCCTACCCATTCACCTGTAAAATAAAGTACAAAAAAAAACACAACACACAAGATAAAATAATTTATTGCACAGCTCCAGGGGTCTTCCGTCTTTGGGGGTCTTCTCGCCGGACTCCTCCGCTATCTTCTTGTAGCTCTTTTACTAGCGGAGGAGCCCAGCATTCTTCTTCGTCGCCGCGGCCTCTTCTTCCAACTTCAGGGGTCTTGTCCCCCTCTTCGGTTCTTCTGCCGGGCCACCGCGCCTTATAGCTCTTTTACAGGTGGTGGCCCGGTCTTGTGTCGCCACCGCCGCCGCCTTCCGTTCTTCTTCTTCTTCTCCTGGAGATGTTGACTCAACGTTCTCTCCGGCTGCAATGCCAGGGACGCGCTGCGCTGAGACTTATATAGGGACAAGGGGCGGTGTCACATGGGTTGATGCCACATGGGTTGGTCACATGGGTTGATGTCACATGGCGACAGTCCCAGCATCCTCCGGGACTGTGACATCGTAAGGGGGCGGGGTCACCATGTGACACCAACCCATGTGACATCAACCCATGTGACACCGCCCCTTGTCCCTATATAAGTCTCAGCGCGTCCCTGGCATTGCGGCTGGAGAGAACGTCGAGTCAACATCTCCAGGAGAAGAAGAAGAAGAAGAAGAACGTAAGGCGGCGGCGACAGAAGACCGGTCCACCGCCTGTAAAAGAGCTATAAGAAGGCGCGGTGGCCCGGCAGAAGAACCGAAGAGGGGGACAAGACCCCTGAAGTCGGAAGAAGAGGCCGCGGAGACGAAGAAGAATGCCGGGCTCCTCCGCTAGTAAAAGAGCTACAAGAAGATAGCGGAGGAGTCCGGCGAGAAGACCCCCGAAGACGGAAGACCCCCGGAGCTGTGCAATAAATTATTTTATCTTGTGTGTTGTGTTTTTTTTTGTACTTTATTTTACAGGTGAATGGGTAGGGGTACATTGTACCCCATACTCATTCACATAGGGTGGGGGGCCGGTATCCGGGGGCCCCCTTATTAAAAGGGGCTCCCGGATTCCGATAAGCCCCCCGCCCGCAGACCCCGACAACCAACAGCCAGGGTTGTCGGGAAGAGGCCCTTGTCCTCATCAACATGGGGACAAGGTGCTTTGGGGTGGGGGGGCCGCGTGGCCCCCCTTCCCCAATGCACCCCCCATGTTGAGGGCACGCGGCCTGGTACGGCTCAGGAGGGGGGGGCGCTCGCTCACCCCTCCTTTCCTGGCCGGCTGGGTAGCGTGCTCGGACAAGGGTCTGTTGTGGACTTTGGGGGGACCCCCACGCCGATTTTTTTCGGCGTTGGGGTTCCCCTTTAAGTCCATACCAGGCGGCAGGGCCAGCGACGTCTCCTTCGCGGGCCCCGCCTACCTGGAGACCCGCTCGAAATGAGCGGACTTTTCTCCGGGCGGGAAAAGTCCGTTCATTTCAAAAGTACGGCGGACTGGCATACACACACGGCCGGATTGTCCACCGAAATGCGAGTCCGGCGGGAAGATTGGAGTGTAAAACTACATTCTAAGTCCGCCGTACTTTCGGGTCAAAAAAGTATGCCGGAGGCTACACACCGGGGGATTGTTTGGCGGACTTGATCGTGTGTATGCGGCATAACCCACAGAGTTGGTCTCCGGAGTCCATTAAGGCCTTTGAGACTCTCAAGGCTGCCTTTGTTTCTGCTCCTGTGTTGGCACATCCTGATCCTACGTTGCCTTTTAACCTAGAAGTTGATGCTTCTGAGACGGGTGTTGGCGCCCTTCTGTCTCAAGGTCCTAACTCTGAGAGCGCTATGCACCCGTGTGGCTACTTTTCCAAGAAATTGTCACCTGCTTAGTGCAATTATGAGATCGGTGACAGAGAGCTGTTGGCGATAATTTTAGCCCTGAAAGAATGGAGACATCTCCTTGAAGGTACCACTGTGCCGTTCTTATTCTTACTGACCATAAGAATCTTACATTCTTGTCTGAGGCTAAGCGACTCACTCCCAGAAGGGCGCGATGGGCTCTTTTCTTGTCTAGCTTTAATTACATTGTCTCATTCTTACCCGGTACTAAGAATGTAAGGGCTGATGCCTTGTCACGACAATTTTCCTCCACTTCCAAGTCAGAGTCAGTTCTGGTTCCTATGATTCCTCCTGATTGTATCTTGGCTACGGTTCACACCAGTCTTACTTCTCCTTTGGGTGACAAAATTCTTGCTGCTCAGGTCCATGTTCCTCCTGATAAACCTTGTGACCCCTGCTTTGTCCCAGAGAGTCTCTGTACTGCAGTGCTCCAGACTTACCATTCGCCCAAGGCAGCTGGCCATCCTGGGAAGAATCAACTCATTTGGGCCATCTCCCAACAATTCTGGTGGCCTAGCCTACTGCCTTTGTAGCTGCCTGTCCCGTGTGTGCTCAGAGTAAGACTCCACGACACCTTCCAGTGGGCCTCCTACAACCCATACCCAATGGAGAGAGGCCCTGGACTCACCTGTCTATGGATTTCATTGTGGAATTGCCCAACTCCCAAGGCAACACTGTTATCCTTATGCTGGTTGACCGGTTCTCAAAGATGTGTCATTGTATTCCACTTAAGAAGTTGCCCACCTCTAAGGAACTGGCTTCCATTTTGTTTCGGGAGATCTTTTGCTTACATGGGCTACCCAAGGTGATTGTCTCGGATAGGGGCAGTCAGTTTGTCTCCCAGTTCTGGCGAGCCTTTTGTGCACAGTTGGGAATCGCGCTTGCGTTCTCTTCTGCATATCACCCACAGTCTAATGGGGCTGCAGAACGAGCCAATCAGTCCTTGGAGCAATTCCTACGTTGCTATATTACATCATAACAACTGGTCTGACCTATTACCTTGGGCAGAGTTTGCTCACAACGGTGCCTTGAATTCTGCCTCCCGATTGTCTCCATTTATGGCGAATTATGGTTTCCAACCTTCCATGTTGCCTGACTCGTTTGTTCCGCAGAGTATTCCTGCATTAGAGGAGCATCTCCGTGGTCTTCGTTCCACTTGGGTCCAGGTCCAGGAGGCTTTGCATCATGCTAATGATAGGTACAGACTCCATGCTGACCACAGACACCTGTCAGCACCTTCCTACCAGGTTGGGGACAGGGTCTGGCTGTCATCTCGCAACTTCCGGCTTCGTGTTCCCTCACTGAAGTTTGCACCTCGGTTTATTGGGCCGTTCCGTATCCTTCGCAGGATTAACCCAGTAGCTTACGTGTTGGACCTTCCTCCTAGTATCTCTAATGTGTTTCATGTCTCCTTATTGAAACCGTTGGTCTGTAACAGATTTACCACCTCTGTGCCACATCCTCACCCTATTCAGGTTGAGAACCATGAGGAGTATGAGGTACAATCCATTGTTGACTCCTGTATGGTGAGTCAACAATGGGCGCATACAGTACCTGGTGAATTGAAAGGGGTACGGTCTGGAGGAACGCTCCTGGGTTTCATCCTCTGACGTACATGCCCCTGTTCTCCTCCGCGAGTTCCATAGATGGTTTCCCCTCAAACCCGGTGGCCCTCCGAGGGAGAGGGGTCATTGAGGGGGGTACTGTCAGGGCTGGCTTAGCCCTTCCTCCTCTGGGCTGGCCGTTCAGCTGTCGGCTAATTGCCAGCTCTCTTCTCTTTCCACAGTTACCAGCTGTTCCCGATGATGCTCGTCTGACCTACCTATTTAAAGCCTTCCTGCTCACTTTTTCATTTGCCTTCCAGTTTGTCACATCACAAGGATCCATCTCCTGCTGTTTTTTTCAAGACTGGCTTGCTGACATCCCACCTGGCTTCTTATCCTGCTTGCGGTTGCTCTCCTTGGATCCCTGACTTCCGGCCTGGCTGATTACCTGATCTGGTTTATGAACTTTGGCTATGCTTTACTATGCTTTTTTTTATTTACCTTTTTATTTTTTATTAATAAACAGCCTACCAACTTAAAAGGCAGAAGTTGAAGTGCCAGCAATTTATCCAAGCTAGCATTCAACCGCTGGGCATGTGGATGGCTGGGAGTGAACTTGGGAAATTTGCCTGCTACAATCGGATTTCAGTGTACTGCTAGCAGAGTGCCCACAAGTACTTGGCTGTGACACACCTAATTCTACACCTTCATTCCTCTCAGTGCAGGTTTCAGAGAGGACTGAAGGTCTAGTGGGGTTGGAGATCCCAGCTGATGAGGAGCAAGGAGAGGTCTGCTTTGTTCTTTGGTGTGGGTCTTTAAGGTATGCTTGCCAACGAGCTGCATGGCAGGTCAACATATGTCTGGTCAAGCATGTGGTACCCAGCGGCTGATGTTTTGGCCACTCGAGATACGCTTGAGACATATGTTGCAAATTGCAGCGGTGCGATCTGATGCACTGGTCTCAAAAAATGCCCACACCAAAGAACTTTTGGAATAACGCGCAGAGGCAGCGCCCTGTACAGGCGGAGCTCTGCGGTGTGATTCAGTCGGTGTGCTGCCCCTAAGCTGTCCCCCGGAGGGCATCCTGCCTCGTTGGAGATGTGTCTCCTCCTCCTCTCTCCTATCGGGCACCCACGTGGAGTCAGTGACCTCATCATCCCCTCCCTCTTCATCACTGGAGCGAACCTGGAAGTATGCTGCAGCTGGTGGAACATGACTGCCAGATTGCTGTCCTTCTTGAGCATCCCCTCTCTCTGCGCTCACACTACTGCCTTCCTCTAGCTGGGTATCATCAGAGCCTTAAAAATGCTGGGCATCCTCCTGGAGCATGTACCCAACACTGTGCTCAAACAGTTCAGGGGACTCCTCAGGAGGACATGGTGGGTCTAGGGAAGGAGTGACTGATGACATTGAGACGAGGGAAGAGGACGCGTTGGCAGTTGCTTTGCTAGTACCCTGAGCCTAGGTGAGAGAGGATGAGGAGGATGAGGAAGGCTTGGTCATCCACTCTACTAATTCTTCGGCATGATGCGACTCAACATGTCCAGCTGCCGAAAATAAGGACAAGCGTGTCCCATGGCCACATGCTGATGACGATGCACCGCGTCCACGACCAGCAGTGTTGTCTCTAGACAAAGAGCCTGCTTGCCCTCTTTTATTGGCTCGTGGCTGTCTGCCTCTCCTTGCTGGCCTTCCAGACATAATAATGGCCTGCAGGGAGATGGGAAAACCAGCAATTGGTTAGTGTATATTGTGCTGGAGGCACACAACACCCACTGCAAAGGCTGCAGATGCCTGTATGAGAGAACACCAGCAAAAAAGAGTAGATACAGGTGTATACTGTGCTGGAGTCACACAACACCCACTAACTCCTGCAGATGCCTGTATTAGAGAACACCAGCAATAAAGGGTAGATACGGGTGTATGCTGTGCTGTGCTGGAGGCACACAACACCCACTAACTCCTGCAGATGCCTGTATTAGAGAACACCAGCAATAAACGGGTAGATACAGGTGTATACTGTGCTGTGCTGGGGGCACACAACACCCACTAACTCCTGCAGATGCCTGTATTAGAGAACACCAGCAATAAAGGGTAGATACAGGTGTATACTGTGCTGGGGGCACACAACACCCACTTTAACTCCTTGTCAGGGCTGGCTTAGCTCTTCCTCCTCTGGGCTGGCCACTCAGCTGTCGGCTAATTGCCAGCTCTCTTCTCTCTCCACTGTTACCAGCTGTTTCCGATGATGCTCGTCTGGCCAGCCTATTTAAAGTCTCCCGCTCTTTCTCCATTGCCTTCACGTTTGGTCACATCACTAGGTACCATCTCCTGCTGTTGTTTCAAGACTGGCTTGCTGACATCCCTCCTGGCTTCCATCCTGCTTGCAGTTGCTCTCCTTGGATCCCTGACGTCTGGACTGGCTGATTACCCGATCTGGCTACTGGACTCTGGCTTGCTTGACTACGCTTTTTCCTATTTACCTTTTTATTTTTATTAATAAACAAGTGTGATTTGATTGTACTTCTGTCTCTGTCTGTTTCATGGTTCTTGACAGTACGTGAAGGCCATGAATTCAGAAGATACAGTCAATCTACTTGTTGGTAATATTTTTGTCCAGATTGGATGAGCAAGGTCACCGCATGGATCAGTTTGCCAAAGCATTACAGACGCTCCTGAATCGCATGGCTCACCTGGAATCCCCTACGGTGGCTGCTCCGGTACAACCTGAGTCGCAGGCCATCCCTGCTGCTGCGCCAGTCTCTGTGCAGGCACCCACCTCGAGTATTATCTCTATAAGAGGTATGTCTGGTTCTGCTCCGCTTCCCCAGCGATTTGGGGGCAATCCAGTTCAATGCAGAGCCTGTTGTCTTGACTTACCCTCAGTTTGTGGCCTCCTTTAAAATGTTTTTTGACGTCCCCGCACGCTCCGCTTCTGCTGCCAAGTGCCTCATGTCCATCAAACAAAGTACGAGAACTGTTGCCGACTACGCCATTGAATTCCGTACTCTGGCAGCAGAGATTGCTTGGAACAATGAGGCCCTCGTGGCTGCTTTTTCTCATGGTCTCTCGGATTCCATCAAGGATGAGATAGCAGCCCGAGATATACCCACTGAGCTGGAGAGCTTGATCTCGTTTGCCATACTCATTGTCTCCAGACTCAGAGAAAGACTTTCTCTTAGGGATCGCTTGCGGAAGCCTCCTGTATGTTTGCCTCCGAGCTTTGTAGTCCCACCCATGCCTCTCTCACCTCCCATGCCTCCTGGTACCGAGTTGGTCAGTGAAGATGAACCCATGCACCTGGGTTTTACGTGTCTCTCTGCGGATGAGAGAGCCTTTAGGAGGAGGGAGAGATTGTGCCTTTATTGTGGCCAGGCAGGTCACTTTTTGAAGTCTTGTCCTACCCGTCCAGGGAACGCCCGAACATTGAGGTCCTGCCATGGACAGACCTTAGGTGGCGTTGTTTTGTCCCAAGTTATCCATAAGGATAAGTCCCTGGTTTCAGTCACCCTTTCTTGGGCTGAGTCGTCCATCGAGATACAGGCTCTAATCGACTCTGGGGCTGCAGGCCTGTTCATTGATGCTGCTTTTGTTTCGCAGCACTCGATTCCGCTGCAGCTGCGTGACACTCCACTTGCCATTGAGGCTCTTGACGGGAGACCTTTACAGCCTGCCCATGTGACTCATGAGACGGTTCCGTTGTCCATGACCGTAGGGGCTCTTCACCATGAGATAATCCAATTCCAAGTTATTTCCTCACCCAGATTTCCGCTGGTTATTGGTTATCCTTGGTGACAGAGGCACAACCCCTCTTTTGATTGGCTCCATGCTGAGGTTCTCTCCTGGTCACCACAATGCAGTGAGACATGCTTCCTGAAGGTATCCAAGGTCCTGTGCACCGCTTCACTCCCCTCCCTGCCGGAGGAGTACCGGGATTTTGGCGATGTCTTTGATAAAGGTCAAGCCAGTAGTTGGCCTCCACACGGCCCTTATGATTGCAAATTGACCTTCAACCTGGTGCCATACCTCCTCGTGGCCGAGTTTACCCTTTGTCGGTCTTGGAGGATAAGGCCATGGAAGAGTATGTTGCTGACGCACTTTCTCAAGGTTTCATCCGCAAGTCCTCGTCTCCTGCTGGTGCTGGTTTCTTCTTTGTGAAAAAGAGCGGTGAACTGAGACCTCTTATAGATTATAGGGGTCTCAATCCTGTCACGATTAAGAATGCCTACCCGATTCCATTGATTACTGAGTTATTTGGCCGCCTCAAGGGAGCAACGGTTTTCACAAAGCTTGACCTGAGAGGGGCATACAATCTTGTGCGCATTAATGAGGGCGACGAGTGGAAGACTGCGTTTAATACCAGATCAGGCCATTATGAATACCTGGTAATGCCTTTTGGCCTTTGTAACCCCCCGGCAGTTTTCCAGGAATTTATTAACGATGTCCTCCGAGATTTGTTGTAGTTGTGTGTGGTGGTGTATCTCGATGATATCCTCATATTTTCCAAGTCCCTGGAGAGCCACCACACAGATGTCTGTCTTGTACTTCAGAAACTAAGAGAGAACAATCTCTATTGTAAACTGGAGAAGTGCGAGTTCCATCGTGAACAGGTTACATTCCTGGGCTATGTCATTTCCACTGCTGATTTTTCAATGGACCCAGAGAAACTTTCGGCAGTCCTACACTGCCATCGACCCGTGGGTTTACATCCTCTGCAGCATTTCCTGGGCTTTGCCAATTACTATCAGAAGTTTATTCATAACTTCTCATCTCTGGTCAAGCCTCTGACTGATATGACCAGAAAGGACAGTAACCCAAAGAGGTGGTCTCCGGAGTCCATTAAAGCCTTTGAGACTCTCAAGGCTGCCTTTGTTTCTGCTCCTGTGTTGGCACATCCTGATCCTACGTTGCCTTTTATCCTAGAAGTTGATGCTTCTGAGACTGGAGTTGGCTCCAACTCTATCTCTTCTGTCTCAACGTCCTAACTCTGAGAGGGCTATGCATCCGTGTGGCTACTTTTCCAAGAAATTGTCACCTGCTGAGTGCAATTATGAGATTGGTGACAGAGAGCTGTTGGCGATAATTTTAGCCCTGAAAGAAGGGAGACATCTCCTTGAAGGTACCACTGTGCCCGTTCTTATTCTTACTGACCATAAGAATCTTACATTCTTGTCTGAGGCTAAGCGACTCTCTCCCAGAAGGGCGCGATGGGCTCTTTTCTTGTTGAGCTTTAATTACATTGTCTCATTCTTACCCGGTACTAAGAATGTAAGGGCTGATGCCTTGTCACGACAATTTTCCTCCACTTCCAAGTCGGAGTCGGTTCTGGTTCCTATGATTCCTCCTGATTGTATCTTAGCTACGGTTGGCACCAGTCTTACTTCTCCTTTGGGTGAAAAAATTCTTGCTGCTCAGGTCCATGCTCCTCCTGATAAACCTTGTGACTGCTACTTTGTCCCAGAGAGTCTCCGTACTGCAGTGCTCCAGACTTATCATTCTCCCAAGGCAGCTGGCCATCCTGGTAAGAATCAACTAATTTGGGCCATCTCCCAACAATTCTGGTGGCCTAGTCTACGGGTTGATGTTACTGCTTTCGTAGCTGCCTGTCCCGTGTGTGCTCAGAGTAAGACTCCACGACACCTTCCATTGGGCCTCCTACAACCCATACCCAATGGAGAGAGGTCCTGGACTCACCTGTCTATGGATTTCATTGTGGAATTGCCCAACTCCCAAGGCACACTGTTATCCTTATGCTGGTTGACCGGTTCTCAAAGATGTGTCATTGTATTCCACTTAAGAAGTTGCCCACCTCTAAGGAACTGGCTTCCATTTTTGCTCGGGAGATCTTTCGCTTACATGGGCTACCCAAGGTGATTGTGTCGGATAGGGGCAGTCAGTTTGTCTCCCGGTTCTGGCCAACCTTTTGTGCACAGTTGGGAATCCAGCTTGCGTTCTCTTCTGCGTATCACCCGCAGTCTAATGGGGCCGCAGAACAAGCCAATCAGTCCTTGGAGCAATTCCTACGTTGCTATATTTCTGACCACCATAACAACTGGTCTGATCTATTACCTTGGGCAGAGTTTGCTCACAACAGTGCCTTGAATTCTGCCTCCCGATTGTCTCCATTTATGGCGAATTATGGTTTCCAACCTTCCATGTTGCCTGACTCATTTGTTCCGCAGAGTATTCCTGCGTTAGAGGAGCATCTCCGTGGTCTTCATTCCACTTGGGTACAGGTCCAGGAGGCTTTGCGTCATGCTAATAATAGGTACAGACTCCATGCTGACCACAGACGCCTGCCAGCGCCTTCCCACTAGGTTGGGGACAGGGTCTGGCTGTCATCTCGCAACCTCCGGCTTCGTGTTCCCTCACTGAAGTTTGCACCTCGGTTTATTGGGCCGTTCCGTATCCTTCGCAGGATTAACCCAGTAGCTTATGCGTTGGAACTTCCTCCTAGTATTCACATCTCAAATGTGTTTCATGTCTCCTTATTGAAACCGTTGGTTTGTAACCGATTTACCACCTCAGTGCCACGTCCTCACCCTATTCAGGTTGAGAACCATGAGGAGTATGAGGTACAATCCATTGTTGACTCCCATAGGTTCCGTGGGCACATACAGTACTTGGTGCATTGGAAGGGGTACGGTCTGGAGGAACGCTCCTGGGTTTCATCCTGTCACGACCGTCCTGGCGTCCCGGTCGCACACGGGAGAATTACCCACAGAAGCCTGTTGTCGAGAACCCGTCGTTCCCCTTTGGCGCGTGTTAGCGCGAACGGACGCACGCGGGTGCGCGTCGGCACGAACGAGCGCACGCGTGTGCGCGGGGTCACGAACGGGCGCACGGCCACTCGCGGGGGCACGCTGACTCGTCGTGCGACCGTTTTGGCGCCCTAAAGGCTTCTTAAGGACTCTGCTCCATTACCTTCTTGCTGTCCAGTCTACAGCATGTTCGGAGATTCTGCTATCTGTTACCTGTTACCCATTGCCTAGATTCCTGTGACCCGGCTTGTTCTTGACCACGATCCGTTGCTGCCTGCCTTCGACTACCTGCCTGTCTGACCACATCTCTGCCTCGTCCCCTTGTACTGTGTTGACCGTCTGCTGCCGACCCGGCCTGTACCCGACTCTGCTGTTCCTGCCAATCCGTTCGGATTTCCTGTGCCTGCTGTCTCCGCTGACGATCGTCTACTTGCCAGTCCATCCACTTGTGCCTGCTGCCACCTGCCGATTGTCATCAGCCTTATCTACCCGCTGCCTGTATTGCTGCTGACTATCCGGACCTGCCTCTACCTGCCAGGCACTTGTGCCCTCTGAACTTTTGAATCCCTGTTACCAACTCCAGGGGTTCTTGAGCCAGGGCTTTCCAGGCTCGCCTACTAGGTACGTGACAGTACTGGACAGCCATGTCTGAGCCTGCGCAGGGAGCCTCCCCTATGGACGAGCTCTGCCGCCATCTGGCTGGCCTTACCCAGGCGGTAAAGAGCCTACAGGAAGGTTATGGCAGATTGGAAGAACAAGTCCAGGCGCTATCTGCTACCTCGCCAGCTGCCCCTGGGGCCCATGCTCTACCATCAGTAGTGATGATGCCACCCGAACCCAGGGTCCCAACTCCGGAACGATTTGCGGGCGACCGGAATAAGTTCAGAGCCTTCCGTAATTCCTGTGAGCTCTATTTTGCCTTGCAACCAAGGACCTTCTCCTTCGAGGCAACCAAAGTGGGGTTCGTCATTTCCCTATTGATGAACGAACCTCAGGCCTGGGCACACCGTCTACTGGAACGAAAGGATCCGTCTTTAAACACCCTAAACACCTTCTTCCTGGCGATGTCTAGACTTTACGAGGACCCCCAACTTGCTGCGACCACAGAGGCAGCCTTACATGCCCTGCAACAAGGTCGCAGGCCTGTGGAAGATTACGTGTCGGAATTCCGACGCTGGGGCGCTGACACGGACTGGAACAATGCAGCCCTGCGATACCAATTCCGCATAGGTCTGTCTGAGCCTCTGAAGGACGAACTGGCACGTGTAGGCATTCCTGAGACTTTGGAAGCTCTGATAGACATTTCGGTCCAAATTGACAGACGTCTGAGAGAACGCCGCCAGGAGCGTTCCACCGCAGCTACCCGCCCCGTTTGGATGTTGCCACGGGTGCCTAGCTCCACTCACCCAGCTCCTTCTCCTCCTGCCACAGTCACACTGGATCCTCCGGAACCTATGCAGCTGGGGCTACTTCGTCCATCCCTGACTCCAGAGGAACTTCAACGTCGCCGGGCCGGTAACCTCTGTCTGTATTGCGGAGAACCAGGACACTTTGTTCGCACTTGCCCAGCTAAGATGCGTAAGTGCCTCTTCATCCCACCTGTTCCCTCACCTGTGCTGTCTGATAACACCTCTCACCTGGCTGTCCCTGTTCTTTTGCAGCTTCCAGGAAGGACTATCCAAACCCACGCAGTTATTGACTCCGGGGCGTGTAGTGGCTTTGTAGACTCGTCCTTCGCCCTGAAGAACAAGATCCCCCTTCGACCTAGAGAGAAGGGGCTTTCAGTATTCCTGGCCGATGGTTCTACCCTGGAATCAGGACCAGTGACTCAGGAGACTACCCCCTTATCTGCTACCATTGCCGGGACTCACCAGGAATTCTTATGTCTAGATGTCATTAAGTCTCCTTTGTTCCCCATCATTCTATACATGCCTTGGTTGAGAGCACACAACCCACGCATCGACTGGGCCACTGGAATGATTGAGTTCCCTTCAGTCTATTGCCTCCAGCATTGTTGCCCAGCTGTTAACAGGGACTCTTCTGCCCTCCTCTGTTTAGAAGCAGACGCTGAAACCCGGCAAGCTGTACCCAAGGACTATCATGATTTCCTAGATGTTTTCAGTAAAAAGGGGGCCGAAACTTTACCACCCCATAGGCCATACGACTGCCCTATTGAACTACTTCCTGGGGCAGAGATCCCTTTCGGAAGAATCTTCCCTCTATCCGAGTCTGAACTGAGTACCCTGAGATCCTACTTGGATGATAACCTTGAGAAGGGATTCATCCGACCCTCTACCTCCCCGGCTGGCGCAGGGATTTTCTTTGTTGAAAAGAAGGACCATTCCCTACGCCCATGTGTGGACTATCGGGCATTGAACAAGATTACCATTAAGAATCGCTACCCCCTGCCATTGGTACCCAAACTTTTTCAGAGATTAGGTTCTGCTAAGATATTTTCCAAGCTGGAGCCTACAACCTCGTTCGCATTCGGGAGGGGTGACGAGTGGAAGACTGCCTTCCGTACCCGCTTTGGGCACTTCGAATATCTTGTGATGCCATTCGGGTTGTGTAATGCCCCAGCCACATTTCAGCACCTAGTCAATGACATCTTTAGAGACTACCTTGACCTATTTGTAATTATTTATCTTGATGACATCCTGATTTTTTCCCCCAATTTAGTCGACCACCGAGAACACGTCAAGAAGGTCCTGACTCGTCTCCGTCTTCACGGCTTGTATGCTAAACCCGAAAAATGTGTCTTCGAACGGCAGAGCATCCAGTTTCTCGGCCTGGTCATTTCCGTAAGAGGGATTGAGATGGATCCCCAGAAGGTCTCTGCAATCCAGGACTGGCCTGCCTCTTCCGATAAAAAGGGGGTTCAGCGGTTTGTGGGGTTCGCTAATTTTTACCGGAAATTTATTAAGGGATTCTCTTCTATCATCTCTCCCATTACCGGATTGACCAAACAGGGTCAGAAGTTCCGATGGACCCCTGAGGCGCAAGAGGCCTTCAAGATCCTGAAGGATTTGTTTGTATCGGCCTCCGTCCTAAAACATCCCGATTCCGATCTGCCATACATCCTCGAAGTGGATGCTTCGGAAATAGCAGTTGGGGCGATACTTTCCCAGAGGCAGGGGCCCAAGTCCTTACTTCACCCGGTCGCCTTCTTCTCCCGCAAGCTGTCCGAGGCGGAGAAGAATTACGACGTCGGTGATCACGAGTTACTGGCAATAAAGGCTGCACTCGAGGAGTGGCGCTATCTTCTGGAGGGTGCCACCCACCCGATCCTGGTTTATACAGACCATAAGAACTTGGAGTACCTTAAGACAGCAAAGAGATTGAAACCATGTCAGGCCAGATGGGCTCTCTTCTTCTCCAGGTTTTCATTCCATATCACCTACCGTCCCGGATCCAAGAATATCAAGCCTGACGCCCTGTCCCGCATGTACAGTCAACCGGAGAGTCTGCCGTCCACGGATACCATCCTCTCTACGGGGAACTTTCTTTTGCTCCAGGGGGACTTAGTGTCTCAAGTTAAGCAGGCTTCCATAGGCACAACACCTCCATCCGGTATCCCGTTGTCATCCAGTAATGACCTTCTGTGGCATGAGGACAAGATCTTTGTTCCCCAGGAAGTTCGGACTCTGGTTCTGGCCTCCTGTCACGACCATCCATTGGCCGGCCATTTCGGGGTATTCAAGACTTTGGAGTTACTCCGACGTACATTCTGGTGGCCACGAATGAAAGACGACTGCAAGAAATATGTGGAGGCTTGTGTCACCTGCATTCGGAGTAAGGGCAGCAAGTCAAGAGCCTGGGGTCTGCTGAAGCCACTGCCTGTTCCTGATAGACCATGGAGGATGATCTCCATGGATTTCATCGTTGAGCTACCCCCTTCGGAGAATTATTCAACAATTTTTGTCATAGTCGATAGGCTCACCAAGATGGCCCACTTCCTGCCTATGAAAGGCACCCCCTCAGCCACAGAGACAGCCAAAACCTTCATTAAGGAGATTGTGAGACTCCATGGCATTCCCGCCAACATCACATCTGATAGAGGGGTGCAGTTCACCTCAAGGTTCTGGAGAGCACTCTGCGGAGCTCTGAAAATTGAACTTTGCCTGTCCTCAGCATACCACCCGCAGACCAATGGCCAGACCGAGAGGACGAACCAGACGCTGGAGCAGTACCTACGCTGTTTCTCGTCCTTCTCCCAAGACGACTGGGTCTCGCTTCTGCCCTTGCCTGAGTTCGCCTACAATAATACAGTCCACTCTGCCACCAAGCAATCCCTATTCTTTGCGAACTTTGGCTTCCACCCACTATTCCTGTCTGGCAATCTCCCCGAGTGTTCGGTACCAGCGGTACAGGAGAACTTTAACTTCTTTGAAGTAAATAACAAGCTTCTGCAAGAAACCCTGACCAAGTCACAGGAGTACAACAAAGAAGTGTTCGACAGAAGGAGAAGGGGGGAACTGGATCTCAAAGTTGGGGATCAGGTCTGGTTGTCCACCTTGAATCTTAAACTGTCTTGCCCCTCCAAGAAGTTGGGCCCAAAATTTGTGGGTCCTTTTCCGATCAAGAGGAAATTGAATAATGTGGCATTCGAGCTAAAGCTTCCTGAATCCTTCCGGATCCACCCAGTCTTCCACGCATCACTACTTAAGCCTGCAGTTCCGGATCCTTTAGCTGACAGAATTACCAGTCCTCCAGAACCCGTGATGGTCGATGGGGAAATTGAATTCAAGATTGAATCCATACTGGACTGCAGGAAGAGACGGAACCAGATTCAATTCTTAGTTAAGTGGAAGGGGTACGGACCTGAGGAGAACTCCTGGGAGCCAGAATCCAACATTCACGCAAAGAGACTAATCCGTGCCTTTAAGAACTCCCACCCGAGTAAGATGGCTCAATTGGGCATCCGGAGGCTGCCCCTTGGGGGGGGGGGGGCAATGTCACGACCGTCCTGGCGTCCTGGTCGCACACAGGAGAATTACCCACAGAAGCCTGTTGTCGAGAACCCGTCGTTCCCCTTTGGCGCGTGTTAGCGCAAATGGACGCACGCGGGTGCGCGTCGGCACGAACGAGCGCACGCGTGTGCGCGGGGTCACGAACGGGCGCACGGCCACTCGCGGGGGCACGCTGACTCGTCGTGCGACCGTTTTGGCACCCTAAAGGCTTCTTAAGGAGTCTGCTCCATTCCCTTCTTGCTGTCCAGTCTACAGCGTGTTCGGAGATTCTGCTATCTGTTACCTGTTACCCATTGCCTAGATTCGTGTGACCCGGCTTGTTCTTGACCACGATCTGTTGCTGCCTGCCTTCGACTACCTGCCTGTCTGACCACATCTCTGCCTCGTCCCCTTGTACTGTGTTGACCGCCTGCTGCCGACCCGGCCTGTACCCGACTCTGCTGTTCCTGCCAATTTGTTCGGATTTCCTGTGCCTGCTGTCTCCGCTGACGATCGTCTACTTGCCAGTCCATCCACTTGTGCCTGCTGCCACCTGCCGATTGTCATCAGCCTTATCTACCCGCTGCCTGTATTGCTGCTGACTATCCGGACCTGCCTCTACCTGCCAGGCACTTGTGCCCTCTGAACTTTTGAATCCCTGTTACCACCTCCAGGGGTTCTTGAGCCAGGGGATACGAGGGGCCGCTCCCTGCATTCCGGGCTCGCCTACTAGGTACGTGACACATCCTCAGACGTACATGCCCCTGTCCTCCTCCGCGAGTTCCATAGACGGTTTCCCCTCAAGCCCGGTGGCCCTCCGAGGGAGAGGGGTCATTGGGGGGGGGGTACTGTCAGGGCTGGCTTAGCCCCCTTCCTCCTCTGGGCTGGCCGCTCAGCTGTCGGCTAATTGCCATCTCTCTTCTCTCTCCACTGTTACAAGCTGTTTCCTATGATGCTCGTCTGGCCAGCCTATTTAAAGTCTCCCGCTTATTTCTCCATTGCCTTCACGTTTGGTTACATCACTAGGAACTAGGGATGAGCTTCGCGTTCGAGTCGAACATACGTTCGACTCGAACATCGGCTGTTCACCTGTTCGGCGAATTCCGAACGTTATGGACCGTTCGCGCCAAATTCGTGTGGCGCTCACGGCCCACAATGCACTGCGATGGCGCAGTGCATTGCTGGCTCATGATTGGCCAAACATGCACTGTGACCCCGCATGCTTGGCTAATCACAGTGCCGGCAGCGAGGAGAGCCATGATTGGCCACAGGCAGGATGCCTGGGGCCAATCATAGCTCAGGCTGTGTAGTACACGCCCCACACTATATAAGGCCGCCAGCGCGGCGGCCTTGTGTAGTGTGTTGGCATCTGTAGCAGTTAGTGGGTGTTCTGTGTACCTTCAACACAGTATACACCGATCGTTATCAGCCGATTTTTCATTCTTGTTCTTCTGTAGTGGTTGTTGTCTGCGTGCCCTGACCGCAGTATACACCGCTATATTCACCTCTATATCTAGCGATATATCTATCTTTTATAACAGAGCTGTCAGTCAGTGTTAGGAGATTGTGCGTGCTGTCTGCATGCTCTGAACCCAGTATACACTGCTATATCCACCTATATAGCTAACTATCTTGCTCGTTTTAAATAGAGCTTTCAGTCAGTGTTAGGAGAATGTGCGTGCTGTCTGCGTGCTCTGAACGCAGTGTACACCACTATATCCACCTATATAGCTAAATATCTTGCTCGTTTTAAATAGAGCTTGCAGTCAGCGGTAGGAGATTGTGTGTGCTGTCTGCATGCACTGAATGCAGTATACACCGCTATATCCACCTATATAGCTAACTATCTTGCTCGTTTTAAATAGAGCTTGCAGTCAGTGTTAGAAGATTGTGCGTGCTGTCTGCGTGCTCTGAAAAAGACGGACGGCAAAACAAATTATACAGGGGTGATAACCCTTCCCTATGTTTTCCAAAAAGCTTAAAAATTGTTTTTTTGACTGGAGCTACACTTTAAAAATGTACCAGTTGAAAATTACAAACAGATTCAACTTAACACAACAAACCTGTCTTGTTTGCACCACCTGTATACTGCTGTTCTGAGTATATAGGGCCTGGGGGGCCACACGTATTTCCTTTTTTTAATATGGGTACGGGGTTAATATGCGTACAAGACCCAAAGGGGCTGGTAATGGGTAGGGAGGGCTACCCATGCCATTTTTCTCAATGATTTTCAACCATATTGCAGGAACCAGATATAACATTAAAACCGCAAGCAGTTTTAAATGACGTTATTTGCGTTAAATGTCATTTTGTGCAGGGACTGTTCTAAACACGGGAAACATGTGGCACTTCACAGGAATACTACAGACACCACCCCCCCCCCCCCCCCGGCACGATATTTAAAGGAATATTTCACTTTTTCTTTTTCACTTTAATCGTCATTAAAATCAGTGCTCCCGAAAAAACTGCAGTTTTTAAAAGTTTTTTTTTGCATTGACCCATGTCCCCTGGGGCAGGAGCCAGGTCCCCAAACCCTTTTTAGGACAGTATCTTGCATATTAGCCATTAAAATTAGCACTTTTAATTTCAAACGTTCGAGTCCCATAGACTTCAATGGGGTTCTAATGTTCGTACGAATTTGGGGTCCGTTCGAAAGTTCTGGTGCGAACCGAACCGGGGGGTGTTCGGCTCATCCCTACTAGGAACCATCTCCTGCTGTTGTTTCAAGACTGGCTTGCTGACATCTCTCCTGGCTTCCATCCTGCTTGCAGTTGCTCACCTTGGATCCCTGACGTCTGGACTGGCTGATTACCCCATCTGGTTTATGAACTTTGGACTGGCTGGCTACCCGATCTGGCTACTGGTCTCTGGCTTAATTGACTATGCTTTTTACTATTTACCTTTTTATTTTTATTAATAAACAAGTGTGATTTGATTGTACATCTGTCTCTGTCTGTTTCATGGTTCTTGACACTCCTGCAGATGCCTGTATTAGAGAACACCAGCAATAAAGGGTAGACACAGGTGTATACTGTCCTGGAGGCACACAACACCCACTTTAACTCCTGCAGATGCCTGAGAAAACAACACACTGTCCCTGCCTATCCTTCTCTCCCTGCATGCTGGAACACACTACACAAGGCTGCCGCGCTGGCAGCCTTATATAGTGTGGGGCATGTACTAAACCCCCTGAGCTATAATTGCCCATAGGCCAATTATGGCTCTCTTCACTGCTGGCGCTGTGATTGGCCAAGCATGCAGAGTCACAGTGCATGCTTGGCCAATCATGAGCCAGCAATGCACCGCGATGGCGCAGTGCATTGTGGGCCGTGAGCGCCACAAGAATTTGGCACGAACGGCCCAAAACATTCGGTATTCACCGAACGTGCGAAGAGCCAGTGTTTGAGTCAAACACCAAGCTCATCCCTAACCACAAGCAACACCCATAATGATAGAGCGTAAAGTGCTCATTGATGAAGGATGACAGATACCTTATCAGAAGACCTATTTACAGTAACAGGTTCTCTAAACTTTGTCTAAACTTTGTCCATATATGATGGCTGCTGTATGTTTGTGCACTGCACTTCCAAGGGTGGATGTTGCTCTCTAGTGTCTGGTGCAGCAAGTGTCTTTGCCTTTTTATAACTTGGTTGCCTTCAGAGATCCTGTGGATGAAAAAGTGGACTTTCACACCAAATGCAGTCCAGTGGGTCTTTATTCTGCATCAAGAACGTAGGACAGTGTTTAACTTTGATTCCATGTTACATAGTTCACACCAGTACAATGCATTCTAGTGTATGGAAGACATCTAGAAGCGGCAAAACGCATAGAGAATGCATTAAAACACTCATGCAGAAACACATCTGGAACACAGAAATTGTGGTCATCAGATTTGCACAGAATTTATACAGTGACAGATTTTGCCTGCCAACCAGCAATACATTAACTTTGATATATGTTAACTTTAGATATAGCATTACATTCAACACTCGAAGCTACAAGATTTGGCACAGTTTCTGGAAAGATTGGAACCTGGCAAATGACTTTTGGTTGATGCTTTTGATAGACCTAGTACAAGCGCTGGTGCACTCAGTCGCTGCTATGAAAGCATTGTGGTTACACCACTGGAAGGCAGGTGGAACATCTACACAAGCCTTTAATCACTTGCCGACCGCTGTCAGCAAATATACGTCAGCAGAATTACTTTGAATTTCCTGCCGTGTACGTGCGCCTGCCACGGTTTCCGTGACTGTGCCCGCGGGACCCACTGACTCGATCACCGCTGGAATACCCGCGATCCTGTCACGGAGCTGAAGAGCGGGGAGATGCCGATGTAAACAGCATCTCTCCGTTCTGCCTAGTGACAGGACACTGATCGTCTGCTCCCTGTCATCGGGAGTGTAGTGATATATTATATCATGGGTGTATTGGGTAGATAATGAATTAGTTATTATAAGTACTCTTCTGCAGAAACCCAATTCTTCCAGAGAGAGATGCACGTTATTGACTTCCAACACAGAACAAAGTCTTGCAACACATGACAAAATCCAACAGAGTAAATCTGACAACGCTAGTAAATATTCAGAGCCCCATGTTCCTTAGACCTTGATGCCTTCATAACCACACACAAAGACAAGACTGAACGCCATGTTATATCCCCAACACATTGAATGGCTGAGCAATTTGATTGGCCCTTTCCATTAAATGCTTTGATCTCCATGTGTCTTTCAGAGTGACAGAAGATGACCCCTAGCCGTGAACAGCTGTAGTCATAAACTGCCCTAATTTGCATTCTTGCATATTAACATATACAAGTTCCCTTCAATATGCACAATTAGATTAACATATACCACCTTAACAACCTTTTGGTCAACAAGTCCGCTTTGATATGTGTAATTGAGTTGGCTCGGACAAGTTACTCAGTCAACTGAAATTTGGCCTGGTCCATCTTGTACTGTATGTGTCCATATAACACCATATATAAAATACATGGACATACACACATATATAATAATATAAATCTACAACATATACACCCACATGGGTTGGTTCTAACTACTAGAACTGACCCATGAATCAAGCAAAAAACATATCATTATGATTTGAGTTTCTGGATGCTTTGCAATGGCTCATATAATATATAAAGTTGAAACTGGTTGTTACATCTCTTTTCACCAGCCTCTAAAATATCCCCATGAAACAGTTATTAGATAATATAACTTTAGAACATGACTGGAAAAGGATTTGGTAAACATCCGTGGCCCATATAGCTGTAAGGCCTTATTATATGTCACACTCACAGTCCATTCTTCGGTCTGACTTCATCACATCTTTCACCATCTCACTAAAAGTAAACTTGGTATGCTCTGGGAGCTCCAATCCACATAAGTCCAGGATTCTCTCATCTCCAGACTCAAGCTTTTCATTTTTAAAGATGCTTTTACACAAATATTCTACTTTCATCTTCATAATAAGAAAAACCATCAATGTACCAACACTCAGTTTCAAGGTCAAAAGGTTTGGATACGGCAGTAAAAACTCTGTGCTGCAAACTATTTACTTGCCCTTGACATGCATGAGTCCATCTAACAAGCATTTTAATTTCACATCTGCTTCTTTCCATTTCCTATTTGAGAAATGATGACCTGTTGTGTACAAGTACCTGAATTTGTTGATTTCCAGCCACAATTTGCTTTTGTAAGTTACTGTAGGCCGACCCCTCATTGCCTTCAGTAGAGCAGTTACTTGGATCATTCAGTCCATAACTCCACCTGAATGGTATATCAGCATATCCATATGCCCCCACACGATGGTTCAGATAGAATCAGCTTGACATCAGTGTTTATCAGATCTTCTATCCAGACAAAGCGGCAGTGGAAATTCTTGCTAGTATCCTCACCATGAAAGGTAGAAAGGTATTTTTCGTCCATATATGTCATAGCCTTTAGCATATTATAAACCGAGTCACGGCACAAATGTAGTGATATATTCTATCGTGGGTGTGTTGGGTATATATATAGTAATTTGATTGGACCTTTCCATTAAATGCTTTGATCTCCTTGTGTCTTTCAGAGTGACAGAAGATGACCCCTAGCTGGGAACAGCTGTAGTCATAAACTGCCCTAATTCACATTCTTGCATATTAATATCAACAAGTTCCCTTCAATATGCACAATTAGATTAACAGATACCACCTTAACAACCTTTTGGTCAACAAGTCCCCTTTGATATGTGTAATTGAGTTTGCTCAAATCACTCAGTCAACTGAAATCTGGCCTGGTCCATCTTGTACTGTATGTGTCCATATAATACCATATATAAAATACATGGACATACACACATATATAATAATATAAATCTCACATAAATCTACAACAGGAAGCAGCGATCAGTGTTGTATCACTGCTAGCCCATCCCCCAGACAGTTAGAATCACTGCCCAGGACACACTTAACTCCTTCTCACCCCCTAGTGGTTAACCCCTTCACTGCCAGTGACATTTTTACAGTAATTTTATAGCATTGATCGCTGTATTAATGTCAATGGTCCCAAAAATTTGTCTAAATTATCCAATGTGTCTGCAATAATGTCGCTGTCACGATAAAAATCGCTGTTCGCCGTCATTACTAGTAAAAAAAAAAGTATTAATAAAAATGCTATAAAACTATCCCCTATTTTGTAGACGCTATAACTTTTGTGCAAACCAATCAATAAATGCTTATTGCGTTTTTATTTATTTATTTTTTTAACCAAAAATATGTAGAAGAATACGTATTGGCCTAAACTGAGGGAAAAAATTTATATATATTTATTATAGCAAAAAGTAAAAAATAATGTTTTTTTTCAAAATTGTCGCTCTTTTTTTTTGTTTATAGCGCAAAAAATAAAAGCCGCAAGGGTGATCAAATACCACCAAAAGAAAGCTCTATTTGTGGGAATAAAAATACGTCAATTTTGTTTGGGAGTCATGTCGCATGACCGCATAATTGTTAGTTAAAGTGATGCAGTGCAGAATCACAAAAAGTGCTCTGGTCAGAAAGGGGGTAAATCCTTCCGCGGCTGAAGTGGTTAACATTTCCTATAATGGGGGGTTATTTGGCCAAACACCGAACAACGCAATCCGCGATTGCCAAGAGGAAAAAAGTTTGGCCACAGAGTAGTAAGACTAAAGCCGCGTACACATGTAGCCGTCTGTCCGACGTACTTAGTCTGGCGGACTTCCCGCCAGACTGTCCGTCGGACTTTCCGAACGGGCTACTTGCCCACACACGGCACTTTTTCAGCGGACTAATACGGCGTACTAAGTCCGCCGTACTATCCGCCGTACTTTTGAAATGAATGGACTCGCCCACACACGCAGAGGAAAGTCCGCTCATTTCGAGCGCGTCTCCAGGTAGGCGGGGCCCGCGAAGGATACGTCGCTGGCCCCGCCGCCTGGTATGGACTTAAAGGGGAACCCCAACGCCGAAAAAAATCGTCGTGGGGATCCCCCCAGGTCCACATCAGACCCTTGTCGGAGCACGCTACCCGGCCGGCCAGGAGAGGGGGGGCGAGCGAGCACCCCCCCCCCTCCTGAGCCGTATCAGGCCGCGTGCCCTCAACATGGGGGGTGCCTTGGGGAAGTGGGGGCCGCGCGGCCCCCCCACCCCAAATCACCTTGTCCCCATGTTGATGAGGACAAGGGTCTCTTCCCGAAAACCCTGGCCATTGGTTGTCGGGGTCTGCAGGCAGGGGGCTTATCGGAATCCGGGAGCCCCCGGATACCGGCCCCCCACCCTATGTGAATGAGTATGGGGTACAATGTACCCCTACCCATTCACCTGTAAAATAAAGTACAAAAAAAAACACAACACACAAGGGTTAAATTATTTATTGCACAGCTCCGGGGGTCTTCGGTCTCTGGACTCCTCCGCTATCTTCTTGTAGCTCTTTTACTAGCGGAGGAGCCCGGCTTTCTTCCTCGCCGCTGCCCTTCTTCCGACTTCGGGGGGCTTGTCCCCCTCTTCGGTTCTTCTGCCTGGCCACCGCGCCTTCTTCTAGCTCTTTTACAGGCGGTGGCCCGGTCTTCTGCCGCCGCCGCCTTCCGTTCTTCTGTCCTTCTCTTCTTCTTCTTCTTCTTCAGATGTTGCCTCGCCGAGTTCTCCGCTCACAATGACGGGGACCGGGCACGCGGCGACTTATATAGGGACAAGGGGCGGGGTCTTCGGTTGATGTCACATGGGTTGATGTCACATGGCGACAGTCCCAGCATCCTCCGGGACTGTGACATCATAAGGGGGCGGGGTCACCATGTGGGGTACATTGTACCCCATACTAATTCACATAGGGTGGGGGGCCGGTATCCGGGGGCTCCCGGATTCCGATAAGCCCCCCGCCCGCAGACCCCGACAACCAACGGCCAGGGTTTTCGGGAAGAGGCCCTTGTTCTCATCAACATGGGGACAAGGTGCTTTGGGGTGGGGGGCCGCGCGGCCCCCCCTTCCCCAAGGCACCCCCCATGTTGAGGGCACGCGGCCTGGTACGGCTCAGGAGGGGGGGCGCTCGCTCGCCCCCCCTTTCCTGGACGGCCGGGTTGCGTGCTCGGACAAGGGTCTGATGTGGACCTGGGGGGACCCCACGTCGATTTTTTTCGGCGTTGGGGTTCCCCTTTAAGTCCATACCAGGCCAGCGACGTATCCTTCGCGGGCCCCGCCTACCTGGAGACGCGCTCAAAATGAGCGGACTTTCCTCTGCGTGTGTGGGCGAGGAAAAAAGTATGCCGGAGGCTACACACGGGGGGATTTTCCGGCGGACTTGAGTTTGCCGGACTTTTCCACCCGCTTGTTTGATCGTGTGTACGTGGCATTATGCCGCGTACACACGATCAAACAAGCGGGTGGAAAAGTCCGGCAAACTGAAGTCCGCCAGACAATCCCTCCGTGTGTAGCCTCCGGCATACTTTTTTGACCCGAAAGTAAGGCGGACTTAGAAAGTAGTTTTGCACTCCAATCTTCCCGCTGGACTCGCATTTCGGCGGACAATCCGGCCGTGTGTGCCAGTCCGCCGTACTTTTGAAATGAATGGACTTTTCCCGCCCGGAGAAAACTCTGCTCATTTCGAGCGGGTCTCCAGGTAGGCGGGGCCCGCGAAGGAGACGTCGCTGGCCCCGCCACCTGGTATGGACTTAAAGGGGAACCCCAGCGCCGAAAAAAATCGGCGTGGGGGCCCCCCCCAAGTCCACAACAGACCCTTGTCGGAGCATGCTACCCAGCCGGCCAGGAAAGGAGGGGCGAGAGAGCGCCCCCCCTCCTGAGCCGTACCAGGCCGCGTGCCCTCAACATGGGGGGGTGCCTTGGGGAAGAGGGGGCCGTGCTGCCCCCCCACCCCAAAGCACCTTGTCCCCATGTTGATGAGGACAAGGGCCTCTTCCCGACAACCCTGGCCGTTGGTTGTCGGGGTCTGCGGGCGAGGGGCTTATCGGAATCCGGGAGCCCCCTTTAATAAAGGGGCCCCCGGATACCGGCCCCCCACCCTATGTGAATGAGTATGGGGTACAATGTACCCCTACCCATTCACCTGTAAAATAAAGTACAAAAAAAAACACAACACACAAGATAAAATAATTTATTGCACAGCTCCGGGGGTCTTCCGTCTTCGGCGGTCCTCTCGCCGGACTCCTCCGCTATCTTCTTGTAGCTCTTTTGCTAGCAGAGGAGCCCAACATTCTTCTTCATCGCCGCGGCCTCTTCCGACTTTGGGGGTCTTGTCCCCCTCTTCGGTTCTTCTGCCAGGCTACCGCGCCTTCTTATAGCTCTTTTACAGGTGGTGGCCCGGTCTTCTGTCACCACCGCCGCCGCCGCCTTCCGTTCTTCTTCTTCTCCTTCTTCTCCTGGAGATGTTGACTCGAAGCTCTCTCCGGCCACAATGCCAGGGGCGCGCTGCATGGTGACTTATATAGGGACAAGGGGCGGGGTTATCGGTTGATGTCACATGGGTTGATGTCACAGGGGTTGATGTCACATGGCGACAGTCCCAGCATCCTCCGGGACTGTGACATCGTAAGGGGGCGGGGGTCACCATGTGACTTCAACCCATGTGACATCAACCGATGACCCCGCCCCTTGTCCCTATATAAGTCGCCGCGCAGCGCGTCCCTGGCATTGCGGCCGGAGAGAACTTCGAGTCAACATCTCCAGGAGAAGAAGGAGAAGAAGAAAAAGAACGGAAGGCGGCGGCGGCGGCGGCAGCGGCGACAGAAGACTGGGCCCCCGCCTGTAAAAGAGCTATAAGAAGGCGCGGTGGCCCGGCAGAAGAACCGAAGAGGGGGACAAGACCCCCGAAGTCGGAAGAGGCCGCGGCAATGAAGAAGATTGCCGGGCTCCTCCGCTAGCAAAAGAGTTACAAGAAGATAGCGGAGGAGTCCGGCGAGAAGACCCCTGAAGACGGAAGACCCCCGGAGCTGTGCAATAAATAATTTTATCTTGTGTGTTGTGTTTTTTTTTGTACTTTATTTTACAGGTGAATGGGTAGGGGTACATTGTACCCCATACTCATTCACATAGGGTGGGGGGCCAGTATCCGGGGGCCCCCTTATTAAAGGGGGCTCCCAGATTCTGATAAGCCCCTCGCCCGCAGACCCCGACAACCAACGGCCAGGGTTGTAGGGAAGAGGCCCTTGTCCTCATCAACATGGGGACAAGGTGCTTTGGGGTGGGGGGGCGCGCGGCCCCCCTTCCCCAAGGCACCCCCCATGTTGAGGGCACACGGCCTGGTATGGCTCAGGAGGGGGGGCGCTCGCTCGCCCCCCCCCTTTCCTGGCCGGCCGGGTAGTGTGCTCGGACAAGGGTATGATGTGGACCTGGGGGGAACCCCCACGCCGATTTTTTTCGCCGTTGGGGTTCCCCTTTAAGTCCATACCAGGAGGCGGGGCCAGCGACGTCTCTTTCGCGGGCCCCGCCTACCTGGAGACGCGCTCGAAATGAGCGGACTTTCCTCCGCGTGTGTGGGCGAGTCCGTTCATTTCAAAAGTAGGGCGGATAGTACGGCGGACTTAGTACGCCGTATTAGTCCGCTGAAAAAGTGCCGTTTGTGGGCAAGTAGCCCGTTCGGAAAGTCCGACGGACAGTCTAGCGGGAAGTCCACCAGACTAAGTCCGTCAGGAAAGTCCGCTACGTGTGTACGCGGCATAAGCCTACTAAACTTCAGAGGGTGCAGGAGGCCAAATCTTATAGGACAGGCTACAGATTAATAGATCACAGTGGAGGTGTCTTAAAATTACTTTTAACATGAAATCAAGTCCAGAGCAAGCTACTAAGATGGCTGGAAGGTCTTTTTGAAGGTGCATCCAACCAGTCTCTTCCAGTTGGCCAGGGGGCCTGAGTGAATTTGATGATTGTAGCCTCCTTCCGGAGGGTTTGGACGACAGTCAGACTAGTGGGTCCAGAAGACAGGTGGGCGTACAATGGAAAATTCCAAAGCTGACCACTGAATCCAGTTAATCTATCTCAGAAGAGAAGATGTTGACAAGATTTTTATACTGCTACAAGGCCATCATGCCAGTGATGCCAAAGACATGGAATCATCTGGGGGCCTTTATCCCCAGTTTTTCTAGTACCTAAGGCAAGAGCCTTCTGGCCTGTTTTAGTTTGAAGGAATCAAATGTGTTCATATACGCCAATCGGTTCAAGATGGTTCATGCAGACAGTCACAGGGACAGCTGGAGGACCAGTCGGTATCAATCAACTGGCCGACTCATATTTCCATGTACTGATCAATGCCGAGTGCCAGAGGCATGTGATATTTTCAGTGGCCAGATGTCACTTCCAGTTCAGGTGCTTTTACAGAATTGGCACAGTCCCAAGAATCTTTTTTTGAAAGATCTTGTTGGCAGTGGTGGTACCTTGGGCCAGGTGGCACATGAGGGCGTTTCAATTTTGCCTTCTTTAGCCTTTGAGCTGGGCTATCTATGGATCAGAAAATCTTGTGCCTATACAAATTCAACAAGAACTGGAATTTTGGACATTGCCACTGTGCTATTTTTGGAGGCATGCCTCTCGGCCCAGGAGATTGGCTTCAGAATCATCCTGTCTCAGTCTCTGGGGCTGGGAAGTCCAAGATCTGAAGAACACAAGTGCAAGACCATTGGATAGCAGTGAAGCACAGACTCCCCAAGTACAGTATCTTGAATGGAAGGAAGCCTTTTCTAGCATTGCAAGCCTTTCAAGATTTTTGAGAGGACCCTAGTAAGGTTGACAACAAGACAATAGTAACCTACATTGCCTGACAAGGGGGCACAAGGTATTTTCTTGCTACATCTTGCAAATAAACCTTTTGTGGGCAGAAAACCACTTAGTTAAAATTGGTCTTCTTGCCAGGGAACAAAATCAATTATTGGTTCGGTTATGTCAATTTTGGCCCTATGGGCCATTCCAGCAGTAGTTCTCAGGGAGACTTCACTGAACATGCAGCTTCTGATAGTTACAACGGGATTTCCAATGCAAAGACTCTGTTATACAAGGTGCAGGGTGCCGTGGAATATTTTGTTTAATTTTTGTCTCTGACCAAGTGAATTCTTCTTCTATGGCAAGGTCAGTAACAGCACTCCAATCCAATTGGACTACTTTTAATAGCCTGGCTATGGAATAGGCTACACTAGAGGTGCAGGGATTCTCATCTGATGCTGTTCAGATCCTGGCGACCAGACGATCATCCGTAAACATAGGAGGGCATATGAAAGAAGTTTGTTTTGTTAGCTCAGCAAAGCTTTCTCTCCTGTGTCCCTTGCCTCTAGCCAATATCCTTGGCATTTTTCAGTCAGCGCTAGAGGTTGGTCTGGCATACAACACCATTTAAGGGATCTCTACTTAATTTTTTCACAGGCTGCAGATAGGTGCAAAGTCAGTGACCAGATGCTTCTTCCAGATAACAATCTATGTATGACCTTGAGGGAAATCCTTCTTCCCTCTGTGGGACTTAGGCTTGGATCTGAGAGCACCCTTTGCTCCAACATGTTTAATTTACATTGGAGTACCGCATGGTAAAACTAGTTCTCCTGACAACTACGTCAGACAGAAGGATGTTGAAGATTGCAACACTTTCCAGCAAGAGCGCTTTGGTATCTTTTTTTCTTTTTTACCAGAAATAGGGATACCACCTCTATCCCCAGAGTTCAATTTTAAAGTGGTATCCAGTTTCCAGGAAAACTTGGAAGTAGGGAAACTTGGTCAAAGGAAAGTATAAAAAAAAAGAAAAATTCATTAATTTAGCCAGCAAGCCCTTAAAAGTAATCCACTCTTGGGTTGCCAGGATAAACTGGCATGCAGGAAGTATGTTTTTCTACTCTGAAATAAGTGCAAGCCTATTTGACTAGAGGGGTGGCAGCTTTTGAGGCAATTATGTCAGAATTGCTTGGAGGATATAGGTAAGGGCTACCTTGAAGATCGTTTGCGGCCTTCATTTACAAAATAAATATGTGACCAGCATGTTTGGGATCAGAGAGATCAATTCCTTCTGGTTTTAGCATCTTTTCTTTAGATGTTAGTGTTTCTCTTTATTGTTCTTTCCCACGCTAATATTAAGCTTTGGTATATCCCATTGTGTGCTGACGGAAGGATGGGCCAGGAAAACTGAAAATTGTTATCAAATACCGTAATTTTCCTTTCCTGGCCAATCCTCACGTCAGCACAAGACTCCCTCCCTAGTGGCTTGTCACAGGCTAAGTTATTGAACTGTCTTAGTAGGGGAGGAGCTGCCTTTTATTCAGCTATGCAGGTGGTAATGTGGGGCTCCAGAGGAGATGTTAACCCATTCTGTGCTGACTTGAAGATGGGCCAGGAAAGGAAAATTATGGTAAATATTTGATAACAAACAATTTTCTGTTTTTTATATAGATATATATATCCACTGCATACAGTTTAGCTATATCTCACTGCAGGCCATTCCTGGTGTACTCTTTCTAGTATAGTCCAGGCAGGCAGGTGATTCAGTTAGCTGCAGTGTATTTAAAATATATATATATACAGATAGTCTTGTGTATATGTATATGTGTATATGTATATATATATATATATATATATATATATATATATATCAGGGCTGGCTTAGCCCTTCCTCCCCTGGGCTGGCCGCTCAGCTGTCGGCTAATTGCCAGATCTCTTCTCTTTCCACAGTTACCAGCTGTTCCCGATGATGCTCATCTGGCCTGCCTATTTAAAGACTTCCAGCTCACTCTTTCCTTTGCCTTCGCGTTGGTCACATCACAAGGAACCATCTCCTGCTGTTTGTTTCAAGACTGGCTTGCTGACATCCCTCCTGGCTTCTTATCCTGCTTGCAGTTGCTCTCCTTGGATCCCTGACTTCTGGCCTGGCTGATTGCCCGATCTGGTTAATGAACTTTGGACTGGCTGACTACCCGATCTGGCTACTGGACTCTGGCTATTCTTGACTACACTTTTTTCTATTTACCTTTTTATTTTTATTACTAAACAAGTGTGATTTTATTGTACTTCTGTCTCAGTCTGTTTCATGGTTTCTGACAGTACGCGAAGGCCATGAATTCAGAAGATACAGTCAATCCACTTGTTGGTAATATTTTTTCCAGATTGGATGAGCAAGATCACCGCATGGATCAGTTTGCCTTGGCGTTACAAATGCCCCTGAATCGCACGGCTCACCTGGAATCCCCCACAGTGGCTGCTCCGGTACAACCTGAGTCGCAGGCT
The DNA here is from genome assembly GCF_037356315.1 of Lithobates pipiens. Taxonomy (NCBI): domain Eukaryota; kingdom Metazoa; phylum Chordata; class Amphibia; order Anura; family Ranidae; genus Lithobates; species Lithobates pipiens. Next base: position 113,162,127 of record NW_027507787.1, read on the forward strand.
GGCCCTGCTGCTGCGCCAGTCTCTGTGCAGGCACCCGCCTCGAGTATTACCTCTATAAGAGGTATGTCTGGTTCTGCTCCACCTCCCCAGCGATTTGGGGGCGATCCAGTTCAATGCAGAGGGTTTCTAAATCAGGTTGAGAACCATGAGGAGTATGAGGTAGAATCCATTGTTGACTCCCATAGGTTCTGTGGGCGCATACAATACCTGGTGCATTGGAAGGGGTACGGTCTGGAGGAACGCTCCTGGGTTTCATCCACTGTTGTACATGCCCCTGTCCTCCTCCGTAAGTTCCATAGACGATTTCCCCTCAAGCCCGGTGGCCCTCTGAGGGAGAGGGGTCATGGAGGGGGGGTACTGTCAGGGCTGGCTTAGCCCTTCCTCCCCTGGGCTGGCTGCTCAGCTGTCAGATAAATGCCAGATCTCTTCTCTTTCCACAGTTACCAGCTGTTCCCGATGATGCTCGTCTGATCTGCCTATTTAAAGCCTTCCAGCTCACTCTTTCCTTTGCCTTCGCATTGGTCACATCACAAGGAACCATCTCCTGCTGTTTGTTTCAAGACTGGCTTGCTGACATCCCTCCTGGCTTCTTATCCTGCTTGCAGTTGCTCTCCTTGGATCCCTGACTTCTGGCCTGGCTGATTGCCCAATCTGGTTAATGAACTTTGGACTGGCTGACTACCCGATCTGGCTACTGGACTCTGGCTATGCTTGACTACGCTTTTTTCTATTTACCTTTTTATTTTTATTAATAAACAAGTGTGATTTGATTGTACTTCTGTCTCAGTCTGTTTCATGGTTTCTGACAATATATATATATATATATATATATATATACATACAGTGGTGTGAAAAAGTGTTTGCCCCCTTCCTCATTTCCTGTTCCTTTGCATGTTTGTCACACGTAAGTGTTTCGGAACATCAAACCAATTTAAACAATAGTCAAGGACAACACAAGTAAACACAAAATGCAATTTGTAAATGAAGGTGTTTATTATTAAAGGTGAAAAAAAATCCAAACCATCATGGCCCTGTGTGAAAAAGTGATTGCCCCCCTTGTTAAAACATACTATAACTGTGGTTGTCCACACCTGAGTTCAATTTCTCTAGCCACACCCAGGCCTGATTATTGCCACACCTGTTCACAATCAAGGCATCACTTAAATAGGAGCTGCTTGACACAGTAAGGTCCACCAGAAGATCCTTAAAAGCTACACATCATGCCGAGACCCAAAGAAATTCAGGAACAATTGAGAAAGAAAGTAATTGAGATCTATCAGTCTGGAAAGGGTTATAAAGCCATTTCCAAAGCTTTGGGAATCCAGCGAACCACAGTGAGAGCCATTATCCACAAATGGCGAAGACATGGAACAGTGGTGAACCTTCCCAGGAGTGGCCGGCCGCCCAAAATTACCCCAAGAGCGCAGCGACGACTCATCCAAGAGGTCACAAAAGACCCCACAACAACGTCCAAGGAACTGCAGGCCTCACTTGCCTCAGTTAAGGTCAGCGTTCATGCCTCCACCATCAGGAAAAGACTGGGCAAAAATGGCCTGCATGGCAGAGTTCCAAGGAGAAAACCACTGCTGAGCAAAAAGAACATCAAAGCTCGTCTCAATTTCTCCACAACACATCTTGATGATCCCCAAGACTTTTGGGACAACATTCTGTGGACCGATGAGACAAAAGTGGAACTCTTTGGAAGGTGTGTGTCCAAGTATATCTGGCGTAGAAGGAACACTGCATTTCATAAAAAGAACATTATACCAACAGTAAAATATGGTGGTGGTAGTGTGATGGTCTGGGGCTGTTTTGCTGCTTCAGGACCTGGAAGACTTGCCGTGATAAAAGGAACTATGAATTCTGCTGTCTACCAAGAGATCCTGAAGGAGAATGTCCGACCATCTGTTCGTGTACTCAAGCTGAAACGAACTTGGGTTCTGCAGCAGGACAATGATCCTAAACACACCAGCAAGTCCACCACCGAATGGCTGAAGAAAAACAAAATGAAGACTTTGGAGTGGCCTAGCCAAAGTCCTGACCTGAATCCTATTGAGATGTTGTGGTATGACCTTAAAAAGGCCGTTCATGCTCGAAAACCCTCTAATGTAACTGAATTAGGACAATTCTGCAAAGATGAGTGGGCCAAAATTCCTCCAGGACGCTGTAAAAGCCTCATTGCACGTTATCGCAAACGCTTGGTTGCAGTTGTTGCTGCTAAAGGTGGTCCAACCAGTTATTAGGTTTAGGGGGCAATCACTTTTTCACACAGGGCCATGATGGTTTGGATTTTTTTTCACCTTTAATAATAAACACCTTCATTTACAAATTGCATTTTGTGTTTACTTGTGTTGTCCTTGACTATTGTTTAAATTGGTTTGATGTTCCGAAACACTTAAGTGTGACAAACATGCAAAGGAACAGGAAATGAGGAAGGGGGCAAACACTTTTTCACACCACTGTATATATATATATATATATATAAATTATATATAAATATATATCTCTATATCTCCACTGCATACAGTTTAACTATATCTTACTACACATGGTGTACTGTTTCTAATATACTTCTGGCAGGCAGGTGATTCAGTTAGCTGCAGTGTATTTAATATATATCCACTGCATACAGTTTAGCTATATCTCACGTTCCAGATGAGGAGCAGGGAGAAGTCCGCCTTTTTCTTTGATGCGGGTCTTTCAAGTGCTGTTGTCATCAGATATTGTAATTGGGAATATATTTAATTTTAGTTTCTAATTAATTTATATTTAATGTATTTATATTTAATGAATTACATTTAATTTAGCTTTTATGCATGTAGGGCGGAACATATTACCTTCACAGAAATCTCTGGTAGACCAGACAAGTCGGTGCCTAGGCTTGTTTATACAAAAAAAATGGGATCCAAACCTCATTATTTTACACATACTCATTTCAAAAGACCACGTGCTGGGATATGCAATGAAGGGAGGCCAACCCGTAATCAATACTTCTTGGGAAAATTCAAGTTAAAGAGGGATTCCACTGGAAAAAAAATTATTAAAAGCCAGCAGCTATAAATACTACAGCTGCTGACTTTTAATAAATGGACACTCACCTGTCCCAGGGTCCAGCGATGCCGGCAGCTGAGGCTGATCAATCGATTGGCTCTCGCCTGCGGCCGCCACCATTCTCGGTGGGGGAATCAGGAAGTGAAGCGCTGCAGCTTCACTTCCCGGTTCCCCACTGCGCATTGTGCGAGTCGCGCAGCGCAATGTGAATGGTCCGAGCTGTCTCTGGGACCCTTGTGTGTCCCAGCAGACAGTGCGCCGGAACAGGAAACAGCATAGACTCCCGTGGGAGTCTATCCCCAGAAGTGGATGCAAATACCTGTCTTAGACAGGTCTCTGCACCCCCCTCCCCCCTGAAAGGTGCCAACTGTGACACCGGAGGGGGGGAGGGTTCAGATGAGCAGAAGTTCCACTTTAGGGTGGAACCCTGCTTTAAGCTCCTGCTCAGAATAGTCACAAGGATTTGCATTAAAGGGGGCTGATTTATGCAAAGTATAGGGATTGGAGATGTAGCCAGTCCTTAACCAGGAATAGGGAAGCTCACCAGTCAGAGCCACGCTATGCCAACCAATGAGGCATCAGCATGTAATGATATACACAGACTAGATTGGAGGGAAAAACACACTTTTATTGGTAGAGCAACCATCAGCATTGAACCTTGGTGCAAAAAGTAATTATGGGAAAAGTCTGCATTTTACTTGTAACTAAATATGTTTGCAGATTAATGTTTTCAGGAATATACTCTGTATTCCTTCAAGTAATTCTCGAATTTTCACCTAATATTTTCTTCCTTGGTCTAGACTATAGATAGATGGTTGTGTATTAGATTAGATAGACTTTCAATTATTTTGCAAAAGCGTTCGATACAGTTCCGCACACACGGATCATGTGTAAGGTAAAGTCTACAGGTTTGGAAATATCAGTTTGTAAATGGATAGAAAACTGGCTAAAAGACATAATTCAGAGAGTAGTGAATAATGATTCTTACTCTGAATGGTCTAAGGTTATCAGTGGTGTACCCCAAGGTTCAGTGCTGGGACCCTTATTTTTTTATTTCTTTATAAATGATATTGGGTCTGAGATCAAAAGTAACATTTCCACCTTTGCAGATGACACCAAGCTATGCAGTGGAATAACGTCCTTACAGGATGTCTCAAATTTGCAAGCCGACATCAATGCTCTGTCTAATTGGGCGACTATGTGGCAGATGAGGTTTAATGTTGAGAAATGTAAAGTTATGCACTTGGGGGCTAAGAATATGCATGCATCATACATTTTAGGGGGAGTACAACTGGGGGGATCCACAGTGAAGGATCTGGGGGTTTTGGTACATCATAAGCTCAATAATAGCATGCAATGCCAAGCTGCGGTTTCCAAATTCCTTTCTTGTATTAAGAGAGGTATGGACTCCAGAGAGAGAGATATCATTAGTAAGACCTCATCTGGAATATGCAGTTCAATTTTGGGCACCAGTTCTCAAAAAGAATATTGAGGAACTGGAGAAAGTACAGAGAAGGGTAACCAAACTGATAAGAGGCATGGAGGAGCTCAGCTATGAGGAAAGATTAGAGGAACTGAATTTATTCACTCTTGATAAGAGGAGATTAAGGGGGGATATGATCAACATGTACAATTATATAAGGGGTCCATATAGTGAACTTGGTGTTGAGTTAATTCACTTTACAGCCAACAAAGAGTACAAGGGGGCATGTCTAGAGGAAAAGAGATTTCATCTCTAAATACGGAAAGGTTTCTTCACAGTAAGAGCTTTGAAAATGTGGAATAGACTCTCTGCAGAGGTGGTTCTGGCCAGCTCAGTAGATTGCTTTAAGAAAGGCCTGGATTATTTCCTAAATTTACATAATATAACTGGGTACTAACATTTATAGGTAAAGTTAATCCGGGGAAAATCCGGTTGCCTCTCGGGGGATCAGGAAGGAATTTTTTCCCCTTCTTTAGCAAATTGGATCATGCTCTGTCTGCTGTTTTTTTTTTGCCTTCCTCTGGATCAACTGTGGGTATAGAATTGGGTATATGGGATTGTATGATATTATTATTATTATTATAATTTTTTATTTATTTTTTTGTGTGGTTGAACTAGATGGACTTTTTTCAACCTGACTAACTATGTAACTATCTACTCACCAATAAATGTTGTTATTGTGTTAAAGCTTTCACTCATGGTCAAAGAACTCTCATTTAACCCAAATCATATCTGAGGGATATTAAATCTCAAATATAGTATACCCACTTCCCACCCGGCCAATGTATATATACGGCCGGGTGGGAGCCGCCTGCTCCTGATAGGACGTTCAGGAACGTCCTTCAGGAGCAGCGGGATCGCGCGCGCGCGCGCCCGCGCAGCGGCGCGATCCCGATGTGCTCGTGTCACCCGGACACGGCACATCTCAGATCGGCAGGAGGGCTCTGTGATTGGCCCTCCTGATCACATGACGGCCGTGTCCAATCACGGCCGTCATGTGATGTAAACAAACAGCCGGTTGCTAGGCAATCGGCTCTCCTCTCCTCACACGGAAGTCACCGCTGAGAAGAGGAGAGCAGAACGCTGCAGCCGGCTGATGATCAGTGAGTATGGGCTGCTTTTCACAGCTTTTTACTCACTGATCATCAGTGTAGTGTAAACACACAACACACCACACAGTGAAAACACAGTCCCCACATATGTCCCCAAAACACACATGTCCCCAAAACATACATGTCCCCAAATAATAAAAACACATGTCCCTAATAATAAAAACATGTCCCCCACATATGTCCCACTAAAATCACATGTCCCAATGATTATCTGCACACATATGTACGTGATCACCTGCACACATATGTACATGATCATTTGCGTACATATGTCCGTGATCACACAAACCAATTATTATACACTTAACGGAATTTTTTTTACCAAAAACATGTAGCAGAATACATTTTGGCTTAAATTTATGACAAAATTTGATTTTATTGGATTTCTTTTCAAATAGAAAAAAGAAAATATTGTTTTTTTCCCAAATTTCCGCTTTTTTTGCGCTTATATCGCAAAAAAAAAAAAACGGAGTCGTGAATAAATAACACCAAAATAAAGCTCTATTTGTGCGAACAAAATGATAACAATTTCATTTGGGTACAGTGTAGCATGACCGCGCAATTGTCACTGAAAGCGCTAGAGCGCTGAAAGCTGAAAATTGGGCTGGGAAGGAAGGGGGTGAAAGTGCCCTGTATTGAAGTGGATACAGAAAAAAGACTGCATGGAGGTCGTCATATATCTGGTCAAGCATGTGGTGCCCAAGTGGCTGCTGTTGTGGCCATGCTTGATCCGCTTCAGACATAGGTTGCAAATGGTGCGATCTGCTGCACACGTGTCCAAAAAGGCCCACACCAAGGAACTTTTCAAAATCAGCGTGGAGTCAGAAGCGCCCTGCACCTGCGGGGCTCTGTGGTGTGATGCAGTAGGGTGGCTGCCCTTAAGCTGCCCCCTAGAGGACATCCTGCCTCGTTGGAGTTGTGCCTCCTCCTCCTCCTCTATTCTATCAGGCACCCAAGTAGAGTCAGTGACCTCATCATCCCCCTCCCTCCTTGTCACTGGAGCAAACTTGGCACTATGCTGCAGCTGGAGGAACATGACTGCCAGTTTCATGTCCTTTTTGGGAACCCTCTCTCTAAGCTCACGTTACTCCCTTCCTCAACCTGGGAACCAACATCGAAGCCTTGAAATCGCTGTGCATCCTCCAGCAGCATGTACCTGACACTGTGGTCGAATAGTTTGGGGGGCTCCTCCATGCATAATGGTTGAGCTACGGAAGGAGTGACAAGGAGCCAGTGGAATAGGCCACTTTTGCAGCTGCATTGGAAGGAAAACTACTACTAGCTTGGATGACAGAGGATAAGGAGGATGAGGACAGCTTTGTTACTTTGTTATTCACTCCACCAACTCTTCTGCATGTTCTGGCTTAATAACATGACCAGCAGCAGAAAAAAAGGACAAGCGTGCCCTACGACCACGGGCAGAGGATGCACCATGTCCATGACCAGCACTGTTGACTGTAGACACAAAGCCTGCTTGCCCTCTTTTAGTGGCCTGTGAGCGTCTGCCTCTCCTTGGAGGCCTTATGGACATGGCATATATTTTGTTTTGCAACACCGCACTACACTGTATTGTGTACTGTGCACACCACCAGAAAAGTAGTAGCATCTGTACTACAGCTGCACTGTATTGTAATTACAATTCCTGATATAATATTTCACAGCAGGACCCTTTCCAGCACCCACCAAGAGTAATGCCCCATACACATGGTCAGAGATTCCAACGGAAAAAGACCGATCTGATTATGTTGTTGGAAAATCCAATCGTGTGTGTGCTCTAGCGGACTTTTTCTGTCGGAATTTCCGACGGAAAAAGTTTGAGAGCTGGATCTAAAATTTTCCGACAACAAAATCCGACCGGACTTTTTCGACCGCTTGTAGAGAATTCCGATGCACAAAGTGCCACGCACGCTGAGAAAAATTTGGAGATGAAAGCTATTGGCTACTGGCCTCTACGTACGTGAAAAAATACGACGGATTTTGTGGTCGGAATGTCCGACCATGTGTATGGGGCATAACTGTGAGGGCTTACAGTGTTCTGGTACCACCAACAACAAATGCCGCGTACTTAGTATGCCGCGTACAAACTGTATGACGTACTTAGTCTGGTGGAAAAGTACGCCAGACTGTCCGTCGGAATTTCCGAACGGGCTACTTGCCCACACACAGCACTTTTTGAGCGGACTAATACGGCGTACTAAGTCCGCCGTACTATCCGCCCTACTTTTGAAATGAACGGACTCGCCCACACACGCGGAGGAAAGTCCACTCATTTCGAGCGCGTCTCCAGGTAGGCGGGGCCCGCGAAGGAGACGTGGCTGGCCCCGCCGCCTGGTATGAACTTAAAGGGGAACCCCAACGCCGAAAAAAATCGGCGTGGGGGTCCCCCCAAGTCCACAACAGACCCTTGTCCGAGCACGCTACCCGGCCGGCCAGGAAAGGGGGGCGAGCGAGCGCCCCCCCTCCTGAGCCGTACCACATGGCTTTATGTCACATGGGTTGGTGTCACATGGTGACCCCGCCCCCTTACGATGTCATAGTCCCCACGTGACATCAACCCATGTGACCAACCCATGTGACATAAAGCCATGTGACACCACCCCTTGTCCCTATATAAGTGGCCGCGCAGCGCGGCCCTGGCATTGTGGCCGGAGAGAGCGTCGAGTCAACATCTCCTGGAGAAGAAGGAGAAGAAGAAGAAGAAGATGAACGGAAGGCGGCGGCGGCGGCGACAGAAGACCGGGCCACCGCCTGTAAAAGAGCTATAAGAAGGCGTGGTGGCCCGGCAGAAGAACCGAAGAGGGGGACAAGACCCCCGAAGTCGGGAGAAGAGGCCGGCGGCGAGGAAGAAAGCCGGACTCCTCCGCTAGCAAAAGAGCTACAAGAAGATAGCGGAGGAGTCCGGCGAGAAGACCCCCGAAGACGGAAGACCCCCGGAGCTGTGCAATAAAGTATTTTATCTCGTGTGTTGTGTTTTTTTTTGTACTTTTATTTTACAGGTGAATGTACATTGTACCCCATACTCATTCACATAGGGTGGGGGGCCGGTATCCGGGGGCCCCCTTATTAAAGGGGGCTCCCGGATTCCGATAAGCCCCCCGCCCGCAGACCCCGACAACCAATGGCCAGGGTTGTCGGAAAGAGGCCCTTGTCCTCATCAACATGGGGACAAGGTGCTTTGGGGTGGGGGGGCCGCGCGCCCCCCCTTCCCCAAGGCACCCCCCCATGTTGAGAGCACGCGGCCTGGTACGGCTCAGGAGGGGGGGCGCTCGCTCGCCCCCCTTTCCTGGCTGGCCAGGTAGCGTGCTCGGACAAGGGTCTGTTGTGGGCTTGGGGGGGACCCCCACGCCGATTTTTTTTCGGCGTTGGGGTTCCCCTTTAAGTCCATACCAGGCGGCGGGGCCAGCGACGTCTCCTTCGCGGGCCCCGCCTACCTGGATACCCGCTCGAAATGAGCGGACTTTTCTCTGGGCGGGAAAAGTCCGCTCATTTCAAAAGTACGGCGGACTGGCATACACAAGGCCGGATTGTCCCCCGAAATGCGCGTACGACGGACAGAATTTCGAAAAAAATGAAATTCTTAGTACGCCGGACTGCACGCTGAAAAAGTCCGCTGAAGCCCACACACGAGCGGACTGTCCGCTGAAATGTGTTTCGGCGGACTAAGTAGGCCATACAGTCCGCTCGTGTGTACGCGGCATAAGGCCCAATTTTCTGCAGAGTGTATAGGGCAGGCCGTATAGTATATACAGGCTGTCCCCTATTTTCAAACATCTGACTTACAAACGACTACAAACGAAGTGAGAGGAAATCTACCCCTATTAAGGGAAATTCTCTCCTGTAAGAGTTAATATGGGAAAAAGGTGTCTCCACTGATGCTTTATCACCAATCCTTGTTTCCCTAATAACCCAAAGTGAGATGAAATCTTCTGAACAGGGGCACAGACAGCAAAAAAAAAAAATGTTACAGGGGTGATAACCCTGCCCTATGTTATCCGCCTTTTTTTTAAATTTGGGTGCGGCATTCACCATCATATCCATACCAGACACAAAGGGCCTGGTAATGGCTGGGGGGGGGGTCAGCATTACATTACAGCCACAAGCAGTTTTAAATGACTTTTTTCTTTAAAAATTCAATTTTCTGCAGGGATTGTTCTAAACACGAACTCCCAGGCGTTCAGATCTCCAGATACAATCGTCCGGTCAGGCCTCGTATCTGGAGATCTGAACGCCTGGGAGTTCGTTTCATGCTGTTTTTAGCTGCCGATGAGGTAAGCGCTCTGTGAGCTCATTATTTAAGGAAGATTTCATGAGAAGCACTTTGCAAGAAGTTCTTTACAAGAAGCACTTTATAAGAAGCTTTTTATTTGATATATGAACTGCAAGCTTTATTTTACATTTAGAATTTTTTTGTTTGAACTATACACAACATCTTTTCCTTTTTGATTGACCACGTTTTATTTCAATATTTTGAACTTTTTTCACATTTACTTGGATCATCAATCACAGGGTGATTTATTTATCACCTATATTTATTAATATTCATTATCATTTACTGGTATTGTTTTTAGTGATCATCACATCATTTTGAGGTTGCGCTCATCACTATTTATTTATTTAATTTCAGTGCACTTGTACACTTTAGATTAAGCTGCGATCTCAGCCTTTATTTATTTATAATATTTATTTATTTTATATTATAGCTTCACTTTAGTCAGTAACACTAGGTAAGCGCTAGAGATTCACCACTGCACTTTTTTGTATTACACTTTTATTGTTTCACTTTAAGCATTATTTAAATCACTTCTGAAAAAAACTGAAATTAAAAAAAAATATGTTTTCTTCCCAAATGCTTTTTATGACATTAGCTTGCATATTAGTCTTTAAAATTAGCACTTGATTTTTCACGTTCAAGTCCCATAGACTTTAATGGGTTTGTGTGTTCGCACAAATTATTTGTCTGTTCGCATGTTCTGCCATGAACCAAACCAGGGGGTGTTCAGCTCATCCCTACCTCACACAGAGAGCTGTCACAGATCTGCAGATCCCCCCCCCCCCCCCCCCCTCACTGAGCTCAGTGGGGGAGAACTGTCACAGAAACACATGTCTCTGTTTACATTGTGATGGCTGTGATTGATTGGACACAGCCGTCACGTGATTGGGAGAGCCAATCACATCGCCTATATCTCAATCTCTGCTCTATTCTTTGATCATAATCGTGGCCAGGCCGTCCACTCAGAACGAGGAAAGGACCACCCGGCCGTTAATGTGTAGTGGCCGGGTGGAAGGTGGTTAAAAAGGGAAAAAGGATATTTATAAATGTTTTATCTATACACAAATGTTTTGCTTTTTATTTCTATTTTAAACTAAATGGGCTGTTTTACAGGGTGAGGGTTTACAATTGCTTTAACTACCATCCAGTTTTAGCAAACTAAATATACAAGCGGTCCCCTACTTACAAACATCCGACTTACAAATAACTCCTACTTACAAACGGAGGGAGACAACAGGAAGTGAAAGGAAATCTACCCCTAGGAAAGGAAATTCACTCCTGTAAGAGATATTATGGGAAAAGGGTACCTCCACTGATGCTTTATTACCAAGGTTTGTTTCCACAACAACCCACATTTTCAAAATCCAATTGTCATTGGCAGGGGCGAACTGATCATTGGGCCACCCGGGCACTGCTCGAGGGCCCTGAGCCACTAGGGGGCCCCATCAGGGTTGCCAGCCTCAGTAAAACCAGGGACAGCATGTAAAAATCTGTGTTTTTTTTTTTACATCTGTCTCTGAAATGGCCCTTACTGACACCCTTTTGGTCTAAAAATCCCAAGATTATAGCTGTCCCACCTCTCCAGTACCTTCTCAGCCAATAGAAACATGTCTGTGTATACTGTGTGTACATGTATGTTTATACTGTGTGATTGTATACTGTGTGTGTTTATACTGTGTGACCCCATAATCTCCTATTGCCCGGGGACCCCATAATCTCCTATTGCACGGGGGCCCCAAGAGTTGTCAGTCCACCCCTGGTCATTGGGACAGAAAGTGAAGTGAAATCTTCTGAACGGGCCACAGACAGCAAAACAAACCTTACAGGGGTGTTAACCCTTCCCTATGCTATCCAAAAAGCTTAAAAATATTTTTTTGGCTGCAGCTACACTTAAAAAATGTAGCTGTTCCAACTTACAAACAGATTCAACTTAAGAACAAACCTACATACCCTATCTTGTCTGTAACCCGGGGACCGCTTGTAATTTTTTTTTTGAGTCTATAACTACTTTTATTCTCCTCTTGCTCTTCTGTCCACTGTAAATTGTGCTGTTTCATGTTTCTTTATGATGTGTACATGGACTAATGAAAGTGCATTGTATTTAGATAAATATGGATTTAACCACTTATAGGGAGAAAAGATCACAAGGTACCATACGTTCTGAATTTTTTTTTTATCTTCTTGATAAAGCTGTTTTTAAATTTAACTGCCACAAATTTGATCATATTTTTATGGATTTTACAAATACACAGTGGTGTAGTGGTTAGCACTCTCACCTTGCATTAAAAAGGGTCGCTGCTTCGAATCCCAACCATGACACTACCTGCCTGGAGTTTGCATGTTCACCCTGTGCCTGCGTGGGTTTACTCCGGGTACTCCAGTTTCCTCCCACACTCCAAAGACATGCAGGTAGATTAATTGGCCCTAGTATAAGAATGGAGACCTTGGATTGTGGGCTCCTTGAGGGTAGGGACTGATGTGAGTGTGCAATGTACAGGGATAGGGACAATTGTAGACACTCACTCAGGATGGACTGGTGTCTTTATTCAACCTTACTAACTATATGTACACTTTTTATATCAGCCTTTCTACGTTCTTTCTTCTTCCTTTTTTTCTTTTTCTTTTTTTTATAAAAAAAAAAAAGAAACACGGTTTGTGTGTTCGTTTCAAAAGCTAGACTATATATTTTTCAATTAGAATACTTTGAAAACCTCAGCTAATTATATTGCATAAAATTCTCTATTTGCATGTGGTATGTATTAATGACTTTAAGATATACCACTTTTAGAATAAACACCTGCTGATTTGTATCACATGCCTACAGTGCTTCGCCAAAGTCTAATATTTAGTCAGTTCTAGTTTACAAATTTGGCAGCCCTAGCCTCCTTCAAAAAGGTGATGGAAGATGTCCCATTAGATTTAGTTCTCTTGAAGGACACAGGGTGTATTCATAAAGGTGTATATAAAGAGTTGTTGAATGTTGATTGAAAGTTCTCACTTTGGTGTCTGAGTAGGACAGTGAGTCATGAAGATCCTTCTGCTCTTTGGGCTGGTAGTTCTGGCAGAATGTGGTGTGGTAAAGTATGTAACAAAAGGGGCATTTTCTAAAAGTTAACACAGTAATTTAACTGTATATTCAGAGTAGTATTGATATGTTAAATTTAATTTTTAAAAATCTTTTTACAGGGTTTCCCTCAGAAAAGGAGAATCTTTAAGGGCCCGCTTAAACAGACTAGGATTACTGGGTGACTATTTAAAGAAACATCACTATAATCCAGCAACTAAGTATTTTCCATCTTTAGCCCAGGCATCTGGTGAGCCCCTGCAGAACTACATGGATGTGAGTAGCCAACTTATTTTCTCATGCAACATTTTTTTAAATATATTTGTCTCTATAACTTTTTTTTTAGCCCTTAGAACTACAATATTCCTAAAATGTTGCTGATTATTTCTGTAGTATTAAATCTAAGGGCCGGTTCACACTGCGGGCGATGCGAGGCGACACGACTTGCCTCGCCGCGATCTGACAAGTCGCCCCCGTTCTGTACAATGGAACTGTTCTGAGAGGAGCGACTCGAGTCGCTCCGACTCAGAAAAAAGGTTCCTGTACTACTTTTGGGCGACCTCGGGGCGACTTGCATTGACTTCTATACAGAAGTCATTTGCAAGTCGCCGCTGAGGTCGCGGCAAGTCGGTGTCGCCTCGCATCGCCCGCAGTGTGAACCGGCCCTAACTCTACACAAAAAAAAGGTTATGGTCAGATTGGCTGATACGTTTTTATTTCTGTCTGTAACTCCACAGGGAGATTACCCTTCATTTTTGGCGAAGCAATGCAAGGACAGAAATTAAAGTGATAATGAATTATACCCTTATTCTTCAAAAAAAAAATCCATACATGTCAAGGACTTAATGGACAATTGATTTATTTTTTATTACATTTTTTTACTGTGTTTTTCTGCTTTAACAAGATCCCAAACCTCTCCTTTTCCCCCTTTTTGTTTCGAACAAACAGTGCAAGTTAGTTGCAGTCATATTCACTATTCTATGAACACTACACATCCCATAATCTCTAGTCCAGAAATAGTGACTATATACAGTTGGACCATGGAGAATGAACATAACTACTCTGTTAACAGCAAGTCAGGTCACAGATCCTTTAATCCAGAGTTTAGTGTCACTAAGAAACTTGGTTAGTGGGACATTTGGTTAGTGAGCTTTTTTCCTATATAATATTTTGTCTGTACACATTTCCACGTGTGTTCAGGGCAAAAACCTTGTGACATATGAGAACTCAATAAGAAAGTCTTAGTATAAAGATTTACAAATTGTGATGGCTATTTTAGTCATTAACCATATCACAGTGCTAACCTGAGTATTCTGATAATATAATCATCTATATTATTTGGTTATATTTAGAGTATATGTTGTCACTAATTTATCATACATAATATTACTCTATTTCCTATACTCTTTGGGGCATATAGCTATTTGATGGCAAAATTGATTCTTACATTTGTTTCTCTGTCAGATTGAATATTTTGGAACCATTTCCATTGGAACCCCACCTCAGTCCTTCACCGTTATCTTTGATACAGGATCTTCAAACTTGTGGGTTCCCTCTGTTTACTGTTCCAGCCCAGCCTGCAGTGAGTAATGTACAATGACTTTACACTAAAGGGATAAATCTGACCCAAATGTTTTTTGACAGAGTGAGAAAGGGATAGAAACTCTGTTATGTTTTATTGCTCCATTAGTAAAATCTCGGGGTGCATAAACAGTACTAAAATGTAGAGTCAGGAAGAGTGAGAACCTCTGCCAGTTTTTTTTTTATTACTATTTAACCACTTCAATACCAGGCACTTAAACACCTTCCTGCCCAGACTAATTTTGAGCTTTCAGCGCTGTCGCACTTTGAATGACAATTGCGCGGTCATGCTACACTGTACCCAAATGACATTTTTATAATTTTTTTCCCACAAATAGAGCTTTCTTTTGGTGGTATTTGATCACCTCTGCGGTTTTTATTTTTTGCTAAACAAATAAAAAAATACCGAAAATTTTGAAAAAAAATGTTTTTTTTTTTGTTTCAGTTTCAAAACTTTGCAAATAAGTAAGTTTTCTCCTTCACTGATGGGCACTGATGGGGTTACACTGATGGGCAATGATAAGGCGGCACTGATGGGCACCAATGAGGTGGCACCAATGAAGTGGCACTGATGAGGTGGCATTGATGGACACCGATATGTGGCACTGATAGGCGGCACTGATGGGTGGCACTGATGGGCGACACGGATGGGCACTGATATGTGGCACAAATTGGCACTGATTGGCATGGATGGGCATGGATAGGTGGCACAGGTGGGCATGGGTTAGTCGGCACAGGTGGGCATGGGTAGGCGGCACAGGTGGGCATGGGTAGGCGGCACAGGTGGGCATGAATGGGCACTGATAGGTGGCATGGATGGGCACTGATAGGCGGCACAGATGGGAACTGATAGGTGGCATTGTATTATAATATATTGTACTAATGGATGCCAATCAGTGCCAAACAATAATGCATGCCAATCAGTGATGCCCATTGTGGGCACTGATTGGCATCCATTATGGGCACTGATTGGCATCCATTGGGGCACTGACTGGAATCCCTGGTGTTCTAGGGTGGCATACCTTGTCCTGGGCATCCCTGGTGGTCTGGTGGCGTCCCTGGTGGTCCAGTGTGGGCATCCTCAGGGGGGCTGTGCTGATAATCGATCAGCACAGAACCCCCCTGTCAGAGGAGCAGCCGATTGGCTCTCCTCTACTCGCGTCTGACAGACGCGAGTGAGGAAAAGCCGATCACCGGCTTTTCCTATTTACACTGTGATCAGCCGTGATTGGACACGGCTGATCACGTGGTAAAGAGTCTCCGTCAGAGACTCTTTACTGAGATCGTAGTTGCCGGGTGTCAGACTGACACCCCGCAACAACGATCGCCGTGATGCGCGCCCCCGGGGGCGCGCAGCGGCTCATAATCCTGATCACGTCATATGACGTCCGATCAGGATTATGCAACCACTTTGCCACCGTCAATTTGTTATAGGGCGGGCGGCAAGTGGTTAATATCAAATGAAGATGGGGAATTGGAGTCTCAGTGGATGGTAACAAAAATATACAAAAGTAAATACTGTATTTAGCAAATATTCTCCATAGAAAAAATTATGGCGCTCTCATATAACAATACTTAGACAGAGTTAATACTATATAGCAATTATATTAGGCATTTTATACAATTAAAATTATAAGTATTTATACAATTTTTTTTAAGCATTCTTAACAGCAATGGGATATCGAAACCTCTAAGGGGCAAAAAAATTCAACACAGAATCCACTGTTAATGAACTAAAAAAAATGTAAAAAACGCAAATATTAGCCATAAATAACAGTCCTGTATTTATTGATGAAAAAAACAAAAGATAAACTCACACTTAGTGTAGCATTAGACAGCAGCAGGGCTGTTGTCAGTGGCATTAGGGTGCCAGGATTGGAGGGGGGGGGGGGGCAGTAAAATCCAAATCCCCAGCCCCTTGCTGGGGATTCAGACTTTTAAAATACCTGTCTTCTGTTCCGTAACACTGTGCCCTCTCTCCTACAGGGAGCATAGAAGTTTTAGTTTTCCTCACCTGCCAGCTGCCCATTGATAGTGAGGGGAAGTGGGGAATACACACCCCCCACCACATCCCCAGCCATTACACACTGCTGTTTAGTGACAGTTCAGCAAAGCCTATATTTTAATGTTGTGTGACATCCTTCACGCTGCACCCCATCACATCATAGGTGCAACATGAAGCAGGTACCAGCGTGGCTGTAGGCAGTAAGGGGGTGTGGTGGAGGTGAAGGGGTGGAGGAAGGATGTGGTGTGCACCTTTGCCTGTATACACAAACATTCTTGGACTGACCCCGGACTGCAGCACTTCCAAATGTCTGAATACAGGAAAAATCTCCTACAATGATAGGTGTGCATATCTCTATAAACCCCCCAAATACAAATAAGAATAAAATCATAAATTCATCAAATACAGTGTAAGTTCATCAATAAATATCCACATTAAAGATCAATGCTATGTAACCGGAAACACTTGTTTGTTTCTCCTTCGAAGTGTATCCTTTTTTAAATAAACTATGCTTTAAGCTTACTGAGCTTTGAGGTTTTTCTTTTTTGGTTTTATTTTGGTACTGCCTGTGGAGAGCTGTGATGGGTAAAGAGGCACTCCAGATTGCCCCCCCCCCCGCCAAAAAAAATAATTAAAAGTCAGCAGCTACAAATACTATAGTTATTAGGGCACCTACCTGTCCAGGTATCCAGCTGTGTATTTTCACCTGAGTCAATTCTTCAATCAGCTATCGAGTGCTGGTGCCACCATCTTGCCTAAAGGAAACCAGCAGGGCAGCCTTTTAGCTTCCCAGCTGGTTTCCCACTGCAGATGCACAAAGTGTGCTGCCCTTTGTGAATGGACCACAGTCTTCTGGAAGCTGTAAAATGTCTCAGGAGGTAGCAGGGGAACCTTACGACTTACGACTCAGTTCACTGCGCTGGAACTGGAACTGAGCTGGAAGTGGGAGTGGGTACCTGTGAGACAAAATGTGGCATTGGAGAGGGGGTAGACAAATGGAGCTTCCCCTTTTGGGTGGAGCTCTGCTTTAGGTAAAGAGATAACGTTTCCGTAGCCAACAGCCATTGGTTTTACTTGAAGCTGACTGCCTGGACCCTTATCGTTATACAAAAGTGCAAATTGATTTCTTTATTTAAGATCTGAATTTCTGGTAAGAGGTTATTCATGGGGAGAGCAGCACCTGAACACTGGAAGCACTTTATATGTATTTGAATGTCACTAAAAGCACTTTAATTCAGTTGGTGGACTTTTGATTAATTTACTTTGAACTTTTTATACATATGTATCAATTTTTATTCTATTGAGTTTGTTAATTTTTAGTATTTAAAAATAATTTTACTTTATTTATTTTGGGTGTTTATAGAGATATTCACACTTATTATTTTGTATTAGACCTGTATTAATTTCCAGACCTAACAAAGAGAAATAGCTTCAAAATCCTTGGTTCAAATGGACCAGTATTTAGGATACAATTCTAGATGCATCATTGTAATTATAATCCTAATATCTATGGAATATGATGAGAATTTTCAGTGGTGTACCTAGAAGAACATCTGGCACCCAGGACTTATCAGGGACCCCCTCCAAAAATAGTTTGCAAAAATGAAGTGGCGTGCAGAGCACACCCCACTGAAGTGTTGGTGTGGTCAAATTGCACCAACAGTGGGAGGGGCTTAGTTCAGTAAAAAAAAGAACCCTATACTCAGCACTAGCAAAAAAAAGAACCCTATACTCAGCTCTGGCATGTTCGCACACTCCACGTGCAGAGCCCGCCAGGAAGTCAGCGCAGCGCTGTCCTAATCACAGGCAGTGAGACATTTCCTGATCTCTGCAGCCACGCCTCGGGGCAATGTCTCACTACTTGTGATTAGCGCAGCGCTGCGCCAACTTCCTGACAGGCTCTGCACATGGAGTGTGCGAACACGCCAGAGCTCATATTTACTCAGCACACATATGTGACAGTCATTTAACTCACAAGATATGCTTTAATAATTGTGCCACAACCACATGGGCCAGGAATGCATAATCCACAGGCCACTTTACAGAATGCAACCAAATTTACCCCTTCTTCCCAGTATAAATCATCATCCTCCAAGCCCTTATCCCCCAAAGTACAGACCTCCCCTAATGCCCCTAAATCCCCATTCTCAGCCTACCCCTTCAGTAAAAATCCCCCCAGCATAGTAAAAATGAAATGCACCCTTCAGTACATACTCTCTTTCCAGCACAGACCTATCCTGCCAGCACAGAGCCTTCAGTACAGCTTGACCCCCCCCCCCCCGACACAAACACCTACATACAGACTCCCCCTTCCAGGTAGTGGTGCCAGTTAAGATAATTAGAATAAATATTTACAAAAAGATTATTTGAAAAATCAAGTAATTGGTAACAATACTATCCCTATTTAAATACATAGGTCAGATTTTTTTTGTGGGGGGTTACTTTACATTTAGCAATTTTTTAACTGTGAACCAGTCAGTTGTGGTTTATTTATTACTGTACATATACTACTAATATACTAATGTAGTATAACTTTTTTTTTTCATTTTTACTCTAAATATCTAAATATTTAATACTAAAATTTAAGATCTTGACACTCTCAGTTAACAAAGTAACCCATACTTTTTATTAATGTACCACTTAACTATGTGCCAAGGTGCAGAAAAAAAGTGCATGGTTATGTGAAGGGAAACCCTGGCCCCGCTAACATCTGATGTGGTTTTTTTTTCCAGCCAATCATCACATGTTTAACCCACAGCAATCATCAACCTTCCAAGCTACCAACACTCCTGTATCTATCCAATATGGCACTGGTAGCATGTCTGGGTTTCTTGGATATGACACGGTGCAGGTAAGAGCAAGAAATGGCTACAAGTCTTACATTGATTACAGTAATAATATTGTTATACACTTAGGAATGTATATATCAAGAAAATTACAGAGCTATTTTGCCTGTAAAACTGCACGTACTTTCATTCTTTGTGAGTGCCAGCAAAATCAAATAGTATTAGACTATTTTCTCTCTGCATAATATCCAATGTTTACTTCAAGGTAGATGTTCTTCATTCATAAGAATAGCATGAATCAGGAAATACTGCATTATGTCTACTAGACGGAGCTGATGATCATAGGAAATAAACAGCTATATCCCATAAACATCAGCTCCATCTAGGGACCATAATGCAGTATTTTCCTGATTCATGCTATCCTTATGACTGAACAATATCTTCTTACAGAATGATAAGCTCTGCATTTTTTTTTGGAAATACACTCATTTTTTTTTAGTTATTTTTTATTTTTATTTTTTTATTTAAAGATGTTACACAGATGCAAATATAGAGACAACTTTGCATTGCATACAAATGATAATGAGTGTATTCAGCACAGCCATACAAAACAATTGCATATGAGTGAAGGGAACCCATCAATCAGGTTCACATCACCAGCTAAAGTCTAATACAGGGTACATATAAGCTTCTGTGCCCATCACTTTTTGTTTTTTAGTTTAGAAGGAGAAATGGAGAAGAAAGAAAAGATGAGAGAGAGAGAGAGAGAGAAAGAGAGTAAAAAAAGTAGCAAAGGTGGAGCGGGAATTGGGATTTCACCCCCGGGGAGCCAGGATCAATAGCCCTGAACAAGTACTAGAGATCCCAGATGGTGGATCCTAACATGTGTATTGGAGAAATTAATCAGAGAAGCAGAAGAGATCCAGTAAAACCATCTGGACTTAGGTTTCGCTGACCTTTTATCTCACAAAATAGAGGACAGATCTTCCATTTTCTCAATGTCCTTCATTCTTGCGAGCCAGTGGGCCACTGTTGGCGCAGACTGTTGCTTCCATACAGGTGGGATGCAGGCCCGTGCAGCATTAAGGAGATGTTTGAGAAGGGATTTATGATAAAGTTAAGGGTTGAGGTTAAGTAGGACTGCTGCTAGGTTATCTTGTAAAGAGATATCTGTGAATTTATATATGAGCTTAAGCACTGGTTGCCAAAAAATTTGGAGCACAGAGCAATCCCCAAAAATATGTAGAACGGTGCCTGAGTATAGGCCACAGCGCCAAAAATGATCAGTTTGTTGAAGAAAAAGCTTAGCCAGAACAGAAGGGGTTCTATACCGTGTCATTGTTTTATAGGTGGTCTCTTGGTATTTGCTACATAGAGAATTTTTGTAAGCGAAAAAAGTATGCGTTCTTTTTGGGGTTTGGTGAAGGTGACTTGCAAGTCCCTTTCCCATTTTGCCAAGAATGGGGGGTCCTCTATGGCGTGAAGATCTAGCAGGAATTTGTAAGCGGTTGATAAGGATCTAATATGAGAGCAGCCCATCCAGAGAGCAAGTTCTCCGGAGTTGTTCAACCGGAGGAACCTAGGAACAAAGAGGCCCTTGTGAGTCTCTGTGGGGCTTGCGAAAGAAAAGACGGGTCATTGATAGCAGGTATAGAGTCCCCATGACCAACAAGTGGTGTCATTGGGCATGGAAAACTTTTCAGTGAAGATAAATGGGAAACGCTATTCAGTTCCATAAGGGTAGGGCCAATCAGCAGATGAGTTGTCAAGTGGGTGAGATGAGTTTTCCCTGCCCAGGCCCGGGAAACCTCTTGTTCCAGTAATACCCAGAGTTTCAGGTTGCTGTGTCAGCACCAGTTCATAACCCTGGTCATATGTGCTGCAGTGTAATATAGGGCTGGGTGGGTCTGGAACCCCCGAGACCGCCCTTAATCTTTGGTCGTAGTAATAGTGCTCTGCTGAGATGTGGGTGTTTACCGCACCAGATGAATTTGATTAATATTGAATGCACGGTGTGAAAAAATGTCGGGGGTATTTTGACAGGCAGTGCTTGCCATAAGTACAAAAGTATGAGCATTGCATTCATTTTGATTATATCACAACGGCTGAACCAGGAAAGGGCCAGAGAGTCCCACTTTTTAAGATCAACGGTGAACATAGATAAGAGAGGCTGGAAGTTGAAGGGAATAATGTCATGCGGGTTTGCAGAAATTTTTGTTCCCAGGTATTGGATGGAGCGGGCAGCCCACTTGAATGGGAAAAAGGGGTGCAGGTTTGAAATGGTAGAATCTGACATGCAGGGCCTCTAACTTTTGCAGATTAACTTTAAAATTTGACAGGGTACCATAGCCCTTCAACTCCTGTAACAGGAAGGGTAAAGAGGTAAGGGGCTCAGTAATATAAAATAAAAGGTCATCGGCCTAAGCTGCCACTTTATGTGGGTATTGGCTGGATTGAATGCCTTTGATGGACTGATTACCTCTAATGTGCTGTAAAAAAGTTTCCAGGGAAAGAACGAATAGCAATGGTGACAGGGGGGAGCACCAGACCCTGTCTGGTGCTGTTTGAAATGGCGAAAGGGCTGGAGTCATAGCCATTTACCCATACTGTAGCTGTGGGATTATCATAAATGGCCAATATGCATGACAGGATACATCGCAATTCAGGACTGAAATGGGCCTGTAACTGGCACATAATAATGGGTCTTTACCCGGCTAGGGACAACAGATATTGAGGCGTGCAGCATATCTGCAGAGAAGCTCTGTCTGTCCATCACAGCACTGAAGGCTGCAAGGAAGTAATGCACCAAAGGGCCCCGGTACATTTTATAGGCAGGGAGGGTGAATCCATCAGGTCCTGGTGCCTTGCCAGATTGAGTGTCAGCTATGGCTGATGTGAATTCCTCCACCATAATAGGCTTAGACAGGTCTTCTCGCTCTTCTGTCGTCAGCGCAGTAAGGTTGGTTTTCTCGAAGATAATTGCAGGTATCTATAGAGTTTTGAGGCATCAACCGGGAAGTAGAAGTTGTGTCCAAATGATATCATTTGGAGTAAAAAGCATGAAAAGTCTCTGCTAGTTCTGAAGAAGAATGCACCTTGGAGCCCGAAGACAAGAGAAGTGCGGGAACATATGTCTGGGAGCACTTGGCATGTAAGGCATTTTGCCAGTAGTCGGCCACATTTATCACCGTATTCGTAAAATGAAACGGGCCTTCACTTCATACATGAAATGGTCCCATCTAGCTTCCCAAAGACGAACCAGTTCTGCTGCGATAGTACTATCTTCTGGCTGTGTCTTGTCCTGATGTTCTGAAGTGTGAAGTTGCGCCAGGGGTTCAGACAGGGTTTTAATGCAGTGTTGCTGGGCTGCATGACCTTGCTTGATTAGAATTCCCCTGATAAAGCACTTATGCACTGACCACGTGTCAACAGAGTCTACGTTAGTGGAGAAGTAGGGGTTCATTTCCCTAAGGATGTCTGCGGCAATTTCGGGATCTTTTAGGAGCGCCTTGTTAAGTCGCCACGTAGAGGTCCTAGGGAACGCTTGCAAAATAGCCAATTCCAGCAGGATGGGGGCGTGGCGATGTGGCTGATAGCAATTCCCCTGGTCACCAAGACAGATGAGTGTTTTAGGAGAAAAAAGTTGATTCTAGAGTAGGACCCATGGACGGTAGAGTAAAAAGTATAATCCCCTCATCCCGGATCGTTCCTGAAGCGAAACAGACCGCCGCAGCCAGCGGGAGGGGGTCCGATCTGACCCCCCACCCGCTGGAAGGCAAGCATGTACGGGTATGGGTACGGGTAAATGCTTGTGCCCGTACATGCCATTCTGTCATTCTGCCATTCTGCCATTCTGCCGATGTATTTCTACATGCGGCGGTCCTTAAGTGGTTAAAGGTAAGTCAATGAGGGGGGAATTGCAGTAGCCAAGGCGAGAGATAACCAGGGAGTGAATCAAGAGCTTTGTGGTTTTATTGGTTAGAAAGGGACGTAGTTTAGAGATGTTGCGGAGGTTGAGGCAGCAAGCTTTGGAAAGTGATTGGATGTGGGGCTGAAAGGAGAGTTCAGAGTCCATGATAACACCTAGCACGCTGAAATGGGGGGATGGTTGTGCCATTGCTCTTGACAGATAAGTCAGGGGAAGAGGCACGTGGGGGAGGAAATATTATAAGTTTGGTTTTGGACAAGTTTGAGGAAGTGGTGTGACATCCATACAGATATGTCTGTTACTAAGTTAGAGATGCGTGAGGAGACTGATGGAGTGAGTTGAGGGGTGGAGAGATAGATTTGTGTGTCATCAGCGTAGAAATTATATTGAAAGCCGTGAGAGGCTATCAGCTGACGCATGGAAGAGGTGTAGATTGAAAATAAAAGAGGACAAAGAACAGAACCTGGGGGGACCCCAACGGAGAAGGGAAGAGGAGTGGAGGAAGTAGAATTGTAAGTGACACTGAAGGTGCATTGGGATAGGTAAGATGAGAGTAAAGTTTTTTTTTTGAGGGGGGGGGGTCTACCGTGTCAAAGGCAGCGGAAAGGTCCAGAAGTAGGAGTGCAGAATAGTGTCAGATAATAGTGTACAGAATAGTGTACAATCAATCGCCTCTTTCCCATTGGTTTAGCACTCCGAGCTCGGAAGAGATTGTTAGCACCATGCCACAACTATGGGGTTATACGGCAGCCGAGCCCATCCCAAGGGCTCCACTGCTGAATGTATGCTGGTAAGATCAGCCAGCCACTTCTTCATTTGTGGGTTGGAAACGGGGGTTACTCGCCGGCTTGCTTGTGAAGGGCCCCTACGACCCAGGTAATTATAGCGAGCCCTTTGCGGTTTACTGGGGTGCTTGATGCTGGGGATCTTTGGAGACAACTGCACAAGCCAGTCAGATACTGGAATTGGATCCATTTCGGCAAAGGCAAACAAGCCTGGAAGCTCAGAGGGATGACACAGAGAGAAGGTATCTGGTCCTTTGTGGACTATGAGGTGAAATGGGTGACCCCACCTGTAGGTAAGACCTTTCTCGCCAAGGACTTCCACCCCAAGGCCTGCCGCAGAATTTCTTCCTTAAGGTTAAAGGAGTGTAAACAGCAGAAGATGTCCCTGGGTCTGTCAGATGGGTCAGATCACGGCCCAGAGTTCTATGAACTTGGTCGATGATGATCTCAGAGTCTGACGGGTGTTCTAGGTAACGGTTGAAGACGTTGGTCACTGTTAGATGGAATTTTGAATGTGGGAGAGATTCGGGCACCCCCCTCAACGAATGTTCTGTCGGCGGCTGTGATTCTTCCAGTCATCCTGAAGGAGGCGCAGTTGTATAATTTGGTCAGTAAGTTCAGAGTGAGTGGTCTGCAGAGTTTGCACAGATTGGGACACTATATCCTGTTCTTGTTCTATCACATTAACATGAGAGTCTAGCACAGACACTTCTTGCCTGAGAGTTTGTATTTCCCCATCATAGCTGTTTCCATTCTCTGCACAAGGGTTTCCAAATCAGCTCTTGTGGGCAGCTGCTGCAAGAAAGCCCACAGCTTTTGTTCAAATAAAGCAATTAGAGGAAGACCCTGTGGTTGGGGAGGATTGCAGAGTGTACTTACTGTTGTCTGATGTGCAGGTGTCAGTCTCTGTCCCCCCAAGGCTTCTGGGCTGAAGCATACAGCGCTGGGTGGCATGGGAGCCAAAGGAGAAGCTGTGAGCTCTGGGCTGAACAGTACATCCTCTGTCTGTGGAGGCTGCCAGCAATCAAGGGAAACAGGGAGAGAGGTCACTGGGGGGGTGAGAAGGGTGGCATTGTGTGGTTATCCGCTGTCCGTGGAGAAGGATCAGGTACACTGATTACCTCTGCTGTGTCTGTAGCTGCATGGCGGGCCAACGCCCTATTGAAGGCTGGTATTGCCACAAGTAGCAATCCATGATGATGCAGGAGCAGGGGGATGGCGGTCGGGCTTCACAGACATCTGGGGGTACAAGCAGGTGCAGGTAATGTGCTGTAATAGATCGCTGTATGGCAGCATGAGAGCCACTGGCCGGGAGCCCTGTGAAGAAGCGTCCTCACGCTGCCATGCTTAGGACACACGCCCACTCTTTTTTTTTTTAATCCAGACTTTTATTGATCTTGACAGAACAGAAAGAACAAGAAAATAGATACAATATATGACACGTCATATAGGATACACAAACGTGCATAGATACAACAGCTTAGAAAGGAGCATATTCCATACATTAATAACTTTTGAATATATTGCTAAAACTCTTCTGTAAGTTAGAGGGGAAAAGTGACAAACAAGCCATGCACAAATTATTAAAGTGCAAAACATAAAATTAACAAACCGAAAAAAAAAATCTAAACAGGTTTCATAAGGTGGGAGTACCAAAAGTCAGTTTACCATAGGGCATAATATCCACATTGATTACAGCTGCAGTAATGTACAGTATCCATCACTAGATGTGGGGTGGCCAACCCTGGCGAATCTAGCCATCCTTGCCAAACCCACTGAAATCTGCGTATGGCATTACGGCGGCAGTAAACAAGTTGCTATCTCAGTAGTATAACATTGATGTACTCTATCTATTGTTTAACTGTCAGAAAGTTAAAAGAACTGTCAGAAGTTAAAAGAAAATAGTTTAAAATTAGATTTTTGCGTTATCACATACTTTGTTCTTTTTATACCCACAGGTTGGAAACATCCAGATCACTAACCAGATTTTTGGTTTGAGCCAGTCTGAACCTGGATCATTCTTGTATTATTCTCCTTTTGATGGAATCTTGGGATTGGCTTTTCCAAGCTTGGCTTCTTCTCAAGCTACACCTGTATTTGATAATATGTGGAACCAGGGTCTCATCCCTCAGGATCTCTTCTCTGTCTATTTAAGTTCGTGAGTGCAAACTGCTATTTTAAAAGTTGCATTCAATGTCCCCCGAATTGTAGCTTGGAATCAAGCTGAGTATTCCAATCCAAAATCAAAAATGTTATTTTGAGTAGAGGTAATATACTTCAAAGTGTGAAAATGGTAAATGTAAAAGGTATAGTAGGCAAGTTAGTAAATAAAGTTAAACATTGCTTTTAAAATCATTTAGAAATATGTGTGAAAATCACACACACAAAACCACACATTTTTGAGTCTGGTCATATTCGAACAACTATTGGGACCTTTATGCTAAAAATTAAGTTCTAAGTTTGAACTGGTAACCCAGGAAGGACTCCAGTGTAGATATACTGTAGCTGAAATCAAGTCTCTTCTTTGCTTCATTTGTTGCAGACACTGTTATTGGTGCCTGTACAGAGAGTTCCACACTGTAATCAGTGCAGTCAATACTAAAAAGGAAATATTTACTCTTCTTAGCAGAGAAAGTGACATATATGATACATTAATAGAATATTAATCATTTATAAAAGTTGAATATTTTATATACAGTATTTCTTATACAATTGTGGAATTAGAAATCAGATATGAACATGTGGCATGTCCCTTAACATTTTTCTAACATGGACCCTAGTAGTTATAGCTATGAAGAGTAGCCAAATATAAGCAAATTAGCCTTTCTGATTTTACCTGCATTCATTCGAAAGGGTCTGCACTATTTTAAATGTTAATTTTTTAGCAGGCGGACAAGGTTACTTTTAACATCATTATTGAAGGCTTTAAAGCAGTGGTCATCAACCCTGTCCTCAGGGCCCACTAACAGGCCAGGTTTTATGTATTACATTGGGGAGATGCAGACTAGAACACTGAAATCACTGAGCAGCAAATGCTATCACCTGTGATGTATTTCAGTTATCTTGCAAACCTGGCCTGTTAGTGGGCCCTGAGGACAGGGTTGATGACCACTGCTTTAAAGGATGCAATTTTTGTTTGTACAGTGATAGTGAGTGAGCAGGGCCGCTGATAGAAATCATGGGGCCCCGTACAGCCTACCTGACGGGGCCCCCTTCAGCTCCACCCTGTTTTCTCCCCTGGTCCCTCCTCCAGCCCCACCCCTCCCCAGATGGTCAGAGACTGCAGATATAGTACAGGAGATGGTCAGAGACTGCAGACATTCCACAGGAGATGGTCAGAGACTTTAGACATGGTACAGGAGATGATCAGAGACTGCAGACATACTACAGGAGATGATCAGAGACTGCAGACATTCCACAGGAGATGATCAGAGACTGCAGACATACCACAGGAGATGGTCAGAGACTGCAGACATACCACAGGAGATGGTCAGAGACTGCAGACATAGTACAGGAGATGATCAGAGACTGTAGACATAGTAGAGGAGATGGTCAGAGACTGGATACATAGTACAGGAGATGATCAGAGACTGCAGACATAGTACAGGAGAGGGTCAGAGACTGCAGACATAGTACAGGAGATGGTCAGAGACTGCATACATACTATAGGAGATGATCAGAGACTGCAGACATAGTACAGGAGATGATCGGAGACTGCAGACATAGTACAGGAGATGATCAGAGACTGCAGACATGGTACAGGAGATGATCAGAGACTGCAGACATGGTACAGGAGATGATCAGAGACTGCAGACATGGTACAGGAGATGATCAGAGACTGCAGACATAGTACAGGAGAGGGTCAGAGACTGCAGACATAGTACAGGAGATGATCAGAGACTGCAGACATAGTACAGGAGATGATCAGAGACTGCAGACATGGTACAGAAGATGATCAGAGACTGCAGACATGGTACAGGAGATGATCAGAGACTGCAGACATAGTACAGGAGATGATCAGAGACTGCAGACATAGTACAGGAGATGATCAGAGACTGCAGACATAGTACAGGAGACAGTTAGGGATTGCAGACATAGTACAGGAGATGATCAGAGACTGCATACATAATACAGGAGATGATCAGAGACTGCAGACATGGTACAGGAGATGATCAGAGACTGCAGACATGGTACAGGAGATGATCAGAGACTGCAGACATAGTACAGGAGATGGTTAGGGATCGCAGACATGATTGATTCAGGAGATGGTCAGAGACTCCGTTTATGGCTGAACCCAGTGTACAAGTATATAGTATCACAGGGCTGATCCACTCTATTTAAACCACCTCTGCAAGATCAAGTCAGTGATTTTTCTTTGAAAGTACAACCAAGTGACAGAAGACAGCTTCACATACAATTTCCAAAATACTAATTTTCTTACAAACAGTGAACTGGTCAGGATTACTGAGGACAGTAACCAGTTAATGGGTCTGTGAAGCTTCTAGCCTGATTTAGAAGTAAATCCTTCTCCAAAAAAGAATTAAAATATCAAACAATCTGTGCAGCACACACAGAGCTCTGGCTAAATAGTTGATTATAAGCTGAAATGGTTAAAAGCTGCTACAGAGTCTTCCAGGAATCTTATCAGTGTGATCAGACAATGTGCAGGTCAGGTTAGGCAGATAAAAAAAAAAAGTAACCAGCAAGACAAGAGGGAGGGGAGGCTGATCGATAACCTGTACACTGGCTAATCCCACGGAAGACACTGCAGCCAGCCAGTTACGTGTAACTGTGCTCCAGACGATCCTGTTTCCTGCAGAACTTGTATTGCTGTAGTCATACCTCCTTGTGTCTCCCTCCTGGCTCTCCCCCATTCAGCCCCACTCCAGCATTGTTTACAGTTAAAGGTGAGCGGGCTGAAGAAGGGGAGGGCTACACTTTTTTTTTTTTTAATTAGTTACTATGCATTCTTTCATCCCTGTTTATATTGCCTGGGCCCCCCCTGGTGGCCAGGCCCGGTACAACAGGGCCAGTCTTACTGGCTTATCAGCGGCCCTGTGAGTGAGCATGAGTAAGTGTAGTTGGTCCTTGATTGAAAGCAAAGGTTTATTCACTGATAAAGTTGAGGATTCACCCTCAAATCTCCCATTTCAAAAGATAACCTGGGGTTATTATTTGAGATCTGGAACCTAGATTTTCCATTGAAGAAGTTAGATTTAAGATAAATTACTGCCATCCACTGATCATCACATTGAAAATCGTGGTACAACGTTTGCCTATAGCTTTCAAAATTATTTTCAGCTGTTGCTAAACAATAGTGCTGCACAAAAAATGTAATACTGAATCTTCAGTTAGTTGCAATTACAGAGAAAACAACCATGCTTAGGTCAGTATAGATTACCTAAATTTTTCAGAATCACTTTCCAAATGTGTTCAATTACATAAGCTTAAAATAAAAAATATTATCCGAATACCTGTGCAAAATGGCAAAAAGAACGACAATTTATGTAAGCAATGATATATATTTAGGTAGCTGCTGTTGTACTGTATTGTGATAACAGTGGGACCATGATTGTGACAACACATATTATAACATAAACAAAGTCTACTCTAAAGTGTTTGTGCTTTGTGATCACTTCAAAGAAGTGGTGCTTCAGAAAGAAAGGTGCTTCAAAATGCCAAATAGTTCAAAAGAGATAGACCACATGGAGTTCACACCTCACTAAACCAGATAGTTTTGACCCTTGTATTAGGGAGTCAAATTAAGCATAGCACACAGGACCAGGAATGCGTAGATGTCAGTGCCTCCATAGATTTCCCTTCAGCTCTATAGTGTATTTGAGCATAGCCCCTTGTATTGCCTCAAATACACTTGTTCTCAACATCAAGTATACCAGAGAAAAGAGCACCACATAGTGAAGTATGTAGATTGTATTTCATAACACATAGAAATGTATTTAAATATGTAAAACCATCATAAGCCTAAAGAAACTCAGAAGTCACTCTCATCCAAGATGACTGCTAGCTCCTAAAGATTGTCCATGTGGTCTGTCTGTCTTGGAGAATTCACGAAACATGAACACTTCACAGTAGACTTTGGCTCCATGCACACTTGAGCTCAAAAAAGTTTTGATTGCTGGCAGAAAACGCTGGTTAACAGCGTTATGTACTACCATTTATGCGCATTTATGAGCGTTTTTAGCGTTAGCATTTATGGGCTTTTTTTATAAAAATACACTGAGGACACTAAAAATGCGACAATGCATTCCCAAACTACCACAATGCATTGAAAAAATAGAACGCTAATAAATGCACATTTTTGAGCATTTATCTGCGCTTGTCGCCATTTTGCGTTTTTTAGCGGTCAGAAAAACTCCACTTTGAACGCGAATTTCAGGCTTTCAGAAAAAAGCCCAACTCATTAAAGCTGAAACATAGGCTAACACAGAGTGGAGTTTATGGGCTTTTTTAAAAAAAATGCCCAAACTCCAATAAACTGCAGTTTATCAGCTCCAGTGTGCATGGAGCCTTTATGTTATATTATGTGTTTCATGTAGACAGTACTGTTAACATTTGGTTTTGAAAAAGGAACAAACTCTGTCATCCCAGTTTGCTATATATGTTTAATTTAATTTGACATGTATTGTTTTTTCCTCTTCTAGTCAAGGGCAGAGTGGCAGCTTTGTTCTCTTTGGTGGTGTAGACACCTCATATTACACTGGAAACCTGAACTGGGTTCCTCTCACCGCAGAAACATATTGGCAGATAACGGTGGATAGGTAAGAACAGACATCACTTGGGCTACTTTTGCACCATGGCCCTTGTACATATTCAAGAACTTAATGTATTTATCACATTTATTAAACTGTACAAAAGCTCAAAGTGGATCACTCATCTATTTAAAATATATATATATATATATATTTTTTGTTCCAGCATATCCATTGGTGGTCAGGTCATTGCATGCAGTGGCTCCTGCTCAGCTATTGTTGATACTGGAACATCTCTTCTGGCTGGACCATCTACCCCTATTGCCAACATTCAGTACTACATTGGAGCAAATCAAGATTCAAATGGACAGGTAATTATTTGTAGCTTTTGTGTTGAACTAGGCTGGAGATGTGTGTGTGTGTGTGTGTGTGTGTGTGTGTGTATTTCCATAACACTTATCTATGTATCTTTACATTCTGTATTTAGTATGTTATCAATTGCAACAACATCAGCAACATGCCAACTGTTGTGTTTACAATCAATGGTGTCCAATATCCACTGCCAGCAAGTGCATATGTGCGTCAGGTAGGTTCTTGAGAGTAATACTGCAAAAATATTTTAAATCTTTTATCAAAACCATTGATATGTGCGATGTGTCCTTTAACTTCTATTGTATATCAATGTCAATTTTTACAACAATTCAGAATACTAATTGCATTCATATAATTTGTATATATGAATCTAAACTATATACTGTACACATTCATTGTATTCAAATGTATTTGCATACAATGCAAACTTGAGAGTTCTTACTCTGTAACATGATAGTTCTAGGGTCTCATTCCCAATGTTTTTGATAGCATGACGTTATTTGTTAATATATGTTTTTATATTCCACAGAGCCAGCAGGGCTGCACCAGTGGATTCCAGGCAATGAACCTGCCAACCAGTTCAGGAGATCTGTGGATTTTGGGAGATGTGTTTATCCGAGAATACTATGTGGTCTTTGACAGAGCCAATAATTATGTAGCAATGGCACCAGTTGCATAAAAACAGATTAGCCTTTTCTCTGTTATTCCCTTATCTGTTCTCTTAATCATAACTAATAGCATTGTCCTATATAGTATTGCAGATGTTCAGCTGTTCTGTTTTAATAAATCAGAACTTTCACAGTATCAGTAAGACCCCAACTATAGCATGTTTTAGATTGAAATGCAACATTAGGATAACAATGTACAATAAAACATATTTGAGCACCATGAGTAATGTTATATTATACATTTATATGTTTTATTAGATCCCTATATTTTTTTACAAAATGAGGTACAATTTTTTTTATGTCAAGGCAAAGCTTTTTTTGTCGTTTTAGTTGAGTGGGGATAACTTTGAATCTTTGCCATGTTTGCATCACTGTACGCTTCCCTACTGGATGATTCACCATCTCCTGAGACATCTGACCATTGTCACTAATACTAAAAGTATGTGAAAAAACAAAATTTTGTTTCATGAGGGCAAAGATTGAGAGAATATCTACCTTTTGGGGACAAATGTTCCATTGAAAATTGTCTAATTGCACTAAAAATTAAGACATTTTCCCTGACTTCCTGTTGCACCTGTATGACAGGAAGTGAATGGAAATTACCTCAGTAGGCTAGACAGCAAAAAATAACATGACAGATGTTTAAATCATACCCTACTCTATCCAAAACTAATATAAAACAAACACTTTAACATGGAAACAGACATGTATAGCATATCTCTTGAAAAGGTTAACCCTAAAAATGCCTTGCAATGGGCACGTCTGACTATTTGACACTTTGTAACCACATTAAAATGACACTGTCCCTGGTATTTAACCACTGACTAGGATGGTCGGCTAGAAACAAAGGAGGAAGGTTTTCCAACTTGTTGGAGTGAAAAAGTCGAACATTCAGTGAATATCAGTTTTTTTATCATTGCTCCAATGGTAAATTTTCAAAGAAGGCACTTGTCGACATATGTCATAGCTGGCAACTTCAAGAGCTGGCTCAATTGGGGGAGAGGGGGGCTTTTTTTATTGCCCTTGTGTTCCAATTATGAGACACTGGTATTGAAATCTGCTAGTGTAGCAAATTCGGGGGGAGGAGACTTTGTGATGAAATAAAACAGGGACATTCAGCAACTCATCAGTACATCTTGATCCTAAACTTTAACCCCACTCAAAAATGTAACAAGATAAACAGCAGGATGACAGACATCTGTGCTTAAACTGAATTTATATCCACCAAAACATTTCTTTACATCTCAGCTCATCTTTCAAAAAATATTAAAACGCCTATTTAGTTTTTGCTCTCCGTGCCACATTAGAGTTTTCACATTGGAGAGGGTATCTCAGATGCAAAAGTAAGTGAGAGAAAATCTCTATAAAGTGATGATTCCCTGTTTAGATTCTAGATTCTAGATTTTAGATTTTAATTTCTTATTACTTTCTGTCTGAAAGAAGACCTTGACAAAATAAAGAAACAAACAACTACATGGCAAATGAGGTTTAATCTTGAAAAATGAAAAGTAATGCACTTTGGACAAGTATAAAAAAATATATATGCAAGTAGGTTTTATATATATATATATATATATACATACATATATATATATATATATATATATATATATATATATATATATATATATATATATATACATACAAACACACACACACACACACACACTATCTCACAAAAGTGAGTACACCTCTCATATTTTTGGAAATATTTTATTATATGTTTCATGTGACAACACTGAAGAAATTATACTTTGTTACAATGTAAAGTAGTGAGTGTACAGCTTGTATAACAGTGTACATTTGCTGTCCCCTCAAAATAACTCAACACACAGCTATTAATGTCTAAACCGCTGACAACAAAAGTGAGTATAGTGAGTAGTGAAAATGTCCAAATTGGGCCCAAGTAGCCATTTCCCCTCCCCGGTCTCATGTGACTCGTTAGTGTTACAAGGTCTCAGGTGTGTTAAATTTGGTGTTATTGCTCTCCCTCTCTCATACTGGTCACTGGAAGTTTAACATGGAACCTCATGGCAAAGAACTCTGAGGATCTGAAAAAAGAATTATTGCGCTACATAAAGATGGCCTAGGCTATAAGAAGATTGCCAAGACCCTGAAATTGAGCTGCAGCACGGTGACCAAGACCATACCATGGTTTAACATGACAGGTTCCACTCAGAACAGGCCTCGTCATGGTCGACCAAAGTATTTGAGTGCACGTGCTCAGCGTTATATCCAGAGGTTGTCTTTGGGAAATAGACATATGAGTCCTGGCAGATTGAAGGGGTGGGTCAGCTTGTCAGTGCTCAGACCATACGCCACACACTGCATCAAATTGGTCTGCATGGTTGTTGTCCCAGAAGGAAGCCTCTTCTAAAGATGATGTACAAGACAAACAGCTCGCTGAAGACAAGCAGACTAAAGACAAGGATTACTGGAACCATGCAAAAACAAGGATGAATAGTGGCACTAGACAAATGATGATGTGACACTTGGATGCAAATTGTATGTATACACATAAATCGTAATATACAATTATGTATAAACACACTGAATGTAGTCCATATTATTCCATAATGTATTCTTGTTAGCACCTGGGGGCAGCTTTCTGAGAGGCATTAGACTCTGTAGATAAGACCTGGAGTCTGTTTACTGAATCTGGGTGGTTAGAAGCCGCCACATGCACAGACGGTTTTGTGTGGGGAGTTTCCAGGGATCCAAACCAGGAAGCAGGAATCTCAAGCTGGCGTCAGACCAGATGTGACGTCACAGGAAGCCAATGATTGGCGTTTCAAAGAAAGAAGGGGTGGTGATGCATTTTGAAGCAGAAGCTTCTTCTTCTTCAATAAAGGAGAACAGAGAAAAGAATACGATAGGCTGAATAACCCATCAATCAGAGAGATAATCCAGAGGAATTATTCATATAATTAGATATAAAAAAACTTTATTAAGCTCGTTATTATTAAACTGAAATAGGTTATATTGCTATAGATTTATGGTATGGATAATCAATAAATGCAAATAAGAAAAATTATAATAAATAACTAGAGAAAAAGTGTGAACAAATTAGAAAAAATGTGAAAAAAATTAAATAAGAAAAATTAATTAAGAAAAAAATAAGGAAAATAAACAAATAATAATAATGGAAAATAAACATAATAATAATAAGACAAGCTGACCCCTAGACTTTCAGGGATTTACAAAGCAAATTTCCCACCACTACTACAAAGACTGGAGAAAGACCTAAACTTGTGGCATGCAGGCTACTTTTCGTGGTTCGGGAGGGCAGCCATCCTGAAGATGGTGATGCTTCCCAGGCTTTTGTATCTCCTCAGGGCTTTGCCGGTCAAGCTGCCCCAGACATTCTGTGGACGCCCCGGTTCACATTCCGTTATTCGGTTGCATATAAGGACCTACTGGATACCTAAATGGGATACCCCAGGGGTACTCATGGGACACATGGTTCTACACAATAATTGTCTTGCAACAATGGTGTACTTTACCCCCCCCCCCCCCCCCCCACCGTTTCACCTACCTCTACTTTCATATCTTTTTTTTTACTCTCTATTTAAGTAAACGAATTACATTAGTATAGAATAGGGATATGCAATTAGCGGACCTCCAGCTGTTGCAAAACTACAAGTCCCATCATGTCTCTGCCTCTGGGTGTCATGCTTGTGGCTCTCAGAATCTTGCAATGCCTCATGGGACTTGTAGTTTCGCAACAGCTGGAGGTCTGCTAATTGCATATCCCTGGTATAGAATAACACACAAGACTTTCCTGAGTTCATAACAGAATTCCTAAGTAATCACGGGATCAACACTTGAGTTGAATACCCAGCAACGAATGATAGATTACTAGTTCTCAATGTGCGGAATAATGAAGCACAGATGACATATGAGTAAACTTAATATTTTTTTTTATGTATTTTTTTATGTTTTTGAGACGCTCAGCAGTATATATCAATGTTTATCTTTGACTGCAATGTAATGGACGAACACTCGTTTTCTTACATTTGTATGTAACCACTTCTATACTTCTGTTGATGACTAATAAACTTTGAATGTTCAAAAAAAAAATAAGAAGAAAAAAAAGGATATATAAATAAAAAACATAATAATAATAATGTAGATAAAAAATGTATAGAAAAATAATAAACTGGTAATAATCAAAATAGATTTTGGATGCATGATTAATGAATTAAAGGAATAGATGCGTTTTATACAATAATGACACAAAATATATATTGTTTTACAAAAATAGATTAAGAAAAGGGCGAATGGTTTGAAAAAATGTATATATATAAAAACTAGGGTAAAATCACCATATTAGGGGGCGTGGTTAGCATGTGACGCTGAGAAGAAGTGTTCTGCAGAGGCTCCTGCAGTGCTATTATCTGGTCTTTGGGGAGCTGATCACAGTTACCCTGCTCAGCAAACCTCTCCCTCCTGCCTGGGGGTCTCCTCCTGCCCTGCCCATATGAGGGAGGATGTTCTCCGGTAAGAAACAATCCACCAGTGGGCATTGGAGCTCTCCGCCTGCCACATACGCCGCAGCCATCTTGCCTCCATATGTGCTGCACAGATCCACTGTAGCAGTGAAAACAGTGGAGCAGAGGAGGCAGATTATGGAGCCAGAGCCAGCAGACAACCCGGGGACTGCAGGTATATCGGAGGATCCGGCAACAACAGCTATCCTTATGGCTATAGAGGCGAGTAAATCCTCTGTCAGGACAAGAATAGACAGCCTGGTACTGGAATTTGGTTTCATGAGGCAGGATCCACGGTCGCCTGAGCAGTGCTGAGACCCACATTTCTGATATGGAGGACACCACCTCAACCCGCAACAGAACCCTCACAGATTTGCAGCTCCAAGTGCATATCCTGTTGGCGCTATTGGATGATGCAGAAAATAGCCTGCGCCGCAATAATGTGCGGGTGGTGGGGCTGCCAGAAGCAGTGGAAGGGGATAATCCTGCTATCTTCGCTGAAAATTTCTTCAAGCAAGTGCTGAGCCTGCAGTGGGTTTTGCCTGCCTACCAAGTGGAAAGGGCCCACAGGGTCCCCATTGGCTCTAGAATCCCTGGTGCCCCTCCTCGCGCATTCCTTGTTTGGTTCCTTAAATTCCGTGACAGAGATCTCATCTTGGCTGAAGCGAGGAAACAACCAACCATCCGTTATGACAACGCCTCCCTTCACTTTTTCCCAGATTTCTCACTGGAGCTACAGAAACGCAGATGATCCTTTGTGGAGGTGCGGAAGAAGTTGTGGGAAAAGGGCCTCCATTATAGTATGTTGTATCCTAGAAAGTTGAGAGTTCAACATCATGGGTCAACTCACTGATACACCTGTCATGACCATGGATTGGCTGGAGTCCCTCCCTTGATGCCGGGTGTGCTGAGCTTCTAAATATGGTCTCCCGGTACAGTCTTCTTGGGGTTTTGGTGAGCTTGCATCCTGCTGAATTCTCCATATTGCAATTATAGCACTGACCCCCGAAGGAGCTGCTGGTTTTATTTTTGCTTACCGTTACCTCACCTGCTCGCTTCTCCGTCACAGGGGTCCCGTTGGAAAGTAGCCCAAATAATGTTGAATCCAACACTTAGCTCTTTTTTTAACATTTGTTCAGGATAAGCACAAAGTCCTTCAATAGAGGATCAAAGGGTTAAGGGGAGTTCAGGCACCTGGTAATTGTGGGTTAGAGGTATTGGTCAGATCCAGAGGACAAACAGCTCCACAAACTGGATCCAGTAAACACCGGATAGGCCCCTCTCACTGACCTAGCAGCCGGTGAGATGCTCAACAAAGTCTCTGCCACAGACTTGTCAATTAAACGAAAGCATTCTTGAGAGATCTTGAGAGGTTTAAAGAACTGCCATACAGTACAAGTTTTTTTCAGCTGACCCAGCGATACTGTATGGGTGTTGATCCAGGTTGCGTAACTGAGTTTCCAGGCTCCTCCAGAGATACCAGCCTTTTGCTTGGTCCTCTACTAGAAAAGTCCTCCCCTGGATCCTCCAGTTTTCTTGGCCTCTCCCCGCAGCCGGGACAGTACAGGACCACCCCTGGATCAGTAGGCCCCTCTCACTTTCTGGGCCCACCCTCTCGGTTGCAGAGCCTCAGACCAGATGGCCCTGCCACGCAGGACCATGTGACACCGACCCCAGGCCAGGAGGGCCATGAGGTCCGGATAGCGGACCTCGGAAAAGAATCCCCATAAATGGAGTTGGTACCTTAAATACCCTCTCCCAGAATGCACAGCAGGGAAACCACTCCCACTGAGCTACTTCCGAGCAAGAGGTGGTATTCAATACATCCAGTCTGCTGCATTTCCACACTTACCGGCAGTGACAGCGACACCTACGGTCAAGTGGGAACCAGTGCAACCCAGCTGGACTGGCACAGAAACCAGCACTTTTTGGAATAATTAGCCTGAGCCCAACAGCAGCTTAAGACAACTAAATTTGAAAAATAATAGCGTCTGCTCATTAGGAGCAGGGCGCTACATACTCCCCCCTCCACATTAAACGATGTCCCCATCGTCTGGAAAAATAAAGACTTTCAGTCCTGAAAGTTTGGTACCTGAACTCAAAACTTGGATAGGGAAAGGAAAAGAAAAGATAAAGCGAACACATAATATATTTGAACAATTTCACATATAGACAAGTTACATAACACATAACTCCCAACCTCTATCTAAACCACCCACTCTCCAGCAGCTTGATAGAAGATCTCGTTGCATTCCTGAAAAAAAACACGCAGAAGCAGAAATAACAAAAGCATATAAAATGTATAACTATAGGAAGCAAAGCCCCATTTCAAAAGAAAATGACACTTTCTTTCCAATATATTTAACTGCGTGTCTAAGTGCAAGAGTCCAACCAGTTGCGCAAACTTCCACCATCTAGTGGCGAAAGAATTGAAATACAAGTCCTTTATACAAGTACTGTGGCTGATAGATAATTTTGACCCGAAGCTTCCTTCTAGGAAACATAATGCCCCGTACACACGAGCGGACTTTTCGACATCCAAACTCCGACGGACTGAGTCCGTCAGACTATCCGATCGTGTGTGGGCTGCAACGGACTTTAGCTTCGCTAAAGTCTGACGGACTTTAGAAATGAAGCATGCTTCAAATTTTCCCGACGGAACTCTGCCGGACCCGGTCCCCTTCGAATAATTTGCTCGTGTGTGTGCTACTCCGACGGACTAAAACCGACGCTAGGGCAGCTATTGGCTACTGTCTATGAACTTCCTACGTCGAATCCAGTCGTACGTCATCACGTTCGACTCCGTCGGAGTTTGGTGTGATGGTGTGTGGTCAAGTCCGTTCGGTCGAAAAGTCCGCCAGAACTCCGTCGGAACTCCGGCGGAACTCCTTTGGAGGTCTGTCAGACTTAATCCCTCTCGTGTGTACGGGGCATTACACTACCTAGCTAGTCCCCACAGTCCTTGTATTCTGGTAAGATTTTTTTTTTTAGAACTGGAACCAAAGAAAAGTCACTGTGATCCATCACCGATAGAAACGGGGATCTGGCCAAGTTACAGCTTTCCCCTTAGCATCCACAGTTGTGATTAAATACACAATCTTGTCCTTTCCTGGCCGGCAAATGATTACTTTATCCGCATAAATGTGTCTCCCGTAAATCCAGTGTTGAAGACACCCGGTAAAACGATCATCCATACTGGCTTCCTGAAGGGTTTTGGTACCTTCAAATAGTCCCAAACATCATCGGCGTACCAACGTTCTCTGTTCTCTTCAATCTCTTGCATGACCTCTTTAGGAATGTAAGGGAATTCCAGCCCATACTCGGTAGCCACCCGTTTATTCAGCAGGCACTGTGATCGGGCAAGTCTAGGCAGGGATCGGGCGCATCTCAATCCGGGAGTCACACATGAACTAGATGACTTTTGTACCATGGCATAGATGGGCAATTTCTTTGACCCAAACAAACTGTTATCTTTGGGCAAAGTCTCACTAGTAGTAGCCAGGTTTCCTGCCCGAGGCGATGCACTCCCTGAGTTTAAGGTTAGCCAACCAGACACATGACATGTTGCAGCAACATCGTCAGCATTTGCCTACAACATCTCCTGGGACATGGTTTCAAACAGGTCATCATCCTCAGATTTGTCCGACAGAGAGTCTATCTGATGCCGCGTACACACGGGCGGACTGTATGGCGTACTTAGTCCGTCGAAACACATTTCAGCGGACAGTCCGCTCGTGTGTGGGCTTCAGCTGACTTTTTCAGCGTGCAGTCCGGCGTACTAAGAATTTCGGATTTTTCGAAATTCTGTCCGTCGTACTTTGGTTTCAGCGGACAATCCGCTCGTCAGTATGCTAGTTCGACGGACTAAGAATGGCGCATGCCCAGAAAGGATTTACACGGCGGAAGGGTGCTTTGCTGTGTATTGGACTTCCTATTTCTAGTCCCGTCGTACGTGCTGTACACGTTATCGCGCAAGCTTTCGTCGGACTGTTTGGGTATCCGTGTGTGGTCAAGTCCGTTCAGTGGAAAGTATGACGGACTGTCCGTCGGATTGTATGACGGACTAAGTACGCCATACAGTCCGCTCGTGTGTACGCGGCATCAGAGTCACGTAACTCTTCTGCCGGTAGGTATCTACAAACAGTCCCACTAGGTATATTTTCCCCAGAGTTCTCACCCGTTTCTGTAGTGGATTCCTCGGGAGTAGTGATGGCCGAACGGTTCGCCCGGCGGTCGTTTCGCGGCGAATTTCGGTTGTTCACGATTCGCCTGATCGGCGGACTATTGCCGCCGTTCGCTGGGGGAATTCTGTGTTTTTACTGTGTAAAAGAACTTTGACCTATGATGACACATCCATCATGGTGTACAGGACAGCCAATTGAGACATTACAGCACATGGACACTTGGACATTCCCCCTAACTTATAAATACACCCGATCCGGCGGCCATTTTACATTCTTTCTTCTGTCACTATAGGGAGAGGTTGCTGTGTGGAGCAGGGAGAGATTGCAGTAAACAAATCGCTAGCTATTTGGTACACAAAAGTTCTTTTCAGGACTGGTAGGTGTTAGGTGTATATAGGTTTGCTGTGCTACTGATTGTTGCAGCAGTCTGAGCGTCTTTTATCAGTTTAGAGAAAGGGACAGAACGGTGTGTCTGCTGTAGGGACAGTCAGTTTAGTCATTAGCTGTTACTATCAGGTCCACAAAAGTGCTATTCCAGTTATTGTTCCAGTAGCCTCTGTTTTGTCAGTTTATATAGGGACAGGCAGGAAGCAGTGTGTGAGGCAGTGAGGGTCAGTTTAATCAGTAGCCGTTACTATTAGTTCCACAAAGGTTCTTTTCAGGACTGGTATGGTAATAGGCTTGTACACGTATAATATTCTTTCTTCCAAATATAGAAAGAATATTATACTTGACTGCTGCCCTTCTGCTGCAGTCTGCTAATCATTCAAACCTACTTGTTCCACAAAGGTCCTTTATAAGGACTGGTAATAACCTGGTGTAGGGTTCTACAGTACAGTGAGTGAGTGAGTGAGGTACAGTCTGCCATTCTAATAGGACTGGTATAGGTCCACAATACATAGGGTTGAGGTGCACTACTGCTGATCGCTGCCCAAAACTGCAGCAGTCCTTCATCGGTATAGGGACTGACGTACAGTCTGCTAATCACTCACAACCTACTTGTTAACTTGGTCTGTCTAGGGTTCTATACTGCAGCAGTCCTTCATCGGTATAGGGACTGACGTACAGTCTGCTAATCACTCACAACCTACTTGTTCCACAAAGGTCCTTATAAGGACTGGTAACTTGGTCTGTCTAGGGTTCTGCAGTACATAGGGTTGAGTGAGGTACAGTCTGCCATTCTATAAGGACTGGTATAGGTCCACAATACATAGGGTTGAGGTGCACTACTGCTGACCGCTGCCCTACACTGCAGCAGTCCTTCATCGGTATAGGGACTGACGTACAGTCTGCTAATCACTCACAACCTACTTGTTAACTTGGTCTGTCTAGGGTTCTATACTGCAGCAGTCCTTCATCGGTATAGGGACTGATGTACAGTCTGCTAATCACTCACAACCTACTTGTTCCACAAAGGTCCTTATAAGGACTGGTAAGGTATAGGGTACTACAGTAAATAGGGTTGAGTGAGGTAAAGTCTGCTATTCTATAAGGACTGGTATAGGTCCACAATACATAGGGTTGAGGTGCACTACTGCTGACCGCTGCCCTACACTGCAGCAGTCCTTCATCGGTATAGGGACTGACGTACAGTCTGCTAATCAGTCACACACAACCTACTTGTTCCACAAAGGTCCTTATAAGGACTGGTAAGGTATAGGGTACTACAGTACATAGGGTTGAGTGAGGTACAGTCTGCCATTCTATAAGGACTGGTATAGGTCCACAATACATAGGGTTGAGGTGCACTACTGCTGACCGCTGCCCTACACTGCAGCAGTCCTTCATCGGTATAGGGACTGACGTACAGTCTGCTAATCACTCACAACCTACTTGTTCCACAAAGGTCCTTATAAGGACTGGTAACTTGGTCTGTCTAGGGTTCTACAGTACATAGGTTTGAGTGAGGTACAGTCTGCCATTCTATAAGGACTGGTATAGGTCCACAATACATAGGGTTGAGGTGCACTACTGCTGACCGCTGCCCTATACTGCAGCAGTCCTTCATCGGTATAGGGACTGACGTACAGTCTGCTAATCAGTCACACGCAACCTACTTGTTCCACAAAGGTCCTTATAAGGACTGGTAAGGTATAGGGTACTACAGTACATAGGGTTGAGTGAGGTGCAGTCTGCTATTCTATAAGGACTGGTATAGGTCCACAATAAATAGGGTTGAGGTGCACTACTGCTGACCGCTGCCCTGTACTGCAGCAGTCCTTCATCGGTATAGGGACTGATGTACAGTCTGCTAATCAGTCACACGCAACCTACTTGTTCCACAAAGGTCCTTATAAGGACTGGTAAGGTATAGGGTACTACAGTACATAGGGTTGAGTGAGGTAAAGTCTGCTATTCTATAAGGACTGGTATAGGTCCACAATACATAGGGTTGAGGTGCACTACTGCTGACCGCTGCCCTATACTGCAGCAGTCCTTCATTGGTATAGGGACTGAGAGTTTTGTCACAGGGTCATTTAAAAAATGACAGGCAGAGGAAGAGGCAGGCCGCAGGGGTGGTAGGGGTAGGGCAGGAGCAACAGGCTTGAGCCAAAATGGGAAGTTGCAGAAGGTGCGTGCAATTACTTTAAAGGACGCACCAGACTCGCTCAACCTTACTCTTCTGCACCCTCCTCATCCTCTCGATCTGCACCCTCTTCTTCACTCTCTGCTATGTGCACCCCCAAAGACACTACCACCAACAAATATACAGAAACAAAAAACTTCGCCAACCCTACAGTAAAAAATGTCAGAAAGTAATAACAAAATAAATAGGCATTGACCTTAAATAATTATAACAATGGAAAAACACCTTAAGTGCATAAAGAACACAGCAATGTGTAAAGTGAAAAAAACATAAATAAAAGTCCATTCAAGGGAAGTTCCTATGTGGATCCAAATAAGCGTTTGTGACACCACGGTGATTAGAAACGATCCAAAAGCTCATAAAAGTGCCCGTCACCGTACAATGAATGTGCTTACCAGAAAATAAGCAATTTGGGCGTTTGTATATAATCGATGGGTCCCATCAAAAGATATCCTCCTTTTTAGTGGGTCAAATCTCCATCTCCCAATAATGCCCTCCAGGTATTAATATGCTTCGTGGAGCTCAGTAATTCCCGAAAAAGAAAAGGGCTTTCCTTCCCAGAGACAGAAAGCCCCAGAGAGTGGAGGGAGGGACCGTTGGCAGTGACAGGGTTAAGTGACACTGCAATACCAGGAAATGCCTAAGGTCACTGCCAAGGTCACTGCCAACGGTCCCTCCCTCCACTCTCTGGGGCTTTCTGTCTCTGGGAAGGAAAGCCCTTTTCTTTTTCGGGAATTACTGAGCTCCACGAAGCATATTAATA
Organism: Lithobates pipiens; assembly: GCF_037356315.1. Taxonomy (NCBI): domain Eukaryota; kingdom Metazoa; phylum Chordata; class Amphibia; order Anura; family Ranidae; genus Lithobates; species Lithobates pipiens. The sequence goes on from NW_027507787.1 coordinate 113,205,966, forward strand.
CCTGGAGGGCATTATTGGGAGATGGAGATTTGACCCACTAAAAAGGAGGATATCTTTTGATGGGACCCATCGATTATATACAAACGCCCAAATTGCTTATTTTCTGGAAAGCACATTCATTGTACGGTGACGGGCACTTTTATGAGCTTTTGGATCGTTTCTAATCACCGTGGTGTCACAAACGCTTATTTGGATCCACATAGGAACTTCCCTTGAATGGACTTTTATTTATGTTTTTTTCACTTTACACATTGCTGTGTTCTTTATGCACTTAAGGTGTTTTTCCATTGTTATAATTATTTAAGGTCAATGCCTATTTATTTTGTTATTACTTTCTGACATTTTTTACTGTAGGGTTGGCGCAGTTTTTTGTTTCTGTATATTTGTTTGGTGTTGTATCACATCTATTGCTGCTGCCTGTTTCACATTTAGTATATTTGTTTTCGTTTTTTTCCTAGCGCGGAATAATTTTTTCCACTACCACCAACAACACCACCACCACATACCTTCCGCTTGAGTCACAGGAATTATTTTCCGATCCACATCAAGAAGACATTTCTGACGCGCAGCCACTCTTGGTATTGGATCAGGAAGAGGAGGTAGCAACAACCGCTACTCAGCAGTCTGACGACAGTACCCAGATCAGCCCAAGGAGGAGGTTGGTCCCCGGTGTTGCTGCCTACTCCGAGATCTCTACTTATAGCGGTGGGGAAGGTGACGTTGATTATGACGTGTCTAGTGATGTCACGTGGGTGCCCACAAGAGAGGAAGAGGAGAGGAGTTCAGAGGGAGATATGGACCAGCAGATAGGGAGGAGAAGCAGGAATAACTTACATTGCACAGGAGGGACAAAGCAGAGTGCAAATGTATCAGGAGTGAGTCATCGACCATGTACGGTCACATCTGGCACTCCCAGGACACCGGCACATGGCTCCGCAGTGTGGGCTTTTTTTAACGTGTCCGCTGCTGACAATAGCGTTGCCATCTGCAATCTTTGCAGTCAACGCAAAGAAGATTTTTTTGGGGAAGAGACCAAAGGAATTCATACATGGAACATCATAACCATGGTTTGCCTTAAAGTCACCCAACAGAATGATGGACTGTCTTGATACCAAGTTTATATAAAAAATACAAATATTTATTATTAATTATAAAAAGTTTTTTTTCGAAAAAGGGAAAAATTTATACATACATAATTAAATACATATTATAGCTATAACATAGACAAAATTTGTTACGACAGTATTTTGTGTCCAATACGGTCTTTGGTTTCTCTACTAGTTTCGCGACTATTCTGTCGCTTCTTCAGGAGACCTTGTTTGTCTAAAACGAGATTTATCACAAATTACTTAACAAAAATTAACATTTATTTAAAGGTATTTGATGTATTTTTTTACAATCAGTTTAAAAGAAAAAGGGTATAGACACGAAGTATGCAGCTCACCACCATGCAGATATCAGAAGGCTTTTGGAGTTCGGGTAGTCCCTACCGAATTGGGCATTGACCACCCTTTGGGGCGGACACGGGAGGTTCAAAATCAGCTACAAAACAATGATAAAAGATTTTTGAATAATGGGTATATATATAACTGATTTACACAACTTAGGCATAGGCATTTATGTCACAATGTGGATATAAAGACCACATACCGGTATAGCCAGATGCTTTGAATAATGCGGCATAAATAAAGATGCAGCAATGCAGCAGTTCCAGTAGACGCTAAGGCCCAGGTACAAATATCGGTGTGCCAGGAAAACCCGGAAAGGTATATTTATACTGGATCTAATACACAGTGGACATTGTGCCTGTATCAAGTGGAGGGTCCAGATCTTTGCCCAGTCTATCATAGATGTGCAGTGTTAACCTAGTAAAAATATCATTCAGTCAGCCAGATACATATATGCTGTATAGATTTGGCTCTAGGGTACAGGGTATATAAGGGAACTTATACCGATCGGCAACGTCCTTCCTGCGACTCCTGAGTCAAAACGACAGTTCTGGCCTGGAGGCTCTACGTCCTTCGTTCTGCCTGCTGTGAAGGAGCGCCGTAATGGCGCACCTTTAACCTCCAACCCGGCGGCGTCACAGGCACGGCGCAGACGCCGGGCTATGACGTCGCCGGGTCCACCGCTCCTACTGCGCATGCGCCAAAACGTGGCGACGCACATCAGCCACAGTCACAGAGGAAACCCTCGGTGACTCATTGCTGAAGCGGACCTGGTGCCACCCACAATGTGGGGGCCTATCAGGGCCGCCGGAGAGGCGCATGCCCGCCCCTGGGAGTCTCCTCCCATACTCCATACTATGCCTCACAATCATACGGTTTGAGTATCACATACCTCGTTTTACAATGTAAATAGATGTTAGTAAAAGGTAAACAAAAAAAAGAGGAAAGCTTTGCAGCTATTACATTGGCAACATTTTTACATATTGTTATATATGCAATTCTCACCAATACGTTAACCTGGTCTGTGGGAAGATAATACAAAATCATAGTTAGGTAAATAGCTAAAATAAGGTGCTGAGACAAAACGGACAGTTTGTCCATATAATACATTAATGACTAGCACCAGAAAATTATGGTGGTGTCAGAGGGGAAAAAGCAGTGAGTCAAGCTCTCAGGATACCAGACAGACTGAGGGACAGAGATGAGCAAGAAGAAACAGATAATAAATGAAGAAGCAATAAGAGAAAAAAGGAGGTTTTTCTCATTTGAGAAAATACTTATATGTTTTTGTTTCGTTCAAGCCTGGCGGAACCAGAGTGTCTAAGCGTTCTATCCATAGGGTTTCACGTTTTAAAATCTCTCTGTCCCAATCCCCACCACGGGTGTCCTCGCGGATTACTTCGAGGACAAAGAATTTAACCACTTGGGGCTGGTACCAATGATGAATGCCTATGTGGCGACCCACTGCAGTGAGCTTACCGCCCGATGAATAGGAAAGGTGGTCTCCTATACGTTGGCGAAATTCCCTAATGGTTTTACCTACGTAAAATGCCCCGCAGGCACATACCATTATATAGACAACGCCTTTTGTATCACAACTGGCATAAAAAGATGGAATGAAAACTTCTCCATTTGGGAGATTATAGGTAGTTCCCTCTGATATCCAAGGACATTGAGGGCAGCCACCACAGGGGTGAGTGCCACGGGGGCCTTGCCGATTTGGTGCGGGGGTTTGATAGTGGCTTCTGGTGAGTTTGTCCCCAGGGGTAGCCGCTCGTTTGAAAACCAGTTCAGGAGTTTGTCTAATGTACTTATTCAAAGTATGGTGGTCTGTTAAGAGGTGCCAATGTTGCGATAAAATATTTCTAAGGATATTTTGATGTGCAGAATATTTTGTAATGATCTTAACTGTGGGGGGGGGGGGGGGGGGTGGGCTGGCCTGGAGGGGCCGTAGAGTAGAGATTCTCGTGTGCGCCCATAGGCTTTGTTGAATGCTTTTCTCAAATTTGATCGTGAGTAACCTCTATTGAGGAGACGCTCCTGTAAATTCTTTGCTTGAAACAGAAAATTTTGATATGTGGTACAGTTTCTTCTTGTTCGTAGATATTGGGCGTATGGTATGCTACGTATTAGGGGGCGGGGATGCGAGCTTTTAGCATGTAATAAAGTATTTCCAGATGATGGCTTACGGTAAAGATCAGTGATTAGTTTTCCAGAATTGTCTTTAATGATGTTGAGATCCAAAAAGGCAATTTTGGTTAAATGATATGTATATGTAAATTTTAAATTAAACGTATTTACGTTTAATATTTTGACAAATTCTTCTAAAGCCTGGACAGTACCTGTCCAGACAATCAGAAGGTCATCTATGAATCTATACCAAAGAAGAATGCAATCAAGATAGATTTGTAAAGATTCACTGGTAAATACAAATCGCTCCCAACCCCCCAAATATAGATTTGCATAGGAGGGTGCGCAAGCTGTCCCCATCGCCACACCCTGAGTTTGCAAATAAATTTGGTCCATAAATGTAAAGAAATTTTTACTCAGGATGAAGTCTAAAAGTTGCAATATGACCCACCAATACGTGATATTACTAAATAGAAATTCTCCTTTTGCCCCCCTTTTTCCCTCCCTTCTTCCCCCAATTCCCCCTTCCCCTCCTCTTTTTCTTCCCCCCTCCCCTTGCCTTTTTGTGGTGGTGTCAGGGTCAACGGTTCATTCTTGGGTTCACAGAACCAGCAGAGTGATGGACATGTTAGGTTTTGATTGGTCGGATTTTATGCTATCCATTAAAACAGGTTGTTTAACAAATTATAAAATTGAGGATGAAACTAAAATATTCCTAGAAAGGATGTTTGGCCTGCTCAAGAAGAAGTCACATCTGCATTGGCATACACAGTATTTCGAACAATATATTAGGGAAGAAATCTGCTCAATAGGCCTTCGGATTCAAATTTTTCCAACTATTAAAGATCCTTCTCTTGAATTCAAAAGGATTGGGAGAATATATTAACCAAATGCAGTCTGGAACTAATGACTAAATTAACGATACAATACCATGCAGATATGGCCTCTTTAGATGGGGAGATCGAACGCCTCAATGAACAATTTTCTAAAACTATGGAATCTCCCATTTTTAGGGAAAAATGGAAAGAGGTCAGGGAACGCATAGAAACACTAAACAAAGAGATTATTGTCAAAAAGCAAGGCAAATTTGTTCAAGACAAACTTGCCTTTTCTGAAGGCTACGCTTATAAATGGGGTAATAAATTGATAAGAAGAAAATTCCCATGGACACGAGCACCTAAAGAAGCACTTGCTACTACAGATTATACTGAATCTGATTCCTCAATCTCATCTCTTTCTTCACAGGTCACTAACGTGAATTCACGCGCACCGGGTCCCCCCCGTAAGAGATCACTCACTGGTGGAGACCATCCAGCGAAGGACTCCAAAAAAGGCAAGAAAACGGGTAAAACCGTTAAAACAACCTCACCAGCGCACTTAGACTTACAAGGTCAAAGCACTAGTACACAAATATCGACCTTGCACAACATTATTCCGAAAATATTGCATGCTAATACACAGGCCCCACTTCCAAATCCCAGTGGTTTTTTTTCCACCGGCCACACCCGATCCACACCGACGAGGGAGTCTAGACGCATTCATGCTAAGGACCCCCCTACCTCACTAGACGTAAACCATGTCAAGATTAATCCTCAGATGGATAACTTAAATATTGTTAATCTTACCCCCTACCCCCTGACTTATGATGAAAAATCAGTTCTTCATTTGGGACTTGGGTTCAGTCCTTCTGAACCCATAAATGTTTATGAAACGATTAAGGACATATACCTCTTTGCTCGGAACTTAACTTACAAATTCATGTATGATAAAGACAGACGAAATCTAAACTTACAAAAAGAACTAGCAGAGAGAACTAAGGACTATTCCATGCAAGAATTCAGAGCCCTACACAACCTCATGTTATTATATGACGAGGGACAGGTTGAAATTGAGGCAACCTCGGAGGCTCCATCGACCCCTGTACCCGTGCCCCAACCTTTAATGGAAAGCACCCAGCCACAAAAGAACACCTTTAAATTAAGCTCGCGAGCATTCCCTGACCTTATGACATGCCCCACGATTTGGGCTTTTTTGACTGTAGTAATTAAATCACTGAAAAAACAGGATTGGCCTAATACCTATGTCAATTTAAACTACAAACAAAAACAGGCACTACTAAAGTTACAAAAAAACCCTGATATCATTATTAAAAAATCGGACAAAGGGGGCAATTTAGTCATAATGACCCACCAGCAATACCAACTAATGTGCCAAAAAATTTTAAGGAATCGGGCATGGTATACTCCATTAGATCTCTCAAAAGTTGAAACCTTTACAATTGAGTTTAGATCCCTAGTCACAGGTGCATATGAAAAAGGGCTGACAGACGGTGAAACTCTGAAATATATTAACACAGCTAAACCTCGTATGCCGACATTTTACGCACTCCCAAAAATATATAAGGACGGAAAAAATCCCCCGGGGCGTCCAATAGTCTCGGGAATGGGCTCTTTAACAGAGAACGCAAGTAGGCTAGTTGATTCGTATTTGATCCCTCACGTCACAAGTCTACCTTCATACATAAAAGACACTACTGATCTTCTGCGACACCTCGAGGATGTGCAGGTCCCTCCGGACGCCCTCCTCGTGGCGTTAGATGTTGAGGCTTTGTACTCTAGCATCCCCCACGAGCAGGGCGTCCGGATGGCCAGCACTTTCCTCAAAAAACAAGACCACACAACCTGGCCTCTAAATGATTTCATATTGCAACTTTTAGACTTCATCCTGAGTAAAAATTTCTTTATATTTATGGACCAAATTTATTTGCAAACTCAGGGTGTGGCGATGGGGACAGCTTGCGCACCCTCCTATGCAAATCTATATTTGGGGGGTTGGGAGCGATTTGTATTTACCAGTGAATCTTTACAAATCTATCTTGATTGCATTCTTCTTTGGTATAGATTCATAGATGACCTTCTGATTGTCTGGACAGGTACTGTCCAGGCTTTAGAAGAATTTGTCAAAATATTAAACGTAAATACGTTTAATTTAAAATTTACATATACATATCATTTAACCAAAATTGCCTTTTTGGATCTCAACATCATTAAAGACAATTCTGGAAAACTAATCACTGATCTTTACCGTAAGCCATCATCTGGAAATACTTTATTACACGCTAAAAGCTCGCATCCCCGCCCCCTAATACGTAGCATACCATACGCCCAATATCTATGAACAAGAAGAAACTGTACCACATATCAAAATTTTCTGTTTCAAGCAAAGAATTTACAGGAGCGTCTCCTCAATAGAGGTTACTCACGATCAAATTTGAGAAAAGCATTCAACAAAGCCTATGGGCGCACACGAGAATCTCTACTCTACGGCCCCTCCAGGCCAGCCCACCCCCCCACAGTTAAGATCATTACAAAATATTCTGCACATCAAAATATCCTTAGAAATATTTTATCGCAACATTGGCACCTCTTAACAGACCACCATACTTTGAATAAGTACATTAGACAAACTCCTGAACTGGTTTTCAAACGAGCGGCTACCCTTGGGGACAAACTCACCAGAAGCCACTATCAAACCCCCACACCAAATCGGCAAGGCCCCCGTGGCACTCACCCCTGTGGTGGCTGCCCTCGATGTCCTTGGATATCAGAGGGAACTACCTATAATCTCCCAAATGGAGAAGTTTTCATTCCATCTTTTTATGCCAGTTGTGATACAAAAGGCGTTGTCTATATAATGGTATGTGCCTGCGGGGCATTTTACGTAGGTAAAACCATTAGGGAATTTCGCCAATGTATAGGAGACCACCTTTCCTATTCATCGGGCGGTAAGCTCACTGCAGTGGGTCGAGACATAGGCATTCATCATCGGTACCAGCCCCAAGTGGTTAAATTCTTTGTCCTCGAAGTAATCTGCGAGGACACCCGTGGTGGGGATTGGGACAGAGAGATTTTAAAACGTGAAACCCTATGGATAGAACGCTTAGACGCTCTGGTTCCGCCAGGCTTGAACGAAACAAAAACATATAAGTATTTTCTCAAATGAGAAAAACCTCCTTTTTTCTCTTATTGCTTCTTCATTTATTATCTGTTTCTTCTTGCTCATCTCTGTCCCTCAGTCTGTCTGGTATCCTGAGAGCTTGACTCACTGCTTTTTCCCCTCTGACACCACCACAATTTTCTGGTGCTAGTCATTAATGTATTATATGGACAAACTGTCCGTTTTGTCTCAGCACCTTATTTTAGCTATTTACCTAACTATGATTTTGTATTATCTTCCCACAGACCAGGTTAACGTATTGGTGAGAATTGCATATATAACAATATGTAAAAATGTTGCCAATGTAATAGCTGCAAAGCTTTCCTCTTTTTTTTGTTTACCTTTTACTAACATCTATTTACATTGTAAAACGAGGTATGTGATACTCAAACCGTATGATTGTGAGGCATAGTATGGGAGGAGACTCCCAGGGGCGGGCATGCGCCTCTCCGGCGGCCCTGATAGGCCCCCACATTGTGGGTGGCACCAGGTCCGCTTCAGCAATGAGTCACCGAGGGTTTCCTCGGTGACTGTGGCTGATGTGCGTCGCCACGTTTTGGCGCATGCGCAGTAGGAGCGGCGGACCCGGCGACGTCATAGCCCGGCGTCTGCGCCGTGCCTGTGACGCCGCCGGGTTGGAGGTTAAATTACGGCGCTCCTTCACAGCAGGCAGAACGAAGGACGTAGAGTCTCCAGGCCAGAACTGTCGTTTGGACTCAGGAGTCGCAGGAAGGACGTTGCCGATCGGTATAAGTTCCCTTATATACCCTGTACCCTAGAGCCAAATCTATACAGCATATATGTATCTGGCTGACTGAATGATATTTTTACTAGGTTAACACTGCACATCTATGATAGACTGGGCAAAGATCTGGACCCTCCACTTGATACAGGCACAATGTCCACTGTGTATTAGATCCAGTATAAATATACCTTTCCGGGTTTTCCTGGCACACCGATATTTGTACCTGGGCCTTAGCGTCTACTGGAACTGCTGCATTGCTGCATCTTTATTTATGCCGCATTATTCAAAGCATCTGGCTATACCGGTATGTGGTCTTTATATCCACATTGTGACATAAATGCCTATGCCTAAGTTGTGTAAATCAGTTATATATATACCCATTATTCAAAAATCTTTTATCATTGTTTTGTAGCTGATTTTGAACCTCCCGTGTCCGCCCCAAAGGGTGGTCAATGCCCAATTCGGTAGGGACTACCCGAACTCCAAAAGCCTTCTGATATCTGCATGGTGGTGAGCTGCATACTTCGTGTCTATACCCTTTTTCTTTTAAACTGATTGTAAAAAAATACATCAAATATCTTTAAATAAATGTTAATTTTTGTTAAGTAATTTGTGATAAATCTCGTTTTAGACAAACAAGGTCTCCTGAAGAAGCAACAGAATAGTCGCGAAACTAGTAGAGAAACCAAAGACCGTATTGGACACAAAATACTGTCGTAACAAATTTTGTCTATGTTATAGCTATAATATGTATTTAATTATGTATGTATACATTTTTCCCTTTTTCGAAAAAAAACTTTTTATAATTAATAATAAATATTTGTATTTTTTATATAAACTTGACAGTCCATCATTCTGTTGGGTGACTTTAAGGCAAACCATGGTTATGATGTTCCATGTATGAATTCCTTTGGTCTCTTCCCCAAAAAAATCTTCTTTGTAGTTAATATATAAGGATGAGGATACCATATACTTTCTTTCTTTGTAAATCAGGCACAATAATATAACTATCTTTGCAGTCAACGCATTAGTCGTGGTAAGCCCAACACTCACCTAGGGACGACCGCCTTAAGAAGGCACATGAGCAGCCATCACCGAGCCGAGTGGGAGCAACGGAACACACAAAGCCACACTCCAGGCTCTCACCGTCCAGCCTCGTCTTCTACTTCTCCTTCTCCTCTCTCCTCACAATTGTCCTCCACTCCACCTTCCATCACGCCAAGCTCACGTTTTTCTGCAAAAAGGCAGGCTTCCGTGGGCCTAATGTTCGAGCGTAAAAAAATGATGACGCCGGATAACCCTCTTGCCCAACGGTTGACGGCTGGCTTGTCAGAACTCATAGCCCGCCAACTACTGCCATATAAACTGGTGGACTTGGAGAAGGGCATCCCAGAGCTATATGGCTGTGTTCAGCGGCAAGTAAATGTATCTCTGGCACACAGTGTCGGTGCCAAGATACATCTGACCACAGACACGTGGTCTAGCAAACACGGGCAGGGAAGGTATATCACTTTTACTGCCCACTGGGTGAACCTTCTGACGGCCGTCAAGCATGTAACCCGTGGCACCCGTGTAGATTTGGTTTTACCGCCACGGATTGCATGCAGGCCTGGCTCTTCTTCTCCTCCTCCTCCTACTCCATCCTCCTCCCTCTCCTCCTCGGCTGACTCCTCCTTTTCCGCTGCTAGCGTCTCTTCCGCTGCGCCGCCCAAGCTCCCCAGAACCTATTCAACATGCCAGGTGAGACGTTGCCATGCCGTGCTGCGTCTGTTGTGCCTGGAAGCCAAGAGCCACACTGGCCCGGCACTCTTTTCAGCTTTGCGTTCACAGGCAGATCAGTGGCTAACACCGCTCAATTTGACAGTTGGTAAAGTGGTGTGTGACAACGGTGCCAATCTGCTTAGCGCATTGAAACAGGGCAAAATCACGCACGTGCCATGCATGGCACATGTCTTAAACTTGGTCGTGCAGCGATTCGTTGTCAAATACCCTGGGGTCCAGGACATCTTGCGGCAGGCAAGGAAAATCTCGGCCCATTTCAGAAGATCTTACACGGCCATGGCTCGCCTTGCTGACATTCAGCGGTGACACAATCTGCCGGTCAGACGTCTTATTTGCGAATGCCCGACGCGATGGAACTCAACCTTCTATATGCTTGATAGGCTGCTCCAGCAGAAACGTGCAGTTAACGTCTACCTGTATGAACTCTGCGGCAGAACAGGTTCTGGGGAGCTGGGGTTTTTTTCACCGCGCCAGTGGCTGCTCATGCGCGACGCATGCAGGCTTCTGCGGCCATTTGAAGAGATCACCAAACTGGTCAGTCGCAGCCCTGGCGCCATCAGTGACATGGTACCTTATGCCTTCTTTATGGAGCGTGCATTGCGTCGTGTCATTGATCAAGCTGTGGAGGAGCAGGAGCGGGAAGATGAGGAAGTCGCAATGCTGGATGAATTCCCAAGGGGGGCTACTCTATCTGAGACAAGTCAACAACAGGAGTCTGAAGAGGAATCAGAGGAGGATGGTGCCGGGGCGGATGAGGAGGAACAAGAAGAGCATGCTTTAAACCTTTCTGGGACCCCTGTTGTTGTGCGTGGATGGGGAGAGGAGAATGAAGAGGACAACATTATCCTGGATGATGAGCAGGAGCCAGGCCACCACACCGCTTCTAGTTTAGTGCAAATGGGGGCCTTCATGCTCCAGTGTTTTAATAGGGACCCCCGTATAAAAAGCATAAGGGTCAAGGACCAGTACTGGGTGGCAACGTACTTAGACCCCCGGTACAAACACAAAATGGCAGAAATGTTACCGCCGTCACAGAGGGCTGGCAGAATGGAGCACTTTCAGGCCTTGCTTCGAGAAATGCTGCATTCTGCTTTTGCGTGCGCTGGCAGAGGAGCAATTCCCACTCCCAGAGAAGGAGTTGCGGGTACCAATTCAACAGCGCCTGCAAGAAGAGGCCGGTTTGAAGATGTGTTGGTGAATTCGGATATGAGGTAATTTTTTCAGCCGACCCATCGACAGGTGTCATCCGAATCCAGCATCAGGGAACGCCTAGACCGTCAGGTGTCCGACTACATTGGGTTAACGGCTGATGTAGACGCTCTGAGAAGTGATGAACCCCTGGACTACTGAGTGGGCAGGCTCAACCTCTGGCCAGAGCTTGCCCAATTTGCAATGGAACTGTTGGCTTGCCCCTCATCCAGTGTCCTGTCCGAAAGGACGTTCAGCGCAGCAGGGGGGATCGTGACCGATAAGCGTACTCGCCTAGCTCACGACAGTGTTAACTACCTCACATTTCTAAAAATGAATGAGGCGTGGATCTCAGAGGAATTCAACACATGTGACCAGTAGACCATGTATATGTCTATAAAAAAAATTTTTCATCGAGCACACAGACCTTCTTTCTTGATTTGGCTCACTTCCTTGTCCAAAAAAAGCACACCGTACTATATGCCCGCACCCTCCTCTTTGAAGAGGTTGAGCGGTGTCATATTTCTACTGGGGCTGCTTATTATGAGGGGCTGCCACCATCCCTGTGCTGTGCTGACATCCTCCTGGGGCTGTACCTCTGCTGTGCATATTATGAGGGGCTCCCACCATCCCTGTGCTATGCTCATTATGAGGGGCTCCCACCATCCCTGTGCTGTGCTGACTTCCTCCTGGGGCTGCTTATTATGAGGGGCTCCCAGCCTCCCACCATCCCTGTGCTGTGCTGACTTCCTCCTGGGGCTGCTTATTATGAGGGGCTCCCACCATCCCTGTGCTGTGCTGACTTCCTCCTGGGGCTGCTTATTATGAGGGGCTCCCACCATCCCTGTGCTATGCTCATTATGAGGGGCTCCCACCATCCCTGTGCTATGCTCCTTATGAGGGGCTCCCACCATCCCTGTGCTATGCTCATTATGAGGGGCTCCCATCATCCCTGTGCTATGCTGACTTCCTCCTGGGGCTGCTTACGGTGCAGGTGTCCGTGATGTATATCACAGTGCTGATGTCAGTGCTCTCTATCACGGTGCTGCTGTCAGTGCTGTATATCACGGTGCTGGTGTTAGTGCTTTATGTCACGCTGCTGATGTCAGTGCTCTCTATCACGGTGCTGTTGTCAGATGACTCTACCACGGTGCAGGTGTCATTGCTGTATGTCACGCTGCTGATGTCAGTGCTCTCTATCACGGTGCTGCTTTCAGTGCTGTATATCACGGTGCTGGTGTTAGTGCTTTATGTCAAGCTGCTGATCTCAGTGCTCTCTATCACGGTGCTGCTGTCAGTGCTGTATATCACGGTGCAGGTGTCATTGCTGTATGTCACGCTGCTGATGTCAGTGCTCTCTATCACGGTGCTGGTGTCAGATGACTCTATCACGGTGCAGGTGTCATTGCTGTATGTCACGCTGCTGGTGATCATCTCCTGCACCCTCTTCTTTGCCTACCATGGTCCCTGACCTTCCCTCTCCTCCATTGCCTTCATGCGCTCCACAGTCCTGAATTGTCAAAACAATTTCCCATATAAAAAAAGAATGCTTGTAGTTGTCGATCCCAGATTCACCTCATACATGTGTTATGTCATTGGCCATGTGGTGGGACTATGTTTGCACAGCTATTAATTATTTTGTGGCTGCAAATTTGACCTGTAGATTTGAGAAGTTCGCCTCCCATTGAAGTCAATGGGGCCCGCCGCGAACGTTCCGGTTCGCGAACTATCGGCCGCGTTCGCGGTCCGCGTTCGCGAAACGTCCCGTCGGAAGTTCGTCCATCACTACTCAGGAAGATACAGAAAAATTAGTAGTGGTGGAAGGAGCAGCTTCCACAATGTCCACAGTTGTTCCTCTGATGGCAGTAACAGTACCATCTCCCTCAGGAACACTGGTTGTAGCAGTTGGTTTTGAATATGTAGGCCCGGCCATAGGAGTAAATGTACCAGTCTCCTCAGTGGCCATGCCCGTAGCCCAGTCCATCCTATAGGCACGAGGTGGTATGGTAGGCTGCTTCACTGCGAACAGGTACTCCCCGCAATGCAAACATCGGACAAATAGACCGGGTTTGCGACCAGTCCCTCTCACCTGTTGCACAGCATTCCCAAGGCCTCAACAGTATGAAATGCCCCTGCGGTCTCAGGCGAATCCCTGTATCTGTCAACAGAGTTCCAGGCCGTCTGATACTTGTAGTGGTACCCCCAGAGAACATCCTGGGTCCCATAACAGATGGTACTCCTGTCATTCGGAACATTTTCTTTAGTGAAACATCAACTCTTCCTTTCAGCATCTCGACACAGACATGCAGTGCCTCGTGCAGCAAGTAGACGGAAGAGACTCCACCTACTGGTTCCTCTGGTCACGTAACTCACTGGCTTTTCTTAACTCCACCCACAGCTCACGTGCCAGGTAGTGACCCGCAATTAAGCCCTTGTAAAGAAAGTATGGTACAGTCCAGAACCCTTTATTGTGTAGACTTCCAACAAACAGTTTCCTCGAGTTGTGAGAAGTAACGGAAAATCCCAGACAAGCCCCCACATGTAGCACTGACCCTCAAAGGAGCTTCTGGTTTTATTTCAGATTACCATTACCTCACCTGCTCGCTTCTCCATCACAGGGGGTCCATTGGAAAGTAGCCCAAATAATGTTGAATCTGACACTTAGTCCTTTTTTTAACATTTATTCAGGATAAGCACAAAGTCCTTCAATAGAGGGTTAAGGGGAGTTCAGGCACCTGGTAATTGCAGGTTAGATGTATTGGTCAGATCCAGAGGACAAACAGCTCCACAAACTGGATCCAGCAACCACCGGATATGCCCCTCTCACTGACCTAGCAGCCGGTGAGATGCTTAACAAAGTCTCTGCCACAGACTTGTCAATTAAACTAAATCATTCTTGAGAAATCTTGAGAGGTTTAAAGAACTGCCATACAGTACCAGTTTTCTTTCAGCCGACCCGGCGATACTGTATGGATGTTGATCTGGGTTGCGTCCTCTAACTGAGTTTCCAGGCTCCTCCAGAGATACCAGCCTTGTCGCTACTAGAAAAGTCCTCCCCTGGATCCTCCAGTTTTCTTGGCCTCTCCCCGCAGGCGAGACCGCACAAGACCACCCCTGGAGGCTCCTCTCACTTTCTGGGCCTACCCTCTCAGTTGCAGAGCCTCAGACCAGCCAGCCCCGAGGCGCAGGACCATGCGACACAGACCCCAGGCCAGGAGGGCCATAGGGTCGGGATAGCGGACCCCGGAAAAGAACCCCCAAAAATGGCGTTGGTACCTTAAATACCCTCTCCCAGAATGCACAGCAGGGAAACACTCCCACTGAGCTACTTCTGAGCAAGAGGTGGTATTCAATACATCCAGCCTGCTGCATTTCCACACTTACCGGTGGTGACAGCAACACCTACGGTCAAGTGGGAACCAGTGCAAGTGTGGTGGCGATTTTGAAATATAATATTTATAGCAAGGAGCTTAAAGGAAACCATTCTGAATGTAGGACTTATTATTTTCAGGTTTATAGGTGTTTGTTAGCAAAGGTTTTAATACAGAAGTTTTACTCATGGGAACCATTAAAGGTCCCCAGGTGTTCAGTGTATTCCCTTTTGTTTTCCCAATCATCTGTGCAGACAGTAAGGTACCATCTCACCAGGGGACATTAACATGCTAATGTCGGAACTGTTTGGGGTTTAACGATAAAAGCAAATTGTTAGACAAGCTGGCTCCGGACATTCAGGCCTGACCTAGGGATGGTTCTGGGAGCTTGAGAATTAACCAATCAGAGTGTGAGCCATCCTGAACCAATCAGCAGGTAGACTTGAGAATCGGCCAATCAGAAGTTGATGCAAACTCAGAGCCAATGGGTGCGTTCCATCTTCGGATTGGCCGAGAATGCATATAAAATAGGGCAAGAGTTAGCTGAGGGTTCTCTTGAGTTCTAGACCATGGGGAACGACCGGAAATCCGTGTAACGTATATCTCTCTCTCTCTCTCTCTCTCTCTCTCTCTCTCTCTCTCTTTCTTTCTTTCTTTCTTTCTTTCTTTCATATGTCTCTTTTCTATATCAAATTATTTCTTTCTTAGGACTTATCTTGAAATATTGATATATATATATTGAAAGTGCATGTCTGTTGTAACCATATGACCTAAATCATCTTGGCAGCCTAAGCAACACTGTACTTGTAACATCACTTGAGTTATATGATAAGTTCTAATTATTCTAAAGTTTATTTTCTGTATAAATAAAGGTAATTGTTTATCTTTTCGCACTGTTATCGTTCATTTTTATTCTTATGTAGACAAAGGTTTAATCACTTATTTCTTGTATCGTTAATCATTTAAGTGAGATATAAAAATAGCCATAACAAATGGTGCCCTTCGTGTGAGGAAGCTTAACGTTTGTATGTGGAGGACAAGACAAACTCGAGAAACAGTAAGAATTTTTATGTCATTGTTTGTATGTCTGTCTTCTCTGTAGGACCATCAAACTAACAAGCTTCTTTTGAACATTGTTTATATTTATATAACCTTGTGTCTGTACTAATACTTTAATGAGACTGATTTTGAATAATGTGGATATATAAAATGAAATTGTACGTGCGAATAATGGTGAAATTTGGAATCTCTGAGAAAAGGATATGTGCCTCTGACAAAAAGCAATTTCAGTTGACCCTTTGAATGAGATTAGGCCAACCGTTGTAATAGAGACACACACCGGTGGTCATAGAGCTGTGTTTCCACTTGTGCAACTCCAAAGTCTCATGATTTAGAGTGTGACTGTGCGGTGCGACTTTGGTGTGGCTTTTAATGCGACTTTGATCCAAATTTACACTCTGGGTCGGAGTCGCATCCGGGGTCGCATAGGAGTGGTGCAGGTACCTTTTCATAGTCATTACAGCTTTGGGTCGCATTGATTGGGACTAGTGCTATTGAAATCAATGGGCTGCGACTTGTAATGCAACTTTGTGTCCAAAGTCGCATGGTCAGTTGCATGAGTGGAAACAGAGCCTAAGTCGCACGGAATGATCTTGTGTGTATAAATTGGGACTGCAACTGACGATTGTTTCCATAATCGATTGGTTGGGCGATTATTTTTTTCGATTAATTGGTTGATAGCCTTGGGGAAAGCATGGTGTATGATTTGGTTAATATGTGGGGTTTGAAGAAAGAGGCGGTTTGTTCTTAGATATCTCTATGCAGTGGTGAATGTAAATAACCATCTATATGGTTAGGGAACAGAGTGGCAGACAGAGGATGTATACTGTGTTTACTGTTTAATTCTTCCTTCAAGAAGGATGTCATTTTTGGGAGCGTTCGTTTAATTTTTTTGGTCGGATTGAGGTTTACTTTCGAATACAGTGATGGGAAGATTTGGAGATAATAGGGAACTTCTTGGTCAAGGGAATTTTTTTGGCGGTGTGTGTGGTTTTCGTTCAGAAATTACGTTGATTTTAAAAAAAGAATGTTAAAAACAAGTTACATTTCAAACATTCTTTCATTCAGTGAATGTACATGGATTTTTCGTCAATGTTTTCTCGTCTGAGAGTTGATCTGTGTGGCCAGCATGGAGCTTAGTGCAGGCCTAGGCAGTTTGCTTTTGATCTGTTTCTGCAGTGCTTTTTGCTGTGTGTTTTTGATTTTCATGCATGTGATTTTGCTGCCATTTGCATTTTCTTTTGGCCAGTTTGTTGTCGGTCAGATTGGAGGACACGGGTTGCTGCAGGGGTGCATTGACTATAAGGGGTTAATTTTTACTGTAGAACTGGGAAAGTGTTGTTTTTTGTACAACAGAGGGCTCAATTTGTTTCTTTAACCCCATTATGTTACTGGCCGATTGATTGATTTGTGAAGGTAGTAGTCGATTGATTTCATGACCGATTGGTTTTCGATTAGTTGTTTCAGCCCTAGTATGAATCTGTCTTTTTGTAAACTGCTAACTGTGGATGGTGAGCTTTGTAATTAGACCTGTAAACATTGTAAATGCTACCAATCATATTGCAATTAGGTGTGCCTCAGTGGACGGCCTCCTGTACTACAAGCATCATCAAGGTTCTGAGTATCCAAGTTTGTGTTAATCATTGAGATAACAGAAGTACTAACCCTTCACTAAGCATTTATTTTAGAATACTTCAGAAAAGTCCACGGGGGAGATTGAACTATTATAGTTTGGATAATCTCCAGGCTAATTTTTTTGAAGGACTATAGTCAGAACAGGGAACATTCGGAGTAGTACGCTAGCAGCCCGCACAGGCCGTGTACAATAATCGGAGATGCGGGGCCGGTTATAGTGATAAAGGCGCAAACCATAACCGCTCCAGTAAGTAAAGCGCCAAGTTCGCTGTACGCAGAGCCTGAGAAAAAAACAAACTGTTCTGACAAGTAGTGAAAAAAAAAGCAGCAACGGTGACAGGGGCGGGGCCTGTCAACCCAATTCTTGGCCAGAGAGTAGCTACCTCTGGGGTAAAGGTTGGGGGAATCAAGGTCCATCGTCCATAAAGGATAGGTAATCGAATCACTTCAAAGAGGGTGTCTAACCGTGGGGACATTCGGAGTAGTACGCTAGCAGTCCGCACAGGCCATGTACAATAATCGGAGATGCGGGGCCGGTTATAGTGATAAAGGCGCAAACTATAACCACTCCAAAGGTAAAGCACTGGGTTCTCTGTACGCAGAGCCCGAGAAACCCTACCACGTAACCCCAAAGGAAGAGAGGATAGGTAAATATGGGCCTTGGGTTATATATGCAAGATTGGGATCGTTGGACTGGAAAGAGGTATTGTAAGAAACTTCCCGACCAGCGCACGACGATGTACGTCGACAGAATGGCACGGGCAGGCATATTGGCGTACAGGTACGTCCAATATTCAATGCCGCCCTGCCATCGGGAGCGCGCCGCTGGCGGTGTGCTCCTGCGCTGGTCGGGACCCCCGTGAGTCCGGTCGCGGGACCCGCGGACTCAATCGCCGCGGGCATCCCCGCGATCGTCTCACGGAGTGGCCGAATGGAGGAAATGCCGTGTAAACAGCATTTTTCAATTCTGCCTAGCAACTAGTGATGCTGATCTCTGCTCCATGTGATTGGAGCAGAGATCAGTGTTCACTAAATGAAAGCCCAACCCCCCCACAGTTAGTAACACACCCCTAGGAGCACTTAACCCCTACACTGCCACCCACTGGTTAACCCCTTCACTGCCAGTGTCATTTACACAGGAATCACTGCATTTATATAGCAGTGATTACTGTATAAATGACAATGGTCCCAAACATGTGTCAAAAATGTCCGATGGGTCCCCCACAATGTCGCAGTCACAATAAAAATCGCTGATCGCCGCCATTACTAGTAAAAAAAAAAATAATAAAAAATTATTAATAAAAATGCTATAAAACTATCCCTATTTTGTAAACGCTATAACTTTTGCGCAAACCAATCAATAATCGCTTATTGCGATTTTTTTTACCAAAAATATGTAGAAGAATACGTATCGGCCTAAACTGAGGGAAAAAAATGTTTTTTTATATATTTTTGGGGGATATTTATTATAACAAAAAGTAAAAAATAATGCGTTTTTTTCAAAATTGTCGCTCTATTTTTGTTTATAGCGCAAAAAATAAAAATCGCAGGGGCGATCAAATACCACCAAAAGAAAGCTCTATTTGTGGGGAAAAAAGGACGCCAATTTTGTTTGGGAGCCACGTCGCGCGACCGCGCAATTGTCAGTTAAAGCGACACAGTGCCGAATCGCAAAAAGTGGTCTGGTCTTTGACCAGCAAAATGGTCCGGTCTGCAAGTGGTTAATGTACAGGAAGATCTGTACCGTGCTCATCACGCTAAGATGACACGGCCATAGGACTTCAGCTGCCCAGGAGATAACGGAGCGAGGGATTTGGGTATGTCTGAATTCAGGGGGACATCCTCCACACTTAAGGTATGTACCAACAATGTTCCATCTCTGGTGTTTCTGCAAGAATAAATCCCGGGAAGGTAAGAGTTTTTTATTGCCTCCATACAGGCGGAGAAGGGGCTAATGAAATGGGATGGATCTCTGAAAGAATGTCAAACTTACCAAACAGATGTTATGGGTTTAACAAGAAGTACAGGTTATGATAGAAAACATGTTAATAGGTGTGATATCTAGAGGTTGTCTTTGACCTAATTGTGTGAGTGTGGGTGTGGAGTATGCAATATAGATTGTGTCGTGTGAAGTTTGTTCTCAGCTGCTGACAGCCCACCCAAATGACCCCCCTTCTTTCTGACCAGGTCAATGAGAAGGTAAAGCAAACTGTATTGACATGCAAATGACCTGAGCCAAGACTTGTACTAATGAATTGAAAAGGTGCATTTACTAAATTGTGTTTGTTTTTCCAGTAAAGACAGTTCTGCGAGATGAAATGGTACCCCTAAACGGTTTATTACAAGTTGCACATTTTTTTCTCTCTCACCATGGTGAATACATTTTTTTGGGGGGAATTATTGGTATACCATAAAACAAAAATCCACGTGGTATTAATATGTACTAAGTAATACAAATTAATGAGTTGAGCTCAACAATTTTTTGGGTAGTTTAAAAAAAAAAGTGCACTATTTATGTAATGTAATGTGATGTATATTGGTTTCACATGCTAATGTCTTATCACAGGTATATAACCCGTTTTTTTCAGGCGAAAAATGTAATGTTTATTACTAAATTTTATTGATGGTTTTTATCCCTCAGATTCAATAATTGGGTTTCCTGGCTTACAGAACAAAGAATATCACCATCACCATAGACAATTTTTTCTTTTTCCTGGTTTCAGCACCGATATCTAGTGGGTGCTTCTATTTGTTAGCCCAATCAGCTGCGTTTCGGACTACCTAAGTGTGTGTGGTATGTTCTGATCCAACATGTATGAAGCTCTGGTATGAACGAGTTTCTTTGCACCACTGATTAGCCATGTTGATACTTGTAGTTCCATGGATTTAACTGGTAAGGGTCGGCAATTACATGTTATCTCACAAGACTTGTGTTTAAGACTGCTTCACCCCCCTGCTGTCATTATAATTAGTTACACACCCAGCCAGTGCTTTCTTTGCAAGCGTAGCTCTTTGCCTTGGGCTACAGTATGTTAATGTTCCTAGCTATCTGGGTGTCCCCAAGTGTAGTTCACAACTGTTTCCTTCTATGTCACCATGCAATCCTATTTTCTCCTAGAGTTTCCTGTTTGTCTGCTTTCATTTGGCTATTTGTTATCAATTACCTAATGAATATTGGTGTGTTTCAAGGCACACAGGTCGGCTCGTGTACCTACTACTGTTCAGAGATGTCAGTGCCTTAGTCCTGGAAGGGATTTTTCTTTGCCTGTTGGCCAGTTGTGTCGGGTAGCAACAGTTCCTCGAGCTGGATATACATTATGCAATTTTTATTTTCCAATTTCCTTGCATGCGATTTACCTGCAGATGTGTAGTTTGTATACTGTATGCCAGATTGCATACAAGTTGAAAGTGTATAGGTCTGGCCCCGTATTGTATAGTTTGGGTTGAGTCTGGAGAAAAGTTGTGCAGGAAGTTTGTATGGGGTGCTCCCCGCTCTTGGCTGTTCCAAGGACCCTCACTTTGGATATATGTGTGGGCATGCTGTATTCTGATCAGTTAATACCTATCAGTGTCCTCCCTGTCCTAGTGTACCTTAACTAGTGGTCTATGGCCTGCGTGCCAAGAAGACCAGTGCCCCAATGTTGCACTATGCCCCTGTCATTCATGGGAGTCCTGTCTAAAGAGTGTGGACAGTTTGTTTTGTATCGGTGAAGGATAACATGGTCTGATTACCAAATTGATAAAGGAGGGAGAAGGTGTACCTGTTGGCAGGTGGTTTCAATTCGGGTACTCAGACCATTTCCCATACTTAGGATAAAAGAGAGGGTTAAGGGAGACTGCCTTCGGAGTTGGAGGTGGGGGACTGGGTACCTTATAACACTATGGAGCTGGAGATACTCTGGACCACATTGGGAGGTCTTGTGCTACATATCAGGGAAGGGGTTAGGAAAACCAACTTGCTCTGTCCAGCATCACTTTGCAAGGATAGGCAGGCAGGGGGTAGTATCCAGGTTGTCTTAATAGATTGGTTGATGACTCAGTTCCAGGATTGTCAAAAAAAAATCTAACTTGCACTGGTCGCATCCCTAATGGCAGGGATGGAACGTTGGGCAGATATTGTGGTCAATCTGGGTCCTATCCTTTCAGACTCTACTGCGTTACACCCTGGAGTCCATCTTGTTCTGATGGTTTGAGTCTGGGCAGCCTCAGATGACTGGTACTGATGAGTGCTGGAGAAAGGAAGGTGTTGTGCTATGGGAAAAGACAACAATACTGGCACAGGAGGGGGTCATGTCCAATGGATGCCGGGGTAGTGTCCCAACTGGTCCTAAACAAAGTTTAAAATAATCGAGACCTGAGATAAGGGGTATTGGTGCTGGTATCGGACGTCCAGTGATGCCCTATATGTTGTTATATGGGTTGAACTGTTCTCAGCATGGTACACTACCTCAGGGAGTCTATTGCACATCTTCCCCTGTCCTGGTAATAGATATAGCAGGGACACAAGGGCGGACCCCTATTACCCCAGAGAAAAGGTTTTATAAAAAAAACTGACATCCCCTATTGAAACTTCCATTGGGATTCGGGAGGAGTTAAAAGTTGGGTAGTTGGGTGGTTTGGGGCAACAGAATTTAGATAGTGCCAACAGTCTGTGTAGGGCGTAAATAGAAGGGCCCTGCTCAAGGGGTTTATGATCTAAGGAGAAGAGGGTGGTACAAAAATAATAGCGGCTGAGAATAGGGAGCTGGCTGAGGTAACATTTTAGGTGGAGGCGGGGGTAGGCTTCCCGTAATAAACGTTTTTTTAGGGATCACCTAGTGGTGCTCAGGGTAGGAGCTGACTGGACATACGGGGATGGTGGAGTTCCAGAGGTTCGGGAGCGATCTTGATGTTGAGCATGGGAGGAGGTAACAAGAGAGCTGGAAATCAGGATGTTTTAGGAGTGAAGTGGATGATTTGGGTGAGCTCACAATCGAAAGAGGTTAATCTAAATATCTCCAACTAAGGTTTCTTAAGGGGAAAAGTTTATTCAGGTACCACCTTAGGGCCACAGCTTTTAGTAAACTCCACCCTGTTGCTGTCCTGATGTGGGTAGCTATTAAGAGACTGATGTAAAGTACTGTGCGCATTTAACCACTTGCCGACCGCCGCACGACGATGTACGTCGACAGAATGGCACGGGCAGGCATATGGGCGTACCTGTACGTCCCTGACTTCCCGCGGGTGGGGGGCCCGATCGGGCCCCCCCCGGTGCCTGCAGCGGTCGGTATTCGTTCGGGAGCGATCCGGGATGAGGGGGCGGCCATTCATTCATGGCCACCCCCTCGTGATCGCTCCCGACGAATGAAAATGCTCCGTGACATCACTTCCTCTCCTGTAATGTAAACACAGGAGAGGAAGTGATGTATTCTCTCCTCCGTGTCGGTATTTTTCGTTCCGACACCGAGGAGAGAGGATCGGTGAGTTGCACCAACACGACACTACACAGTAGAACATGCCAGGCACACTCACACCCCCCCCCCCGATCACCCCCCCAATTACCCCTGCCCCCCAGTCACAGTGACACCAATGTCATTTTTTTTTTTGCATTGGTGTCATTTGTGACTGTAATAACTGTTAGGGCAGTTAGGGTTAGCCCCCTTTAGTTCTAATGTACCCCCCTAACCCCCCCAATAAAGGTTTAACCCCGTGATCACCCCCCGTCGCCAGTGTCACTAAGGCTGGGTTCACATTGCAGCGGTTTATGAGAACGAATGTGATTCGCACCGCACTGCAGTGCAAATCACATCCGATCTCTGTGCGATTCGAGTTCAGCCATACAGATAGTATGGCTGAATTCGTGCCGCACCCGCCGCAAATTCGCACGGGACCCTTTTTTTGGTCCGCAGCAGAATCGGATCGCATGGGTGTTCACACCATGCGATCCGAGTTTGCAGATCGCACTGCGATATGTGAACTGATCTGGGGGTGTCATTAACATTTCACTGACACTCCCAGCAGTTCGCATAGGGCAGTGTGAACTGCCGCCGGGAGGCATGCGATGCGGGAACCCGCTGCGGATTCGTGGCGTTCCCACGTCGCTCCAGTGTGAACCCAGCCTAATAAGCGGTCGTTTTTCTGATCGCTGTATTAGTGTCACAGGTGACGCTAGTTAGGCAGGTAGGTATTTAGGTTCGCCGCAGCTTTTTATAGCGCCAGGGACCCCCATATACTACCGCATAAAGCCCCCTGATTGCCCCCTAGTTAACCCTTTCACCAGTGATCACCATATAACTGTTACAGGTGGCGCTGGTTGGTTAGTTATTTTTTTATAGTTTCAGGGCACCCGCCATTTATTACCTAGTCTCACTAGTGTACCCCTAAATTTAGGGGTGTCTACTTTCCAAAATGGGGTCATTTGGGGGGGGTTTGTGCCATCTTGGCACTTTATGGCCTTCAAAACTGTAACGCCCTTAGAAAGCCTGAGGGCGGTGCTTGGTTTTCGGGGCCCCGTACGCGGCTAGGCTCCCAAAAAGTCCCACATATGTGGTATCCCCGTACTCAGGAGAAGCAGCAGAATTTATTTTGGGGTGTCATTTCACATATCCCCATGGCATGCGTGAGCAATATATCATTTAGTGACAACTTTGTGAAAAAAAAAAAAAAAAGTTTGTAATTTTCCCGCAACTTGTGGCAAAATATAAAATATTCCATGGACTCAACATGCCTCTCAGCAAATAGCTTGGGGTGTCTACTTTCTAAAATGGGGTCATTTGTGGGGGTTTTGTGCCATCTTGGCATTTTATGGCCTTCAAAACTGTAATAGGTAGTGAGGAGTGAAGTCAAATATTTACGCCCTTAGAAAACCTGAAGGCGGTTCTTGGCTTTCGGGGCCCCGTACGCGGCTAGGCTCCCAAAAAATCCCACACATGTGGTATCCCCGTACTCAAGAGAAGTAGCAGAATTTATTTTGGGGTGTCATTTCACATATGTCCATGGCATGTGTGAGCAATATATCATTTAGTGACAACTTTGTGAAAAAAAAATAAAAAAAAATTAAAGTTTGTAATTTTCCCGCAACTTGTGGCAAAATATAAAATATTCCATGGACTCAACATGCCTCTCAGCAAATAGCTTGGGGTGTCTACTTTCTAAAATGGGGTCATTTGTGGGGGTTTTGTGCCATCTTGGCATTTTATGGCCTTCAAAACTGTAATAGGTAGTGAGAAGTGAAATCAAAAATTTACGCCCTTAGAAAGCCTGAAGGCGGTGCTTGGTTTTCGGGGCCCCGTACGCGGCTAGGCTCCCATATGTGGTATCCCCGTACTCAGGAGAAGCAGCAGAATTTATTTTGGGGTATCATTTCACATATGCCTATAGCATGTGTGAGCAATATATCATTTAGTGACAACTTTGTGTAAAAAAAAAATATATATTTTTTTTTTGTCATTATTCAATCGCTTGAGGCAAAAAAATAAAACATTCAATGGGCTCAACATGCCACTTATCAATTTCCTTAGGGGGTCTACTTTCCAAAATGGGGTCATTTGGGGGGGTTTTGCACTGCCCTGCCATTTTAGCACCTCAAGAAATGAGATAGGCAGTCGTAAACTAAAAGCTGCGTAAATTCCAGAAAACGTACCTTAGTTTGTAGATGTGACAACTTTTGCGCAAACCAATAAATATACAGTTATTGACTTTTTTTTTACCAAAGACATGTGGCTGAATACATTTTGGCCTAAATGTATGACTAAAATTCAGTTTATTGGATTTTTCTAATAACAAAAAGTAGAAAATATCACTTTTTACGTTTATATCGCAAAAAATAAAAATCGCAGAGGCAATCAAATACCATCAAAAGAAAGCTCTATTTGTGGGAAGAAAAGGACGCAAATTTTGTTTGGGTACAACATTGCATGACCGCGCAATTACCAGTTAAAGCAGCGCAGTGCCAAATTGTAAAAAGACCTCTGGTCATTGACCAGCAAAATGGTCCGGTCTGAAAGTGGTTAAAAGAGGACCCTTGAACTATATTTTTTCTCTTTTTTTGTTATTTTGGGGAAAAGCCTCTAAGAAAATTTGAGCAACAAAGTGCAGTCGGGTTTGACTAAATTCTAAAAGTTTTTTGGCAACCATTGTTTTATTCTCTCCTTTTTTAATATTATTTTTTGTACCCGACTTGTAAATTTTTTGTGACAGTGATCCGGTTCACCTGTTGATCACTAATATGGGAGAGGAGTTACCTATTTTTATTCTTTTGTTCCTCTTTTTAATTTTTTGCTAAGTTGCTGCGGTAACAGCGGCAATGTATCATTTTTCAGGGCACTTTGTAATAATTTTTCAGGACAGTTATATATTGTTCGTTTGTTTTTTTTATGAATGCAGATTCAATGTTCTTTGACATCTGGGTTGAAGTAGCATTAAACCTGTATGTGTTTTTTTATTCTTCTTTCTTATTTTATTTTTTTCCTCTTCTTTCTTGTTCCTACTTTCTTTATTTCATATTCTTATCTTTAATTACTTTAAGTGATGGTCAATTAGCTGATAATGTTCTTCTATATCTTTAAAAGTAAATGTATTAGTCTTCTGGAACTCTTGTTTGAATAGCAGAGATGAGCTGTAAATTGGAAGGCTTTACCATTTCTGCCTTACTTAATGTAATTCTACTTTCTGCTTTAACCTGAAGCCATGCGAGCAGGTGTGGTGAACCCAGGGACCTGGCAATAACAGGCAGTGTTGACTATCCCTACCATCAAGGGCCATGGATGATACTGGCTGTTGCTTGGACTCTGTTCCCTGTGGGGAGCCCACTATACTCGTCCACATTGCACCCCTTATAAGTATTAAGTCTCAATGGCCAACCCGCTGCTCCTGTCTGGCATTCCTCCACTATCTGTACACTGACATTCTCCCTTTTTTGTTGTTTTTTTGTATTCATGCACGACTGTCCGGAGGCCCGCCCAACCACCACCGGAAGACAACCTTGAGACAAGTCATCTCTTGAGACAAATGTGCAACAAATAGGACTCTCCTGAACTGCCCTTCACCATGCTGAAAAGTGCTGTCTCGTGGTCCGATCCAATTGGAGCAACCGTTACAGGACTAGATATGTCAGGATCCCGCTCCCAATGTTGGAGTTCCGCTCTTCCAAGGCAGAGGGGCGATGAAACATTGCAGTACAGACACTCATGGTTTGGATGTGAAGTCTCAAGGGCACCAGGATTTCTTTTGGCTGTCTCAAGCCTACATGGAGGAGTTCTGGCGTGTTCAAGAAAGAAAGAGGAGGCCGTGGTGGTGGGGGAAAGGATTGGGGCTTCTGGGCTGTTGTGGGTGGGTACAAAATCACTGAAGGAGGATACTCAAGAATGAACTTCAGGGGGAACTGTGGTGGCGATTTTGAAATATAATATTTATAGCAAGGAGCTTAAAGGAAACCATTCTGAATGTAGGACTTAATATTTTCAGGTTTATGGGTGTTTGTGAGCAAAGGTTTTAATACAGAAGTTTTACTCATGGGAACCATTAAAGGTCCCCAGGTGTTCAGTGTATTCCCTTTTGTTTTCCCAATCATCTGTGCAGACAGTAAGGTACCATCTCACCAGGGGACATTAACATGCTAATGTCGGAACTGTTTGGGGTTTAACGATAAAAGCAAATTTTTAGACAAGCTGGCTCCGGACGTTCAGGCCTGACCTAGGGATGGTTCTGGGAGCTTGAGAATTAACCAATCAGAGTGTGAGCCATCCTGAACCAATCAGCAGGTAGACTTGAGAATCGGCCAATCAGAGGTTGATGCAAACTCAGAGCCAATGGGTGCGTTCCATCTTCGGATTGGCCGAGAATGCATATAAAATAGGGCAAGAGTTAGCTGAGGGTTCTCTTGAGTTCTAGACCATGGGAAATCCGTGTAACGTATATCTCTCTCTCTCTCTCTCTCTCTTTCTTTCTTTCTTTCGTATGTCTCTTTTCTATATCAAATTATTTCTTTCTTAGGACTTATCTTGAAATATTGATATATGTGCATGTCTGTTGTAACCATATGACCTAAATCATCTTGGCAGCCTAAGCAACACTGTACTTGTAACATCACTTGAGTTATATGATAAGTTCTAATTATTCTAAAGTTTCTTTTCTGCATAAATAAAGGTAATTGTTTATCTTCTCGCACTGTTATCGTTCATTTTTATTCTTATGTAGACAAAGGTTTAATCACTTATTTCTTGTATCGTTAATCATTTAAGTGAGATATAAAAATAGCCATAACACAAGCCAGCTCGACTGACACAGAAACCAGCACTTTTTGGACTAATTAGCCTGAGCCCAACTGCAGCTTCAGACAACTAAATTTTAAAAATAATAGCGTCTGCTCATTAGGAGCAGGGCGCTACATAATATTTCCTTACTCTGTGAACACATGTACTGTACTTTTAGGTTGTTTGGGACGTACCCAGTTTTTGAGCTGTAGCACGGGTGTTTTTAAGTTTTGGGAGATAAAACTTCACTGACACTGTTACTGTTTGTTGGTTGGGAAGCATGGATGTTTTTTCTACAAGGGACTGTTCCTATAATAAATTTTTTTTCTTTTTTTTTAGTTGTGACATGCTAACTTTTTCTATGCCTCTAGATGGGGCTCCAGCTTTCACTGCCTGTGCTCCTGCCACTGAGACACAAAAATCTTTTGCTGTATCTCCCCCTCATTTTCTTGGTGAACTACCCCCTCTTGTAAAATGATAAATAATCTACGCATTATATCCTAGAATGTCAGGATGAACCCAAAGTTAAAAAGATCTAAGTTTTTTCCAATATTTAAAGCCTCATAATCCCCACCTGGTACTGTTGCAGGAGACCCACTTTATGGGTGACATGATTTTGTCCTTATAGAGGAATTGAATACAACACACCTTTCACTCCACCTTTTCTACTTATGCCAGGGGGGGTCTCTATTCTCTTGCACAAAAGTTTACATTATAATATATGTCATGTATTTTCTGATCCTACGGGGAGATATGTGGTGGTGATGCTTCCCTTTCAGGCCTCAGTGCTTTACTCCATAATTGACAGGCTCGTCTGCTTTTTGCCTCTGAAAATTCTCATTATAGGAGATTTTAACAATGTACTAGATTATTCATTGGGCACATCTAACCCTTCTAGGGTGCAAAATCCTGGTCTCGCAGTATGGGCGGAGGCGGCTGGGCTTAGTGAATTATGGAAGTGGAAACATCCAGATATTCGGCAGTACTCTTATTTGTCTCATGTGTTTCATTCATCTTCTAGACTGGATATGGCATTTGCCAATTCAGATCTGCTGGTCTGGATGCCATATATCTAGCTGGGGGCATCTCGAATCACACACCATTGTAGGTTACCTTGAATCTTTCTTCCATTGGGGTGTGACCGATTTTAGCTTCTACATCCTAGCTGGGTGGTGGAGCCCACGGTGGAACAAATAGTAACGGCACAATTTGACACCTCCTGGCCGGCTAATGTAGACTCCTCCACTCCACAAACGGTGTGGGACTCGTTTAAGGTGGTAATTAGGGATGAGCTTCGTGTTCGAGTCGAACATACGTTCGACTCGAACATCGGCTGTTCGACCGTTCTGCGAATTCCGAACGTTATGGACCGTTCGTGCCAAATTCGTGTGGCGCTCACGGCCCACAATGCACTGCGATGACACAGTGCATTGCTGGCTCATGATTGGCCAAGCATGCACTGTGACCCCGCATGCTTGGCCAATCACAGCGCCGGCAGCGAGGAGAGCCATGATTGGCCACAGGCAGGATGCCTGTGGCCAATCATAGCTCAGGCTGTGTAGTACACGCCCCACACTATATAAGGCCGCCAGCGCAGCGGCCTTGTGTAGTGTGTTGGCATCTGTAGCAGTTAGTGGGTGTTCCTTCAACACAGTATACACCGATCATTATCGGCCGATTTTTTGTTCTTGTTCTTCTGTAGTGGTTGTTGTCTGTGTGCCCTGACCGCAGTATACACCGCTATATTCACCTCTATATCTAGCGATATACCTATCTTTTATAATAGAGCTGTCAGTCAGTGTTAGGAGATTGTGCGTGCTGTCTGCATGCTCTGAACCCAGTATACACCGCTATATCCACCTATATAGCTAACTATCTTGCTTGTTTTAAATAGAGCTTTCAGTCAGTGATAGGAGATTGTGCGTGCTGTCTGCGTGCTCTGAACGCAGTATACACCACTATATCCACCTATATAGCTAAATATCTTGCTCGTTTTAAATAGAGCTTGCAGTCAGCGGTAGGAGATTGTGCGTGCTGTCTGCGTGCTCTGAACGCAGTATACACCACTATATCCACCTATATAGCTAAATATCTTGCTCGTTTTAAATAGAGCTTGCAGTCAGCAGTAGGAGATTGTGCGTGCTGTCTGCGTGCTCTAAACCCAGTATACACGGCTATATCCATCTATATAGCTAGCTATCTGGCTCGTTTTAAATAGAGCTTGCAGTCAGTTGTAGGAGATTGTGCGTGCTGTCTGCGTGCTCTGAAAAAGACGGACGGCAAAACAAATTATACAGGGGTGATAACCCTTCCCTATGTTTTCCAAAAAGCTTAAAAATAGTTTTTTTTGACTGGAGCTACACTTTAAAAATGTACCAGTTGAAAATTACAAACAGATTCAACTTAACACAACAAACCTACACAGTCCCTGTCTTGTTTGCACCGCCTGTATACTGCTGTTCTGAGTATATAGGGCCTGGGGGGGCCACACGTATTTCCTTTTTTTAATATGCGTACGGGGTTAATATGCGTACAAGACCCAAAGGGGCTGGTAATGGACAGGGAGGGCTACCCATGCCATTTTTCTCAATGATTTTCAACCATATTGCAGGAACCAGATATAACATTAAAACCGCAAGCAGTTTTAAATTATGTTATTTCCGTTAAATGTCATTTTGTGCAGGGACTGTTCTAAACACGGGAAACACGTGGCACTTCACAGGCATACTACAGACACCCCCCCAGGCACGATATTTAAAGGAATATTTAACTTTTTTTTCACTTTAATCGTCATTAAAATCAGTGCTCCCGAAAAAACTGCAGTTTTTAAAAGTTTTTTTTTGTATTGACCCATGTTCCCTGGGGCAGGAGCCAGGTCCCCAAACCCTTTTAAGGACAGTATATTGCATATTAGCCATTAAAATTAGCACTTTTAATTTCGAACGTTCAAGTCCCATAGACTTCAATGGGGTTCTAACGCTCGTACGAATTTGGGGTCCGTTCGAAAGTTCTGGTGCGAACCGCACCGGGGGGTGTTCGGCTCATCCCTAGTGGTAATCAGTGGTAAATATATTTTGGCCATAAAGGTGGCCAGACTATTCCAAAACAATGACACTCACAGGTTACACGAGGAGGAGTTCGCTTGCTCCACTGGACATGCGGCTGCTCCTACTCCTAGGACCTTGCAGTCAATTCGGTAGGCAAGAAGGGACTTAAGCCTCCATTATTGCAACCAAACTCAGTGTATGGTATGTAACCAGGCTGAGAACCTAGTCGAAACTTGGGACAAGAATGGGAAACTACTTGCTATGCTGACTTCTGATTCTCATATTCCAACTGTAGTGCCATGTGTATATGATGCGAAGGGGATTCTTAAATCCTAGGCAGAGGACAGGCCTCAGGCTTTTGTCGACTTCTATAGGTCACTATACTCACCCATACAACCATATAATAACAGGGCTTTCTCAGGGGGCTGGATCTATCTACTCTTACTGATAAGGCTAGACTGCTGCTAGATGCACCATTCACTTGGGAAGAGGTTTCTCAGACCATTGGCTTCTTTCCAAATGGTAAGTCCCCTGGCCCGGACAGGCTCCCTACGGAGTGGTATCAGTACTATACGGAGCAATTATTACCACATTTGCTTAACCTATAAAACGAATGTCTCAGCACACATTCTTTTCCCCCACCCTTTTATGAGGCTAATGTAGTGCTACTCGCTAAGCTGGACAAGGACCCCCTACTGTGCATTATATAGACCCATTGCTTTATTAAATATGGACTTAAAAATTCTTACTAAAATGTTAGCCTCCAGACTTACTAAAGTGCTTCATTATTTAGTTTCCCTTGATCAAACTGTCTTCATGCCTCAAAAAGCCACTGATATCAACCTTCGGAGACTATTTACTAGGGGTGCTGAAATTAATTGCTGCACCCATGCATCGCGATTCGGGTGTCCCCGATGCAGCACCGATGCATGCAACAGTATTAATCGATTACCGTGATGTCATTGCCCCGCCCCTCCCGGCACAGCGCTCCGAATGTATCCCTTGTTGTTTAAAATGCTCTCCGGTGTCTTGTCAAATAGGGTCCTCCATCAGATGCTGTCCCCTGCGTACTGCGCATGCGCAGTACACAGGAACACAGATTCCGAAAATTGCCGAGGATGAACGGCGCCTGCGCCGTGAGTCCAGGTTCTATCCCCACTATCCAAGTGGACATAGAGTTAGAATAAAAAAGAGCCGAGCGCAGCGAGGCCGAGCCCGAAGCGTGGCGAGCAAAGCTCGCCCGCGAGGGGCCCTCTAAAATTCACAACCCTATGTCCGCTTGGATGGTGGGGCTAACACCTCCACTCACGGCGCAGGCGCCGTTCAGCTTCGGAGATTTTCCGAAGCTTCGTCTGCTCCGTACTGCGCATGCGCAGTACGGAGCGGACACATATTGATGGCCGGACTCTATTAGGCAGAACACCGGCTCACTTCCAGCTCAGCAGGAATTCTCAGCCCCGCCCACTGACTGTCACTATCAAATCAGAAGAGGCGGGCGGGGCAGAGAATTCCTGCTGACATCAGGAGAGACGTGAGCCTTTAGAGCAGAGAGGTGGGCAATGTCAGCACACAGTAGGGAGGGACTAATGAGGGAACTGAGATACCCATTGGCAGAGAAGCTGCTGCCTACTCAGCCAATGGGTGCACAGGGTGGCCTGTCCATTACATTCTTTGTACCGTGATCTTCCTCTGCTGGGCTCTGCAATAGATGATGTCATCAGTCAGAGCCTGGCAGAGAAGTGAGCAGAGGAAGTTTTCTTTGCTATCACTGCACTGGCATCCCCAGCATCAGTTTAGATGAGAAAAAACAACAGACAAGAAAAGTGAGAGGGGGATGATTCTTCTACAGAATTCCATATGGATCAAGCAGCCAGGTAAGGAGCACCAGTGCCCCCCTCCCCCACTGACAGTGCCTCCAAACTGCCCCATTGGGCACCAGGACCCCTATCTCCCCTCACTAAGCACTTTAGCCTCCTATCTCTCCCCACTAGGCCCCAGGAACCCTCCCATCTCCCCTCACTAAGCACCAGGACCCCCCATCTCTCCCCACTAATCACCCCCATCTCTCCCCACTAAGCACCAGGACCCCCCATCTCTCCCTACTAAGCACCAGGGCCCCCCATCTCTCCCCACTAATCACCCCCATCTCTCCCCACTAAGCACCAGGACCCCCCTAATTGAGCGCCAGTGATCCCTTTTGTCCTCCTTGAAAAAAATTGGGATATTTGTTATAGCAAAAAGCAAAAAATATTGTGTTTTTTTCAAAAGTGTTGTTTTTTGTTTGTTTGTTTATAGCGCAAAAAATCAAAACCACAGAGATGATCAAATACCACCAAAAGAAAGCTCTATTTGTGGGGGGAAAAGGACATCAAAAAGGACGTTAATTTTGTTTGGGTACAACGCCGCACGACTGCGCAATTGTCAGTTAAAGTAACAGTGCCGAATCGCAAAAAATGGCCTGGTCATTCAGCAGCCAAATCGTCCAGGGCTGATGTGGTTAAAGAGGTTGTAAACCCTTACAAACCACTTTTACCTACAGGTAAGCCTAGATTAAGGCTTACCTGTAGGTCTCCTAAGCCGCAGATATGCCGCGAGTGTCGGCTCCCATGCCCATGCGCCTAGAGCAGTGAGACCCACGGAGACCCACCAAGAAGATGGACGCTCGGAACTACAGGGGACAGCGGTGACTTCGCTGGCTCCTGTGTCAGGTAAGTGACACATAATGGACTACTATGCGATGCATAATAGTCCATTATGCTTTACCTTTGCAGGGAATCAAAGAGGAAGTAAACCCATCAGGGTTTACTTCCTCTTTAAGGGAGTGAGGTTATTTTTAATTCAAAGTTCCAGTAAATCTCTTTATTAAAAGTCAGCAGCTACAAAAAAAGTGCATCTTCTTTTAATAAAAAGTCACTCACCTGTCCCACAATCCAGCGACGTGACCACCCAAACCCTCCATTTTCTCCCCGCCTGTCCACAGCGCTGGCAATACTACTGTGGGCATCCGGCTGTGACAGCTTGCAGCTTCACAGCCGGGTGAGCATGTCTCACTGCGCTGTCCTGAATGGCCACGCAATCTTTTGGGACCTGTGATGTGTCCCAGAAGATTGCAGGGTGGAAGGGCCGCCTAGGCGGCCCAAGCAGAAATGGGAGTTCGTCAGTAATCGTGATGCATCGTGGAATCGAATTGAATCATTAACCAGATAATCGTAATCGAATTGAATCGTGAGACCAGTGAAGATGCGCACCTCTACTATTTACCCATGTTGAATTACATCCAGGGGGACTAGATGAACGAGTGCTGGTTTTCCTAGATCTGGAAAAAGCGTTTGATTCAGTTGATTGGCAATACATGCAGGCAATGTTACAACACATGGGTTTTGGCGAGGTATTTCTGCAATGGGTCAAGATATTATATGATCATCCCATAGCCGTTTTCAAATTGAATGGTAGATTGTCAGAGCCCTTCCTGATTGCCCGTGGGACTAGGTAGGGCTGCCCACTATCGCCCAGGCTATTTGCCCTGATGATGGAGCCAATTGCCATGGCTTTGCGGGCCTCATCTTTGGTGAAGGGTATTACAGTGGGCACCTTAGTAGAGAAGGCAGTTTTATATGCCAATGATGTGATCTTGTTCTTAGATGATCCCACCACGTCTCAGGCCCTGTCCATTCTGGATCACTTTGCCACTTTTTCTGACCTGCAGGTAAATTGGAACAAATCTACAATTCTTCCTCTGGGTAAGGATGTCTGTCAGTCTGCCATAGCCTCCATACCTTTACAGAGGTTGTTAAAGGTCAAATATTTGGGGCTTACCAATTCAGTCTCAGACTTCATCAGGTTGAATGTGACACCCATTATATACATTTTTAAGCACAAATTTAGCACTTGGCAAAATCTCCTTCTTTCCTTAATAGGAAGGGTGACCTTGCTTAAAATGAAACGCCTACCCCTCTTACTGTATACATTGTATAATTCACCCATTTGGATTCCTAAAGAGATTTTCAAATCTATACATGGTTTAGTGTCAGAATTTATATGGCAGGGGAGAGTCGCTAGACTTAAGCTTGGAGTGTTGCTGCAACCTTGGAAGGAGGGGGGCCTAGCGGTGCCAAATTTTTGAAAACACTAATTGGCGGGACATTTGGTGATTAGGGATGAGCTTGATGTTCAGGTCGAACATGAGTTTGACTCAAACATCAGGTGTTCGCCCGCTCGCCGAATATCGAACATTATGGGGCATTCACTGGAACTTTGAGCGCCTACGGAACGCCCCGCAGTGCATTGCTGTATGATGATTGGCTGTATGATGAATGTAACACACCTGCTCCCCATTCACACCCGAGGCCTTGTAATGCTAATGAGTCACATGACACTGGGGAGGAAAATGGCTAATTGGGCCCAATTTGGACATTTTCACTTAAGGGTGTACTCATTTTTGTTGCCAGAAGTTTAGACATTAATGGCTGTGTATGAAAAAGATTGTGAGGGGGACTTATGGACTTTACAGGCACCCGTAAGAGACAAAATTCAATAAAACTATTTTATTATTCCAAAAATATACAAAATATGAGATTAAAAGCAGGTAAATACATTAATCAGTAGAGACCACAATCAGCAGAAAATACATCATTGGTTCTTATCATATAAATATCGTGACTCCATACAATAGCCATCAATATAGTATAATAAACTGGAGCATAGGTATATATTCACACAGATGATATGCTGATATGGGTCCCATGCCCGACATGTTTCGCGTCAGTGCGATGCTTCTTCTGGGGCTCAATGAAAAATTCTTAAAAACAAAAACAAAAAATAAAAAAATAAATAAAAATATATATATTTATATACATCAAGAATTACATCAGAAGCATCTCTAATTAGAAAGCAAGTAATAATCAATTGAGTACTGTTAAGGAGACAGTTTGAACACGCAGCACATAGACAGACATAATAGAGCTCTGTGGGGGGCATATAACAGTATTGTGTCAAAACAAATAGAAGTGGAGTTACCCTTTACAATGAGGACTCACAGCCAGATTATAAAGCATATGGAGCATCAAAAAGGATTGATGAATGTAACACTCAGCAAATGACCTCTAATCATTCTAAAGAAAAAATAAATAAATAAATACAGAACATAGATAGGAAAATAGTATTAGCTGATAGTATAAGCCAATAAATATTATTATTGCAAAATTATATAGTGGTCAAAAATGACCACAATTCTAAACAACATTGAAGGAGCTCACCAGAAAATGGTTTTGCATTACGGGGATTCAAATAAAATGAGGCATATATAGGAAAATGGAAAATATTTCAAAGCTATGCAGTAACCTCTCCACACGCTGAATAGCAGGAGCCAGCTGGCCGGCACACCCCGTAATAGAAGGTAGATAGGCTGAGTATCTAGAAAATAATAAAAATAATATATAGGATGCCAGTTTAAAAAAAGGGGCCATCTAGAGTCAGTATATAATAGACTGCCTAAGCCGGCAA
This sequence comes from Lithobates pipiens, assembly GCF_037356315.1. Lineage (NCBI taxonomy): Eukaryota > Metazoa > Chordata > Amphibia > Anura > Ranidae > Lithobates > Lithobates pipiens. Next base: position 113,242,101 of record NW_027507787.1, read on the forward strand.
GTGAATTACCTTAAAGTGGTGTTGCCACCAAAAATATAACCTAAGTTGTATGTGCAGCAAAGGGTCTTAATAAAATTAATTGGATAATAAAAAAATTTTTACTTACCTATTTCTTGTGGTTGCTAGGTGGTCCAACGAAATTTGCCTCTTCCATTGCCCGGGCTAAAAACGTCACTTCCCTCGGCAGCCCGGCTCGCTAAGGCTCCTGGGAGAAGTGTGTCACCATTTCCCAGGATGCCTTGGGCATCACCGAGGGCTACAATCGCATTATTTCGAAACCAGAAGTGACGCGATTGCATGTGCAATTTGGCGCCATATTTGATTTGGGAATCCCTTTGTTAGCAGAGGCTGAGTGATCTGGATAGGTGAAGGACGTGCGTCGAGGGGCTCCACCGACTATCTCCACTTATCTATCCAACTACCGACTATCGATTCTGCAGCAGCAATCTTACAACTACAAAAGGTAAGTAATAACTCATTTTAATTCTGGTGTATTCATTTTTTTAATCTTTTATTATTTTTTTTATTTTATTTTTTTTGTATTTTTTTTTTTAGTCTCAATATTATTTATTTAATTTAATTGCATCACATTTACTTTCCTTTGTATTATAAAAAAAAGATTCAATTCCCTGTTAATGTTTGAATGTTAAAGCGGAGGTCCACCCTAAAATGGACCTTCCGCTCATCGGATTCCTCCCCCCCTCCGGCGCCACAATTGGCACCTTTCAGGGGGGAGGGGGGTGCAGTTACCTGGATAATCCAGGTAACTGCACCCACTTCCGGGCTAGCTCTCTGCGGAAAGGGGCGTACATTACGCCCCTTTCCGCAAGTGCCCGCCCCCTTCCGCAAGTGCCCCGCTGCCTGCTGGGAAACACACAGATCCCAGAGGCAGCGGGGACCGTCCTCCTTGCGCAGCGCGGCTCGCGCATGCGCAGTAGGGAACCGGGAAATGAAGCCGAAAGGCTCCATTTCCTGATTCCCATACCCAAGATGGCGGCGGCAGCACTCGAGTGTCGATCTAGAGATCGGCTTCGGGTGCCGACATCGCGGGCGCGCTGGACAGGTAAGTGTCACTATTTTAAAAGTCAGCAGCTGCAGTATTTGTAGCTGCTGACTTAAAAAAAAAAAAAAAAACGCGGAGTCCCGGCGGACTCCCGCTTTAAGAAAAGTTTTTTTTATTTTTTTTTATTAATTTATTTGTTTTATAATTTTATTTTATTTTTATTGCCATATACTACTAACAATCTAAATTCCAAAGAATTTTTTGAGAAAAAATAAATTTCGTCAATTGACCGGTATTTATTTACTAATTTATTTATAATTTTTTTTTCTATCCTGCCCACTGCCATCTACCAGCTTGCCTACTCCCACCCGCCAGCCTGCCTACTCCCACCCACCATCCTGCCTACTCCCACCCGCCAGCCTGCCTACTCCCACCCACCATCCTGCCTACTCCCACCCACCATCCTGCATACTCGCTCCCACCCACCGGCCTAACCCACAACCCACCTGCCTACTCCCACCCACCAGCCTGCCTACTCCCACCCACCATCCTGCATACTCGCACCCACCCACCCGCCTGCCCACTCCCACCCACCATCCTGCATACTCGCACCCACCCACCCACCAGCCTTCCCACAACCAGCCTGTCCACTCCCACCCACCAGCCTGTCCACTCTCACCCACCAGCCTGCCCACAAACCACCCATCAGCCTGCCTACTCCCACCCCCCATCCTGCATACTCGCTCCCACCCACCGGCCTAACCCACAACCCACCTGCCTACTCCCACCCACCAGCCTGCCTACTCCCACCCACCATCCTGCATACTCGCACCCACCCACCCGCCTGCCCACTCCCACCAACCATCCTGCATACTCGCACCCACCCACCCGCCTGCCCACTCCCACCCACCAGCCTTCCCACCCACCAGCCTGCCCACTCCCACCCACCAGCCTGCCCACAAACCACCCACCAGCCTGCCTACTCCAACCCACCTGCCTACTCCCACCCACCAGCCTGCCTACTCCCACCCACCATCCTGCATACTCGCACCCACCCACCCGCCTGCCCACTCCCACCCACCAGCCTGCCCACTCCCACCCACCAGCCTGCCCACAAACCACCCACCAGCCTGCCTACTCCCACCCACCATCCTGCATACTCGCTCCCACCCACCGGCCTAACCCACAACCCACCTGCCTACTCCCACCCACCAGCCTGCCTACTCCCACCCGCCATCCTGCATACTCGCACCCACCCACCCGCCTGCCCACTCCCACCAACCATCCTGCATACTCGCACCCACCCGCCTGCCCACTCCCACCCACCAGCCTTCCCACAACCAGCCTGTCCACTCCCACCCACCAGCCTGCTCACTCCCACCCACCAGCCTGCCCACAAACCACCCACCAGCCTGCCTACTCGCTCCCACCCACCGGCCTAACCCACAACCCACCTGCCTACTCCCACCCACCAGCCTGCCTACTCCCACCAACCATCCTGCATACTCGCACCCACCCACCCGCCTGCCCACTCTCACCCACCAGCCTGTCTACTCCCACCCACCAGCCTGTCTACTCCCACCCACCAGCCTGCCTACTCCCACCCACCCACCTGCCTACTCCAACCCACCATCCTGCATACTCGCTCCCACCCACCGGCCTTCCCACAACCCACCTTCTCACTCCCACCCACCAGCCTGCCTACTTCCACCCACCAGCCTGCCTACTTCCACCCAGCATCCTTCCCACTCCCACCCAGCATCCTTCCCACTCCCACCCAGCATCCTTCCCACTCCCACCCTGCATCCTTCCCACTCCCACCCTGCATCCTTCTCACTCCCACCCTGCATCCTTCTCACTCCCACCCTGCATCTCTCTCACTCCCACCCAGCATCTCTCTCACTCCCACCCAGCATCTCTCTCCCACTCCCACCCAGCATCTGTCCCACTCCCACCCAGCATCTGTCCCACTCCCACCCTGCATCCTTCTCACTCCCACCTTGCATCCTTCTCACTCCCACCCTGCATCCTTCTCACTCCCACCCTGCATCCTTCTCACTCCCACCCTGCATCCTTCTCACTCCCACCCTGCATCTCTCTCACACCCACCCAGCATCTCTCTCACACCCACCCAACAACCCACCCAGCATCTCTCTCACACCCACCCAACAACCCACCCAGCATCTCTCTCACTCCCACCCAGCATCTCTCTCACTCCCACCCAGCATCTCTCTCACACCCACCCAACAACCCACCCAGCATCTCTCTCACTCCCACCCAGCATCTCTCTCACTCCCACCCAGCATCTCTCTCACTCCCACCCAGCATCTCTCTCACTCCCACCCAGCACCACCCAGCATCTCTCTCACTCCCACCCAGCATCTCTCACACCCACCCAGCATCCCACCCAGCATCTCTCTCACTCCCACCCAGCATCTCTCTCACACCCACCCAGCACCACCCAGCATCTCTCTCACTCCCACCCAGCATCTCTCACACCCACCCAGCATCCCACCCAGCATCTCTCTCACTCCCGCCCAGCATCTCTCTCACTCCCGCCCAGCATCTCTCTCACTCCCGCCCAGCATCTCTCTCACTCCCGCCCAGCATCTCTCTCACTCCCGCCCAGCATCTCTCTCACTCCCACCCAGCATCTCTCTCCAGCATCTCTCTCACTCCCGCCCAGCATCTCTCTCACTCCCGCCCAGCATCTCTCTCACTCCCACACAGCATCTCTCTCACAGCATCTCTCTCACAGCATCTCTCTCACAGCATCTCTCTCACAGCATCTGTCTCACTCCCAAACAGCATCTGTCTCACTCCCAAACAGCATCTGTCTCACTCCCACTCAGCATCTGTCTCACTCCCACCCAGCATCTGTCTCACTCCCACCCAGCATCTGTCTCACTCCCACCCAGCATCTGTCTCACACCCACCCAGCACCACCCAGCATCTCTCTAACACCCACCCAGCATCCCACCCAGCATCTCTCTCACTCCTACCCAGCATCTCTCTCACTCCCACCCAGCATCTCTCTCACACCCACCCAGCACCACCCAGCATCTCTCTCACTCCCACCCAGCATCTCTCACACCCACCCAGCATCCCACCCAGCATCTCTCTCACTCCCGCCCAGCATCTCTCTCACTCCCGCCCAGCATCTCTCTCACTCCCGCCCAGCATCTCTCTAAACAATCACCTTCCTACACACTTCCACTAACCTAAGACGATCGCTATCTACAACCTCCTCGATAAACACCACACCCATCAATGGTCAATAGCACCCACCTTCAAGCTCGCTACCACCCACCTTCCTACTTACTACCACTCACCACCATGCTCACCACCAATCACTCAGTGTCAGGCTCAATATTTCCAAACAAAGTAACGGATCTATCATACTTACTGCTTCTCTTCATCATCAGAAACTAAGTATTACATCTCAGGAAGTTGGCTCTCATGTTTACACAAGTGTTCGTTTTAAAAGTATAATAAACTAAATAAAAATCACTTTATTTTATTTTTTTATGTTTAGGTAATACTGGTCGTAATCCTATTTGATTATCAGTCGTTGACTACATTGATTCACTTTTTGTTGCAGGTAGGTAGCCAGGATATTTCTGTTACGGTATTTTTAATATTGTTTAATTTAACGTTTATTTTGTTTATACAAATAATAATCATTTTTTTATTTTTATTTCCTATTATCTAGATTGAAGAGACAATTGGATTTGATATTTTTCAAAACCAAGCTAATCTGAATTGTGTATTATATATCTACAATGTTGAATATACTTTAAATATGTTATGTTTTATTCTTAGTTTTATTGATTGTTATTATTCTCGATTGTTTGTTTATCTTTCTTTCTCTTTTTCTGAATTCTTTTTTTTTTTCTCTTTATCTTTCTTGTCTCTGTTGCTGGTTTTATTTGTCCAATTAGCAATCTTTTCACAAACTAGTTTTTAGTATTTATATTTATCACTTGCTCTTTATTTATTAAATTTTTTAAATCTCGTCCATTTTTATATTTATCATTATTATGGATTTTTTTGCGCTAGTGCCATTTTGTTATTTTTGTCGGTCACTTTTCAATGTCAATTTTGTTCTTGGTTTTTATTTTTTATTTGCTCAGTTTACATACTATTTGATCTTTCGTTAGTCTTGCGCTCTCTTGCGATCTCTCTCTGTCTCTCTCTCTGTCTCTCTCTCTCTCTGTCTCTGTCTCTCTCTCTCTGTCTCTGTCTCTCTCTCTCTCTCTCTCTCTCTCTCTCTGTCTGTGTCTCTCTCTCTCTCTGTCTGTGTCTCTCTCTCTCTCTCTCTGTCTCTCTCTCTCTCTCTCTCTGTCTCTCTTGCTCTCTCTCTCTCTCTCTCTGTCTCTCTTGCTCTCTCTCTCTCTCTCTCTCTCTCTCTCTGTATGGCTCGCGCGCTCTCTCTTTGTCTGTATTTCTGTCTGTTTCGCTCTCGCTCTCTGGCTCGCGCGCGCTCTCTCTCTCTCTCTCTCTGGCTCACGCTCGCTCGCTCTCTGTCTGTCTGGCTTGGTCTGTCTGGCTTGGTCTCTCTCTCTCTCTCTCTCTCTCTCTCTCTCTCTCTCTCGTGCTCTGTTTTTTAAATTGTGTAATTCAGTTATTTGAAGTTTTATATATATTGTATAGATTAAAATTGTATCATTAATGTTTATTAAAATATTATATAAGTGATCAGATCTTGTCTTTGTTTGTATTTTTATATGTTTTTTATTTTTTTCGAATTACAATACATTTTTAATTTTTAAACACTTTTATTGGTTTTATTATTTTGATTTTATATTTTGTTTATATTTATTTATATATATTTTTTGTATTTTTACATTTTGTTTATTTATAACATTACACATAAATTAATATTCTAAATGCTATATTTAAATCAAAGAAATAATTGACTTAATACACACTTTAAAATTATACATAAATATTATTATAACTATTTTATTATAAATTGGATTTTTTAGTTTTAACATATTGAAAACACAATCATCGAATAATACATTTTATTTTTAATAATAATTGTAATTTGTCATGGATATAGTAAATCTTACTAATTCATTTTATATTTATTCTAATATAGACATTTTTATTTGTTGTTGTGTGTATATATATTTCGCTATCTCTTCTTCTTTCTTCTTCTTCTTTCTTTCTTCTTCTTTCTTCTTCTTTCTTCTTCATACTACTATTCATCACAATGTTTTGTGATGGCTAACCAATACAATGGATTTAATTAACTTTTTCTTTGAAATTTTTCTATTCCTAGATATGCCGAGCTGCTTTGTACAGCATTGCAGCCACGTCAGTGGCAAACAAGTTAGTTCTGATAATACTACATTGTTTCGATTCCCCAAGGATTGCGATCAAATTAAAATTTGGTTGGAAAAGGCAGGAATGGAGCATTACATGATTGAGCGATTCACAACACTCATAATGGAAGACAAAAAAGGAGATTCTTTCCGTATATGTTCCCAACATTTCTCAGAAGATTGCTTTGAAATGGAAGGAAATAGAAGAAAATTTAAAACTGGATCAATACCGACCATTTTTCAAGAAATGCCAACAACTTCAAAATCTACCACCAAAAAATGGGAAAATAGACTTTCTAAACTAGCTCGTAAAGAGTTTATGGCCACAATTCCTAACACTACTTATTCATGTTCAAAAAGACAATGCAAATGTGACTGTCCTGAAAAAAATGTCATAAAAATTGATGTGGGTACGCAGACTGGCATGTTTGACTTTCCTTCTTTTGAGTCAGAGGAAAGCTACATAAAAATAGCGGAAGAACGCTGTATTCATTTAGATCATTCCTATTGTGAACCAGATTTAATGAGGCCGCTTAAAGCCTCAACACCAGATTTTAAGTCAAAGAATGAGAATCGCCGATCTTCAGCGATTGATCAGATTTCGGATACAGGTGAGGTGGATCCGTTGATCATACTTTCACCCACAGTCTGTGATCTGCCATCAGAAGATAGAAATATAGAAAGTACACTTGATGATCTAGAAATAGAGAGTCCAATCATTAAAAAAAAACGAAAACTGGCATATGAAGACGACCCAAGTTGTCACGAGTCAGATTTTGATACCCCTCAAAAAAGTGACTACACTTTGACAGTATAATTGAGCCACTAACTGTAGATCTAATTAATGACCCCCTTAATTTGATTAATGAAAACAAATTTATTGTCTTTGAAAGCAGTCTAGATACATTGCTTTTTAAAATGCGATGCCCCGACCAGACCTGCTTTTCGAAAATTAAAAAAATAGAAAAGAAAATAGTCGGTACGATGCTGATAGTGTTTTCAACATGTAATGCACAGCACCGCATCAAACTTTGGGAAAGCCAACCAAAGATAAAAAATTATGCTGCAGGCAATATTGTACTTGCTGGCGCCATTTGTTTGTCAGGTGGTAGTTACCAAAAGGTAAAGGAAATGTTTGATCTTAGTGGAATTTCGATGTTTGGCAAATCGTCCTATAACCGTGCTAAAAAACAGTATATTTATCCTTCCATAGATTACAGCTGGAATCAAAATGTAAAGGAGGAATTAACAGGAACTCCACTATTCCTCATTGGTGACGGACAATGCGATAGTCCTGGTTTTTGTGCAAAATATACAACGTATACTTTTATGGATATCTATTCTAAAAAAATTGTAGATTTTGAATTGGTGCAAGTCTCCCAAACAACATCCTCAGTTGCCATGGAAAAATTGGGCTTTACCACAGCACTTGAAAGAATATTGGAAAATGAATATGATGTTCAATTTGTAGGCACTGATCGCCACACGGGAATTCGAAAACTATTGACTACGACTAAATACGAAAATATAAATCATCAATTTGATATATGGCATTATGTTAAAAATTTAAAGCGCAAATTGATGCAAATCTCCAAAAAAAAAAGCTTTTCGGCCAATTTTACCGTGGATTGGAGCCATAGTGACGCATTTCTACTGGTGTAGCAGAACTTGTGACAGAAATGAGGATGTTTTCAGACAACAATGGCAATCTCTGCTACATCATGTAGTGAATGAACATACATGGCGAGATGGAGACATACAACATCAGTGCTTACATGATGATCAGAGTATTCTTTTTCCAAAGATTTCATGGCTTCAAAAAAACACACCTGCCTTCGATTCATTATCTGCAATTATAATGGACGCACAAATCGAAAAGGATTTAAAGCATCTTACTTATTTCTGCCAGACTGGGAGCATTGAAACATACCACAGCATGTTGTTAAAATATAGACCGAAGAGAATTCATTATAAATATGATTCTATGGAGGCTAGAACACGATTGGCTGCATTGCAGCACAACAACAATATTGGTAGAAAAATGGCAACAGTAAAAAAAATTGATGACAGTGGTGAAGTCTTTCAAGTTGAGCGTAAAAATTTGGAATTCCCCCGAGGATGTAAAAAATGGATCGTTCGAAACGTTTTTGAAAAAATGTCGAACGAACATGCCAAAACTATTTTGGCAAACATGCTGTCAATCACAGAAGGTACTTTAAAAAGTACATGGAAATCCAAAAATGTACTATTTCCAAAAAATATTGCAACTGAAGAAAGGCCTGAAACCAGTGCTGCTATTGCAAAGCACAGAACACGGTTTCCTGTTGTATAAAATGTTAAATCTAATTTTTGATTCTATTTTTTAGAATGTTAAATGTTGTTTTTAATTTAAATTATTGGTTAATTACTGTCTAAAACAAATAAATATTTGGGTTGTGTATGCACATTGAAATCTAGGTATTTAGTGATTTTTCTTTTTTATTTCTTTTTAATTTTTAATATAAATATTTAATATAATTGATTCAGAATCTAGTATTAACAACAGTAATATTCATCTAATTTCTCAAATTAGACATTAAATCAACATCATTAATAGTAATTAGCATTAACAAAATAACACACCAATTGTATTTCAATTTTAATTTATTTTAACTGCAAAAATATTTAAAAAAAATCACATTATACATTATTTTGTTTAATAGCCATTTCGGAAGCATCATAATCATTGGCATAAAGAAATCCGACATATGATCCATTGGGATCTGGAAAAACAAGTCGTACTGCATTGACTGCACAGGAAGGTATAACCCTTCGGTTTCCCTTTCCTAAAATACCATAAATCCATGCTATGAAAGTGCGATACGCGGTTTTACGTAATCTCCTGGAATAAATAGAATAAAAAGTGTAAATATGTAATTTTATAAAAAAAAGTCACAAATTTACAATTTATATCAATTATCAGCTTATTCATTTACTACTTATAATTCAGACTTATAAACTTTAGAACAAATATTGGCATAAAGTAATCACCTGTTGTTGTTGGCATCTACCAGAGGGAGATTATCCATATGAATCGCCATATACGCAATTCTCACGTGTTCATGGTGCACTATTTGAGAAATAAAGGTATCTGCCTGCGTAATGCATTGATGTCCCTCAGGTATGCAGGCATCAACGGCGTATATTTCCCGGCAGCAGACAGACTCCACTTGGGTGGGCATTTTAATGCACCTTTCACAGGAACACCACGTGATATTGCCAATTCGATCTGTTTCGCTCGGTTCGGTTTCTGATGTAGACGATCTATCACTACTAGAGGGCATGGTTGGGTTATTGGGGAAAGCCGGATCATTTTCTCTTGATGGATACCGAGCCCATATTTTCTTTATCAGCATTCTGCGCTATAAGTACACAACGAAAATAAAAGTATATTATACTTAGATTTTGGTTATCAAATTTTTTTTTTTTTATTCATTTAATTTTTAAAAAAATATGATGCTTTATGCATCATTAATGTACTTGGAAGAGGCTTCTCAGATGTATACAGAAAGAATGCCCTTATCCTCAACAAGGAGGCAGGACTGATTGGCTGCACTGGCAGGAACTAGTGGCGGATGGTGATCCAAATTTCTTCACACAATTCAATGCAAACCGAAGAATAATATAATTTTTTTTTTTTTTAAGTATTTTTTAATAAATTGTCATTATTTCTCACATACAGCATATGCATCCAACAAATTACACTGCAAAATACATTTATCCCAAGTATGGCGATACCACATGTGTGAGACTTTTGCAGAGCCTGGCCACAAACAGAGCACCAACATTGAATAGCACCTTCAGACGTTCGATGACCAAAATGACACATCTCATTTCACAACCATCTATTACACTTTTGAAGGCCATGGAGTACCTGTACAATGGAATAGCCTACAAAATGACCACGTTTTTGAAAGCGAACACCTCAACGTATAATCTATGAGTCATAATGTGTCTTTTGAAGGGTTCTTTTTATTATTTACAGTATTTTTGGGGAAAAATTGAAAATTATAAATGCTTTTTTTTTTTTTTTTATATAACAAAGTTCTTAATTTCTAAGATATTTCTAACACATAGCGTGTATATAGAAAACATTAAACCCCAAAACACATTCAGCTACTACTCCCGAGTATGGCGATACCATGTGTAAAAACACAGTCTGGTCCCATAGAGAGGCTGAACGTTGAAGTAGTACCTTCAGGCGTTAAAGGAGCATAAATGACACATCTCATTGAATTCATACATATCACCCTTTTGAAGGTCCAGGAGCACCAAGCTTTTGGAAAGCAAACACCCGAAAGCAAATTCTATGAGGCATGGGCAAATGGGTACTCTGATGGGCTGGTGACAGGTACTCGGGTACTCTGATGGGCTGGTGACAGGTACTCGGGTACTCTGATGGACCGATGACAGGTACTCGGGTATTCTGATGGACTGTGAGTGACCGGTACTATGATAGTTGTTGATAGGTCCTCTATTGGGGGGGGGGGGCTTTGTCAATCAGTGCGATTGTTGTACACTGTATGCGGTAACAAGATGTTTACGCAATCTTCTCCTCACACACGATCGGTGTCTGAGGAGGAGAACCCAGTAACATCGCGTTACCGCGGTTTGTTAACAGTTAGTGATCGGCTGTGTGTATCGATCACGTCGGCAAACAGCCAGCCAATGGCTGTTTACCAGCGTCGGTGACAAGCAGTGTTCCCAGGAACATGCAGCTAGCGACGTGCACGCACAGCGCGCTCGCGTTTGCGCCGCGCACAGTGTGTGTCTAACCATCTGTGATCGGCAGTGATGAAGTCACGTGGTAAACAGCCATACCCAATGGCTGTTCACCCCCCTCAGTGGCGAGGGGTGTCTCCATGACACCCTGCCTATTTAAAGGGGAAGCCGTCATATGACGCCCTCCCGCCACAATACTTGCACCGCCTGGCCGTCTTTTGACAGCCGGCGGCCGGAAAGCAGTTAATTATACTTACTTTTTCATCCTGAGTCAAGGGCATGGTATTTTGAATGGTCGACGGTTCGGTCACAGCAGGATTGTCCTTAAAATGTATTAAAAAAATAAATTTCAATTGACAAGTTAGTTATTTTTTATATACTAATTGTAGACAAAAAATGAATTAAATTTATTATTTAAATTTTACTTACCATGGCAGTTGATTAAAATAAAAGGATCAACAAATTGATTTAGAATATTGTGTAAATATAGAATATCTGTAAATAAATAGAAAAATATATTATCTTGGCTATCTATATATCTATATATATATATATATATCTATAGATATATCTATATATCTATATATCTATATATATATATATATATATAGATATATATATATATATATATATATATATATATATATATATATATATATATATATATATATATTCTCAATCAGATGTTTTTACATAAAAAAAAACATTTAAGAATATAGTAAACCACGGCTTGCAAGATAAGTGGTTGGCTGCCACTTTGCTAAGGCAACATAGATAAGCATTGTGCTGACAAGAAAAGGTCAAGATAACATTATTTATATTAAAAACAAAAGTAAACAGCTTTTTACCCACTTGACAATTGGGCACTGAACCCCCCTCCTGCCCAGACCAATTTTAAGCTTTCGGTGCTCTCACAATTTAAATGACAATTACTCAGTAATGTAACACTGTATCCAAACAAATTTTTACAATTTTTTTCCACACAAATAGAGCTTTCTTTTGGTGGTATTTGATCAATGGTGCTATAAATGAAAAAAGGGAGAAAATTTTTGATAAAAAATAGCATTTGTGTTTGTTTCTGTGATAAAATTGTACGAAATATTAATTTAGCTTCATAAATTTTGTCAACAATTTATACTGCTACATTTCTTTGGTACAATTAACCCAAATTGGTGGATATTATTTGTTCTTTGTGAAAGTTAGAGAGTCTACAAGCTGTGTTGCGAATCAGTCAAAATTGATAACATCTGATGTACTAGTGGTCTATCTCATTTCTTGCGATCCGAACAAGCACGAAAAGTACAAATACCCCCCAAATGACACCTTTTTTGAAAGTATACATTCCGAATTATTTAGTAAGAGGCATAGTGAGTTTTTTGATTTTCGCATTTTTTCCCCTCAAGCAAAATGCAAAATGAATATATATTTTTTTGTTATTACATTTCAACAAAATTGTCAATGTAATAGGTTATTTCTCTCACTTGGCATGTGTATACCACAAATAAAGGCCCCAAAATAATTCTGTTACTCATACAGAGTATTACCATACCACATGTGGGACTTTTACACAGCCTAGCCACTCAGAGAGACACAACATTCAGGGAGCACCTTCATGTGTTCTAGGGGCATAAATTACACATCTAACTTGGTGACTACCTATTACTCTTTTGAAGGCCGTGGAGCACCAGGACAATGACACATGGCACTGACGTGGCTCAGATGACAGATGGCACTGATACGTGTGACTGATAACAAATTACACTAATACGTGGCACTGATGACACGTGACACTGATGGCAGATGCCTCTAATACGTGGCACTGAAGACATGTAACACTGATGACAGCTGGCACTAATATGTGGCACCAATAAAAGATGGCACTTATACATGGCAATAAAACATGGCAATGATGACAGAATGCCACTAATACGTGGCACTGATGACATGTGGCACTGATACCTGTCATTGATGACACATGACACTGATAGCAGATGGCACGTGACACTAACAGGTGGCACTGATGACAGATGGCACTAATATGTGGCATTGATGACACGTGACACTTATGACTAGGGATGAGCCGAACACCCCCCGGTTCGGTTCGCACCAGAACTTGCGAACGACCCCCGCGTTCGGTACGAACGTTAGAACCCCATTGAAGTCTATGGGACTCGAACGTTCGAATTGGAAAGTGCTAATTTTAACGGCTAATATGCAAGATAGTGTGCTAAAAAGGGTTTGGCGACCTGCCTCCTGCCTCAGGGGACATGGGTCACTGCAAAAAAAAGTTTTAAAAACTACCGTTTTGGCGGGAGCAGTGATTTTAATGACGATTAAAGTGAAAAAAAAAGTGAAATATTCCTTTAAATATGGTGCCTGGGGGGTGTCTATAGTATGCCTGTGAAGTGCCACGTGTTTCCCGTGTTTAGAACAGTCCCTGCACAAAATGACATTAAACGGAAATAACACCATTTAAAACTGCTTGCGGTTTTAATGTTATATCTGGTTCCTGCAATATGGTTGAAAATCATTCAGAAAAATGGCATGGGTAGCCCTCCCTGCCCATTACCAGCCTATTTGGGTCTTGTACACATATTAAGGGGAACCCCGTACCCATATTAAAAAAAGGAAATGCGTGTGGCCCCCAGGCCCTATATACTCAGAACAGCAGTATACAGGCGGTGCAAACAAGACAGGGACTGTGTAGGTTTGTTGTGTTAAGTTGAATCTGTTTGTCATTTTCAACCGGTACATTTTTAAAGTGTAGCTCCAGTCAAAAAAAATATCTTTAAGCTTTTTGGAAAACATAGGGAAGGGTTATCACCCCTGTATAATTTTGTTTTGTCGTCCATCTTTTTTCATCTCACTTGCTGCTGTCTCCTTGCGTTTGCAAGTAGGAGATGTTTGTAAGTTGGATGTTTGAAAGTAGGGGCCTGCCCTATATTATAGCGGTATGTACTGGGTACAGAGCACGCAGACAGCACGCACTATCTCCTAACACTACTGACTGCAAGCTCTATTATTAACCACTTGTTAGCCCAATGTTTGCATAAAGTGAAAGATGAAGTTATGCTGAGTAAATAGATATCAAACATGTCACTCTTCAAAATTGCACATGCCCGTGGAATGGCGCCAAACGTCGCTACTTAAAAAATCCCCATAGGCGACGCTTTAAATATTTTTTTACTGGTTACATGTTTTGAGTTGCAGAGGAGGTCTAGGACTAGAATTATTGCTCTCGCTCTAACATTCTCGGCGATACCTCACATGTGTGGCACATGCGAGCACATGGGGACATGGGCGCTTTAATTTTTATTTTATTTTTTTATTGTTCATTTTACTTTATTTTAGTTTGACATTTTTTTTCCCAAAAATATATTTTTGATCACTTTTATTCCTATTACAAGAAATGTAAACATCCCTTGTAATAGGAATATGGGATGACAGGTCCTCTTTACAGTGAAATCTGGGGGGTCAATATGACCCCACATCTCACCTCTAGGCTGGGAAGCCTGAAATAAAAAATTTAAAAAAAGATTCTGGCTTTGATCGTACTGGCGAGTTGGTAGAAGCACCAGAGGGCGGTGAGGGGTGGGGGGCGTCTATGGCTGGGTACTTCAGGGTATCACCGAGTATGGCTGGGTATCTCTGAGTATGGCTGGGTATGGCAATTTCTGGCAGGGTATTACAGAGTATTGGCGGGGTATTGGCGGGGTACTACAGAGTAATAGCAGGGTACTGCAGAGTATTGGGGGTACTGCAGAGTAATGGCGGGTACTGCAGAGTATTGGGGGGTACTGCAGAGTAATGGGGGTTACTGCAGAGTAATGGGGGGTACTGCAGAGTAATGGCGGGGTACTGCAGAGTAATGGCAGGGTACTGCAGAGTATTGGGGGGTACTGCAGAGTAATGGGGGGTACTGAAGAGTAATGGCAGGGTACTGCAGAGTAATGGCAGGGTACTGCACTGCAGAGTAATGGCAGGGTACTGCACTGCAGAGTAATGGCAGGGTACTGCACTGCAGAGTAATGGCGGGGTACTGCACTGCAGAGTAATGGCGGGGTACTGCACTGCAGAGTAATGGCGGGGTACTGCAGAGTAATGGCGGGGTACTGCAGAGTATTGGGGGTACTGCAGAGTAATGGTGGGTACTGCAGAGTATTGGGGGGTACTGCAGAGTAATGGGGGTTACTGCAGAGTAATGGGGGGTACTGCATCGTAATGGCGGGGTACTGCAGAGTAATGGCAGGGTACTGCAGAGTAATGGGGGTTACTGCAGAGTAATGGGGGGTACTGAAGAGTAATGGCAGGGTACTGCAGAGTAATGGCAGGGTACTGCACTGCAGAGTAATGGCAGGGTACTGCACTGCAGAGTAATGGCGGGGTACTGCACTGCAGAGTAATGGCGGGGTACTGCACTGCAGAGTAATGGCAGGGTACTGCAGAGTAATGACGGGGTACTGCAGAGTAATGGCAGGGTACTGCACTGCAGAGTAATGGCGGGGTACTGCACTGCAGAATAATGGCGGGGTACTGCAGAGTAATGGCGGGGTACTGCAGAGTAATGGCAGGGTACTGCACTGCAGAGTAATGGTGGGGTACTGCACTGCAGAGTAATGGCGGGGTACTGCACTGCAGAGTAATGGCGGGGTACTGCAGAGTAATGGCGGGGTACTGCAGAGTAATGACAGGGTACTGCACTGCAGAGTAATGGCGGGGTACTGCACTGCAGAGTAATGGCGGGGCACTGCAGAGTAATGGCGGGGCACTGCAGAGTAATGGCGGGGTACTGCAGAGTAATGGCAGGGTACTGCAGAGTATGCACTGGTATTGCAGAGTATTGGCAGGGAATTGAGGGGTTAAATTCGGTGAGCAGTGATGTGGGCACTGCAGATGCAGCCCACATCGCTGCTGACACCGATCTCTTTCCCCTCCGCTGTACCGATCGGTACAGAAAGGGGAGGGAGGAACAGGCGTCATAACATGACGCCGGTTTGTTTCCAAGTGATCACTCCGTCATTTGACGGAGCAATCACGTGGTAAACGGGCGCTATGAGCGGCCGTTTACCGTGATGCGCCGGGTCCTATGGACCCGGCGGTCACGGATGCTCTCGAGTGCGCACACCTCGGGGCATGCGAGAGCAGAATTCTGGGAGGCCGTTAATTAACGGCCTCTCTGAGTTAAACAACCGCCCTGAAGCCGTTAATCGGCAATGGGCAGTTGTTAAGTGGTTAAAGCTAGATCACTAGCTATATAGGTGAGGTGAATATAGTGGTGTATACTGCAGTCAGGGCACAGACAACAACCACTACACAGCAGCAAGATAGGAAATCAGCCAAAAACGATTGGTGTGTACTGTGTTGAAGGTACACAGAACACCCACTGCTTCAGATGCAAAGTAACACACTACAGGAGGCCGCCTTAAAGGCGGCCTTTTATAGTGTGGGGCGTGCACTACACAGTCTGAGCTATGATTGGCCACAGGCAGGATGCCTGTGGCCAATCATGGCTCTCCTCGCTGCCGGCGCTGCGATTGGCCAAGCATGCGGGGTCACAGTGCATGCTTGGCCAATCATCGGACAGCAATGCACTGCGCCAACGCAGTGCATTGTGGTCCACGCGTGCGTCACTCGAATTTTGACGCGAACGGCCAAAACGTTCGGAATTCGCCGAACGCACGAACAGCCAATGTTCGAGTCGAACATACGTTCGACTCGAACATGAAGCTCATCCCTACTTATGACAGATGGCACTGATTACATGTGGCACTGACGACAAATGGCACTGGGGGCAGATGGCACTGATGACAGGTGGCAGTGGGGAAAGATGGCCACTTTATTTTCTTTTTTGTTTTCTTTTTATTAATTTTTTTTCCACTAACCGCTGCATCTCTCAGCGGTTCATCTCTCCCTCCTCACACGCTGTCTCTGTGTGAGGAGGGAGACCCGGCGAGGGAAGATGATCTCATATGTTTACATATATGAGCTCATCTCTCATTGGACACACCGATCGTGCTGTAAACATCCACTGTGATTGGCTATTTACAGCGATCTGTGACTGGCTGTGTCCAAGGGACACGGCCAGCACAGTACTTCCCGATGCGCGCCCGTGGCGTGGCGCAGAGGGGAAGTAAACAGGAGGATCTCCAGGGATGCCCTCCCGGCGGTAATCGTCTGCGCTGTAGCCATCTTTTGGCTATAGAGGGGGCGCGAAGTGCTAAAAAAAAAAAATAACATTTGAAAAATAAATAATCTGACTGTGTGTGTCAAATGTAAATAAGAGCTAGATTTTATATATATATATATATATATATATATATATATATATATATATATATATATATATATATACAGAGAGAGCGATAATATCACTATATAGATATATATTATCACTGTATAGAAATCGATCTCTCTCTCTCTCTCTATATATATATATATATATATATATATATATATATATATATATATACACACACACACACACACACACACACACACACACACACACACACACACACACACACACACACAGATCTCTCTCTCTATCTATCTCATATATATATATATATATATATATATATATATATATATATATATATATATATATATAATCTTGACCTTTTCTTGTCAACACAATGCTTATCTATGTTGCCTTAGCAAAGTGGCAGCCAACCACTTATCTTGCAAGCCGTGGTTGACTATATTCTTAAATGTTTTTTTTTATAGGTAAAAACATCTGATTGAGATATATATTTTGTGTGAGATATCGCAAATATATAGAGAGAGAGAGAGTTATGTATTGTGCATATATATTGCGAGAGATCGATTTCTGTATATAGTGATATAGTATATATATTTATAGATTTATATATATATATATATATATATATATATATATATATATATATATATATATATATATATATATATATATATATATATATATATATATATATATATATATACTATATCACTATATATAGAAATCGATCTCTCGCAATATATATGCACAATACATAACGCTCTCTCTCTATATATTTGCGATATCTCACACAAAATATATATCTCAATCAGATGTTTTTACCTCTAAAAAAAAACATTTAAGAATATAGTCAACCACGGCTTGCAAGATAAGTGGTTGGCTGCCACTTTGCTAAGGCAACATAGATAAGCATTGTGTTGACAAGAAAAGGTCAAGATTATATATCTATAGAGATAGAGAGAGAGAGAGAGAGAGAGAGGCAATATCTCCCACCAAACACACACTACCTAGATCTCTATATATATATAATTAAATGTGCACATTTAAATTTTAAAAGAGCAATATTTTTTAGATGTAAACTGCAAGGTAAAAGAAATTTTTGTACTAACCTTTCCTCTAAATCCAGCGCCGCTCTCTCGTCTATGATCGTCCCATCTGTCCTCTTTGTTTCAGTGTTTATCTCCATTGCCATCACAACGGGGCGGGACTTCCGATGACAACAACCGTTGTCATGGCAACTGGAGCAGAAGACGGCGCTCAATATAGCGCTGACTGCGCATGCGCGAGATCTTTAATCGAACAGGCGGTGCATGCTGGTCTTTTAGCAGCACACTCTCCTGGAAGAGGATGCCTGTGGGCTTCACATGCCCACAGGCAAAATGACAACCGTCAGGAGACGGTTTTATAAAATCGTTTTTAATGACAAAACAGCATGCTGCTGGATGGAAAAAAAGAAAAAGTAAGTGTTCGATTTAATAATAATAATGATTGTCAGTATGCAAAAAAAAAAAAAAGGATAAAGACAGTGGAATCCCGCTTTAATAGTAGTCCCAAAGGGGTGCATACATATGCAGCCAGTGGATCACGGGGGGGTGGGGTTTGTATCTCATCGCACGGAGACACTGCGTCTCCTTAAATGTATATGCCCCGCCTACTGGCGTCCAATAGGCGGACAGCCATAATGACGCCAGGTGGGTTGGCCGAGAGTTCCGGCGTACGTCACATCCAACCATTCCCAATGCGCCTGCGTGGAAACTCCGCTAGAAGCAAGGGATAGGGAAGAATGTATGACACCGATGGAACAGGATCTCCATTGTTGGTAGAAGGAATAGAACACCGGCCAGGAAGGGGATCCGCATGCATCGACAGGACAATATGCCTGAGATGCTGGGCGGCCGCACAGTGCTCAAGACTATCGCAGTGCAGCAGTTGTCAGCGTCTCCACACAGAACAGCGCAGCAATTGAAAAAATACAAAACATATAAGTATTATAACAAATTTTTTTTTTACATAGATAAAAATATATCTATACAATCGAGTGGACAAAAAGTTACAAAAAATGATTACAAAAAAAAAAGGGAGGAAGCCAGATTATAAAGCATATGGAGCGTCAAAAAAGGATTGATGAATGTAACACTCAGCAAACGACCTCTAATCATTCTAAAGAAAAAAGAAACATATAAAACATATAAGTATTATAACAAAAAATTTTTTTTACATAAATAAAAATATATCTATACAATCGAGTGAACAAAAAGTTACAAAAAATTATAAAAAATAAAAAAAAGGGAGGAAGCCAGATTATAAAGCATATGGAGCGTCAAAAAGGATTGATGAATGTAACACTCAGCAAACGACCTCTAATCATTCTAAAGAAAAAATACAAAACATATAAGTATTATAACTTTTTTTTTTTTACATAAATAAAAATATATCTATACAATCGAGTGGACAAAAAGTTACAAAAAATTATTACAAAAAAAAGGGAGGAGGGGGGGGGAAGGGGGAAGTAGATCAACTATTCATAAAAAAAATTATGTAATGTATTAAAGTTAGCATATAAATATAATAGTTGTAGAGAAAGAGGAAGAGCAGAGATGAGAGATTATAGAAATGGTTTGTAGGATTGGGATTCGTTAATACCTGGGGCAAATGTAGCGTTTAATCTCTCAATCCACTAATTTTTTTTCTCAGAATAAATTTGTCCCAGTCCCCTCAACGTGAGTTGGGGGGGGACTACATCTAATATAAAAAATGGAATAACTGAAATGTCAAATTTATGATATAAATCGAGGTGTCTACTGATGGACGTGACCATTTTGCCCCCTGAAGAAAAGTAAACATAGTCTTTAATCCGTGCACGGAGAGGTCTAATATTTTTTCCTACATAGAAAGCAGAGCATTTACAGGTCATGAGGTAAATGACTCCACGAGTTTCGCAGTCTGCGAAAAATTTGGGGACAAACTGTTCCCCATTCGGTAATATAAATGATTGGCCTGTTTGAATCAGGGGGCAAAATGGGCATTTGCCACATCTAAACATACCAAAACGGGGCCGATTGTGAATTGTACAGCTAAAATGACTGGAAGTTAATTGGTCCCGTAGGGATCTAGATCTGCAAAAGGTAATATTTGGTTTAGGGTTAATGTATTTGTCTAAGATCGGGTCTTCCCATAAGAGGGGCCAGTGTGTAGCTAGTACTTTGCGCCGTTCAGTATGATGGTTAGAAAACGTCATTATAAACCTAACAGTTGAGGTTTGTGCCAAATTTTTTTGTCTATATAAAAGGGAGTTGCGGGATTGGCGTGACGCTCGATTGTATGCTTTGCGTAGAATGGATTTACTATATCCCCTGGATTTTAAGCGATCTCGTAGTAGGTCAGCTTGAATTTTAAATTCTGCAGTGTGTGTACAATTGCGACGCAGCCTCACGTACTGTATGGAATACTGCGTAGTAGAGTATTAGGGTGCGCACTAGCTGCATGTAGGAGTGAGTTGCCTGCAGTCTCTTTGCGATAGAGAGTGGAGGCAACACAACCTTCATTATCCTTGAATATGGTCAAATCAAGGAAAGTAATTTTGGATGTATGACGGGTGACAGTAAATTTTAAATTGAACTGATTATTATTGAGATAGGTCACAAAGGTTTCCAGCTCTACATGAGTGCTGGTCCATATGATGAACACGTCGTCGATGTACCTCAGCCAGCAGATAGTGTGGCTGGTGTACATCAACAAGGAGTCATCAGAGAAAATATAACGTTCCCACCCCCCCCCAGGTAGAGTTTGGCATAAGCAGGTGCACAAACAGTGCCCATAGCCACCCCCTGTACCTGGAGGAAGTGGGACTCTCCAAATACAAAGAAGTTGTGTAAAAATAAAATGAAGTAGATCCAAAATAAATTCACAAAAGTCCCAGCAATGATTAGTTTGTTCAAAAAGGAAGGTACTGCTTCTATTAAGATTTCTATTAGGATATCCACTTCCACCACTAAGTGATTATTGATATCCTCTACTTATTTATTTTATTAATGGCTGTGTGTTGAGTTATTTTGAGGGGACAGCAAATTTATACTGTTATACAAGCTGTACACTCACTACTTTACATTGTAGCAAAGTATAATTTCTTCAGTGTTGCCACATGAAAAGATATTATTAAATATTTACAAAAATTTGAGGGGTGTACTCACTTTTGAGAGATACTGTATATATACACTCTGCATCCAGTCAGTGTAGCCTAGAGATCTACATTCTAGTTAGACATGGGCGCCATCAATAAATTTGTTTCGTTCCGTTCCGGTTCGTATTAGAATTAATTCGTACTTCGTATTTTGTGTCCGAAATTCAATTTCAATTCGTACGAAATACGAATTGTCGTTAGGTTTGTTAACTTGTACGAACGTTCTTTATGATGAATTTAAAGGAAAAAATATATACCTCAATATGACAATATGTCCAAATTTCGTTACTACGGAAACAACATGTGACTTGGTTGACCAATCAGAGGTTTTCTTCTGCTGCTGAGGCCTACAGGGCAGGCCCGATCATGTGACTTCCCTTTGTGGGTTAGTTAGTGTAGTGGAGCAGATCACACGATTATTTGTCTGTGCATCTGAGCGAATATCTTTGCAATCCTTAGTTTTTCATTGTTCATTTTAGTTTATATCTGTTGTAGTTTGCAAGTGTATCATCTCTTAGTGTTTAGTTTCTGGTTTTATTCATTTTTTGGTTGGTTTTGAGAGAGCATTTTTTTTTTCATTTCTTGTTTCATATAGTTAATATTTTGTAATTTTCTGTTTGTATAATATTTTTTTTGTACATTTGGTGATTTTGGTGTTAGTTTGCTGCAATCAAAATCATATTTTTTTTGTCTACATTTTTCTAACTTTTAAAGGAAAAATGAGCAGCAAACAAGGCCAAAAAAGCAGTAAGGGTGCTGCTGGGAGAGGGAGAACTATGAGCTGTGTACATGAGCAGCAGGTGGGACGTTCTGTCTCTGTGCCCTCTGAGCTCAGCTCACCTCCCATAAAGCTGAGGCGACTGGGAGTGAAGACTGCTGGTGGTAAAGAGCCTGGCAAACAGCAGACATTTGCATATCACCAGCTGTTCCAGGATTTACCTCCTAGAACCAGCAGCACAATTCATAGCAAAAGTGGCGCTACCACCTCTGCCACTGCTGCTGGTAACATGCTGCCCATTGGTACATTTTATGGAAGAGGGCAGGCCAAAGGGGTTCCCAGTGCACATACATTTGTGCAGCCAAAGCTGGAGATCCTGGCCATGCAGCAGGAAACATGTCAGGAGGCCGAGGCTCATGATGATGTCACCACCACCATTGCTGCCAGTGCCATCACCATCAGCACTACAGGGAGCTTGGCAGTGGTCAGCAAGGAGACAGAGTTTACTGCTTCTAATGATCACTGTTCCCTTGGCAATGTGAAAGAGGTGGAAGCAGGCTTTCCTGACATTGTTGTAGACAAATTAAATTTCCAGCCCTCTACCCATGTTGGCACCACCGACAATCCAGAAAGTATCTCCCCTCAGTCCCCACTACTTTTTTCTCCTGAAAAGACTCCTGCCCAAGTGCTTTCTAAAACCCCGTACACACGAGAGGACTTATGTCCGACTTATGTCCGACAGACTTCCGAAGGAGTTCTGCCGGAGTTCCGACAGAGTTCTGACGGACTTTTCGACTGAGCGGACTTGGCCACACACAATCACACCAAACTCCGACGGATTCGAACGTGATGACGTATGACTGGACTCGAATAAGGAAGTTCATAGCCAGTAGCCAATAGCTGCCCTAGCGTCGGTTTTAGTCTGTAGCATACACACGAGCAAATTTTTCGGTAGGAACTGGGTCCGGCGGAGTTCCGTCGGAAAAATTTGAAGCATGTTCCGTTTTCTAAAGTCTGTCAGACTTTTGCGAATCAAAAGTCTGTTGCAGCCCACACACGATCGAATAGTCTGACGGAATCATTCCGTCGGACTTTGGAGGTTGAAAAGTCCGCTCGTGTGTATGGGGCTTTAGCCTCCAGCATCAGAATGGGCCAATGCAACCATTAGACCTCAATCCATCACAGAACCCAAAATACCTGGGATGTTTAGGTCTCTTCCTCCCACTCCTGCCGAACCTCAGAAAGAGTGTGTGACCACTGCAGTGGAAGGTATTCCATCAGGCAGTGTCCGAGGTGGTGGCTGCCATTCCAGCATTTGGCAGCATTTTAAAAGAATTGGTGTCGGTCAGAAGGCCAAATGCAATCACTGTGGCAGGGAGGTCAGCCGGGGCCGAGACATAGGGCATCTCAGTAATAGTGGCATGAACCAGCACATGCGTGTGCACCACCATGCAGTGCTGTTAGGGGAAAAAAGTATTATGGCCACTCCTCCAAACACCAAAAGGAGAACCAATAGTAGCACCGCCACAGCCACCATGAGTGTCAGCACCACCAGCCAGTATAAGGCAGAAAATAATGCTGTTACCATCCCGCATCCAATCCATACCAGCCAGGCCACCCTGGAAGATTTTGGTGGCTTTCAGAGTAAGGGTATGTCTCGGGCACAGGTGCATAAAATAACATGCCTGATTGGCCAGCTCATTGCAGTTGGTTGCACCACAGTACCGTGTGCCATCACATAAGACCTTCATCCAAACTGTGGTGCCAGCCTTATACAGGTCTTGTGTCGGGGTGCTCAAGGAGGAGATTGGAAGGGCAGGGGGACAGGCAGTGCACCTGACCACTGACCTGTGGAGTGCGTGTAGTGCCCAGCATGCCTTCCTGTCCCTGATGGCACATTGGTGGCAGGCCAAGGTGTCCCATGATGTAGTTCAAACATCTGGATCCTCGTCAGCAGTTGACAAACATGGGTGCCGTTCCTTCCTCGTGCACGCTGAGGTGCTTGATGAAAAGCACACAGCGCAAAACATCCTGCAAGCCCTGAAGAAAATGTTGTTGCAGTGGTTTGGACAGGCAGACAGCAACTACAGGATTGGCTATGTTGTCACTGATGGAGGCAGCAACATGGTCAAGGCCGTAAGGGATGGCAGCTTTGTGGGTGTGCGCTGCTCAGCCCACCTTCTGCACCAGGTGGTAACTGACAGTTTTCGGTTGGTGGAGACCATTTCTGGCGGCGATGGAAGGCTGTCCAAAGTGGTGGACTCTTGTTGGAAGATGGCTGGCCACTTCCATCAGAGTGTAAGAGACAACCACCTCCTCAGGGTGGAACAGAGAAAGGCAGGCCTTCCAGAACACTGCCTAAAACAGGATGTGGGGACTAGGTGGAATTCAACCCTAGCAATGCTGGAACGCATCCTTGAGCAGCAGAAGGCTCTCCATGCCATGGCCTGTGATCATAACATTGGCATAGAGAGACCTTTAGGCAGGGAAGACTGGGCCATAATCGGCAGATTGTGGCAGTCCTCAAACCTTTCCTCTCTGTCACAGAACACCTAAGCCGCGAGGATGCCAGCATTGGTCATGTGCTCCCACTCTTCAACCACCTTCAGAGCAAATTGGAGCGGTTCAAGGCGGCTGAGGAACCTTTGCCTGGTGGTGACCCTCAACCTGATGTGTTGGCTCTGCTAAACACATTTCTGATGGAGTTGGGCAGGGGCGCACACAGGAGTTGACCGCCTCTTGCCCAGAACTGATGCTGGCTGCCATGTGTGACCCTCGCATCAAGGGAAAAATGGCTGTGCAGTGTGTTAGAAAAGTTTTAAATGTTTATTGTGTGACTATTAGAAAAACAATAATCCTGAGACTGATTTGTTAAAAAGCTTACTTCTGAGCACATTATTGTATTAACTCATTGTATTGTTTTGTCTTAATTAACTCCATAGTAAGTTGTAGGATGATTACATTTAACTAAATATGATAGCCTAAGAATGTACAGGGAATATGTATAGCTTATAAAGTGCAAGCCTGTGCCATGACACGTTAATTTATGTTCTTTCAGCCAATAGAAGCACAGAGATGTTATTCTTGTGGGATATGTGAGGGCGGAACACTTTCTTTTGTTGAGACTTTTTCTTCAGCTTTCGTCCTGTAAGCATGTCTCCCTGTTGTGGGCCACATCAGAAATAAATTGTCTGCTTCTCAAGAACACCTGATGTTTTTTTTACTGATCACAAGGGAATTTCCTAACATTTTTGGTCTTTCGAGCCGGGAGCAACACGCTGGTTTTCAGATCAGACGGCCCGACAACACTTCGGTGAGTATTGGACTTTGAAGCTCACCGAACCTTACAAGTCCCCCAATCAATGTTATTTGGTGAAAAAGGGGCGGGGCCATAGATCTGAATTCCACTGTCTGTTTCCGAACCTTGTGTGATCCAGTCCAGGTGTTTGAGAGGTAAGATAATTTAAATTATTCTTAATTCTTTCTGAGTCTTTTCTTCTCTTTCTCTTGCTTCTGGTTTAATGTGTTGTAATTGCCGACATTGGTATTGATCGTATAATATCTAGATAATCCAGTGCTCGTAGACAGAGACACTTGGGGACGTTGTCTAAGGTAAAAAATTACGTCGCCCGCTGTCCGGACAGATAACAAAAAGATTTGAGGTATACCGAATGTCAGAGGTTAATTGCCTGACTGTTTTAAGCGCTGTCTGTTTAGTTAAGTGATCTAAGATCGCAAGGCTAATTTTCTTCTGTGTGTGTTTACTTTATCTTTGTTTATGTTTAACCCTTTCTGATTCTCTCGATAGTGTGGGAATGGGTTGTTGTTTTTTTTTCTCTTGTATTGACATGGTTTTTGTGCTGCATATTTCTAAGCAGATAAGAAGGCAAATTCACTGAACTCTCTCCCCCTCCCCCTCCCCTCATGGAAGAATTTCTCCTGATCCTGCAAGACCGTTGTAAAAGTTAACCCTTGATTAGCTATGATAATACAGAAGGGTTATATTGTATATATTGAAACTTAGCATAAAAGAAAAAGAAGGTATATGGCATTTTGGAGTAAATAGAATGTTGTAGAATTATCAGGTGGTTTGATGAATGTGAAAAGAAATGAAAAAAAAAGGGCTGTGGATTTTTTCATTGCTATGAAGGTCAAGAAGTTGTTTCTCAGAAACAAGAAAATGCAGATTGCCTGACAGAGGTTAATTTGTGCATCTGTGAAAATATTAGGACTTTTGGTGGGAAAAAGAGTTTGAAAAATAGTCTTAAAGTAAATATTTATATTGGATTGGAGTTATTTTTAGAATTCATAGACTTTCAACTGTGAAGTGTTAATGATGCAATGCTGTTTATATTTGGGTACATTTATAAGTCAAAAGGCTAAGTTCTGAATCAGAATACTAAAAAAAATTAAAAAGAAAGAAAGTTCTATTTTGGGGTCCTGTGGATAAGCTTAAAATATCAGGACCCAAAGTTCAAAAAAGGTATCGGTTAAAAAAATGGCGGAATATTGGCTTCAGCATGCTAGAATTAGGGTAGAAGGAAGAACAAAGGAAAAATGCCAAGCCCAATTGCCCCTAGTGGACAAAGAGGATGATCTCATCTGCTGTACCCAGAGACCACCTCCCTATAATGGTCCCCCCCCTCAGGTGCAAGTAACTGCCCAGAGTAACACCTTCCCTGTGACATCCACCCCTGTCAAAGGAACCGCCTCTGAACAAACCCCCAATTCCACTTCCTCAATCTCTCCAGACAGTAGTTCAGTCCTGGAGATGAACAGATCGATCCTTGAAACATTAACTGACGCCATAACTCATGCACAGGGACGGGGGGGGGATCCATTGCCTCCAGAAAGCCCAGACTTAGGAAACAGGTTGACTGCCCTACTGAACAGATGCCAGCTTAGATGGGTATAACGGACTGATTGGCAAAAAAATAAATAAATATGACAGTACAAGAAGACAAAGAAAGTGTCAGTGACTACCTAAATAAATTACGAGAGATTTTTAGAGTGTTCTCCGGGCTCCCCGAAGCTGAAGATGTGAATAGTGCATATTAGCAACAGCTAAAGATTGCTTTTTTTAAATGGATTGAAACAGGATCATAAGGATTACATTGTTTAAAACATTGTTACTTACCGAACTGTATCAGTTTTAGATGTTTTACAATATGCTAAGCATTCTGAGAAGTATTTGAAAGCAAAAGCAAAAAAGAATGTGAAAATAAAAGGTTCTTATGCAAGGTGATGAAAGAGAGGAGGATGCAGAAGAGTACACTGCTGAGGCAGAACCAGAGGGGTCTCATAGAGGAAGGATTACTCTACAGAAATAGACAGTGCAACGAGAGTACTTCCACCCTGTGTACAAGCACTGGTAGCATCAGCGGTGTAGTGGTTAGCACTCTCGCCTAGCAGTGAAGGGGGTCACTGGTTCGAATCCCAATTATGACGCTGCCTGCCTGGAGTTTGCATGTACTCCCTGTGCCTGCGTGGATTTCCTCCGGGTGCTCTGGTTTCCTCCCGCACTCCGGGGACATGCAGGTGGGTTGATTGGCTTCTGTCCCGGTTTGGCCCTGGTATATGAATGGGGACGTTGGATCCTTGGGGGTGGAGAACGATGTGGGTGTACAGGGGTAGGGGCTAGACGCTCGCTCAGGCTGAACCGGATGGACTGGTGTCTTTATTCAACTTTACTAACTGAAAAGGTACCACATGCAGTGTTTGTTATCCTGTTACAGCAAAAGATATCACATTTGAGCCCAGCACGACACTTTTCCTGTATGACAATACTCTTGACACAACCTCACTTAACAATACAGAGGTGTACTACATTAAACCCATCCACGCTACTACCACTTCCTACTGACGGGTATAAACATGACTGCACTGTTGCCATCGCTGAAAAGGTACTGCCACGAAGTGATCTGAAAGATGTACCATTATCTAACCCTGACATGATACTTTTTGTTGATGGTTCTAGTAAGAAAAAATCCAGATGGCACAAATGCAACAGGATATGCAGTAGTGACACAGGATGAGATTTTGGAAGCGGGGCCACTACCAAAACATTATTCAGCACAAGTTGCAGAACTTGTAGCACTGACAAGAGCATGTATACTGTCAGAAGGAAATCTGTAACCACATACACTGACAGTCAATATGCCTTTTCAACAGTGCATGTTTTTGCACAACAATGGAAAAACAGGGGGATGGTCACCTCCAGTGGTAAACCAATTTCACATACGGACTTCATTTTAGAACTCCTAGATGCAATACAGTTACCAAAAAAAAGCTTGCAATCTGTAAATGTCAAGCACACACAAAATATACGGACCCCATCTCAAAGGGAAATAAAAGGGCAGATGAAGCTGCACATAAAATAATGACGAGAAATCATAGTGATAGATCATACAGTCCTTACTGATATGCAGCAAAATGCCCCCCCTGGGGAAAACAATATTGGAAAACAAAGGGTTGCACAATAATTGATGATATTTACACATCACCTGAAGGGAAACCGGTATTACCAAAATCTTTATTTAGGTATGCAGCAGTATTGACACATGGAGTAACGCATGTGTCAAACAGGGGGATGACTGAGATGTTAAATAAAGTATGTACAGCCTATGGATTCACAAATTATTATTAAAAAAAAAACTTTTTGCTCTCTATGTCTTATATGTGCAAGACACAATGCTCAGGGAGGTATAAGACCACAGAAAGGGAAGTTCCCTACACCACAATATCCATTCCAACACATTTGCATGGATTTTATTGAATTAGACAAATGTGAAAGGAAGAAATATTGTTTGGTACCCAGGCACCCTGACCAAATGGGAGGAGATATTCCCGACAGGAAGTGCAGATGCACAGACTGTAGCCAAAGCATTACTAAGAGATATTATTCCTAGATTTGGAATCCCTGAAAGGATTTACCGTGATAATGGACCCCATTTTGTAATTAAAAAATATACAACATTTGATAGAAGTGATGAGAATTAAAGGGAAATACCATTGTGCCTATCATTCCCAATCAGCTGGATTGGTAGAAAGACATAATGGCATTCAAAAAAGCAAACTGAGAAAAGCTATGGAAGAAACAGGTAAAAATAATTGGATGTATTGCCTACTAGTAGCTGTGACCAGTATGTATATCACACCCCAAAAAAAAGATGAAAAGGTGCATGTGGGAGATTGGGGTCTCAATAAAAAGTAATAAGAAAAAAGCAGTGGTACTCCCCAAGGTGGGATGGTCCTTTCAAAGTCCTTTTAACTACCCCTACTGTGATAAGGATTGCAGAGAGGTCTACCTGGATTCACCAGTCCCATTGTAAAAACGTTTTACAGGCAGAGTAGGGCCAGTTGGCTACAAGAGGTCCAGAAAGTCCGGCTACAAAGGGAGGTCTCACACAAGGTGGGACTTGTCTCAAATCGGTGAAGTCTCCCTCCCCTTCCAACTCCCCTATCCTATCCGCTGGAACTCTGTAGCTGGTTAGGATGAAAGGGACAGAAATTATCCTTGGGTTACTGGTGACACTAGGAGAGGCATCCATAAGAGGGGGTAGGCGCTATGGAAGAGTAGAGGAACTTTTGGATTGGGAAAGAACAGGAAAAGCATTAAATCCAAAACTTTATAGAGGGAATAACTAGCACTATACTGGTAGACTTCTGTCAGATTGCAGATTGTGGGGATACAACTGGGGCTAGAGGACTTCTATGGGCAGATATATACATCTGCTGACTCTGGAATAAGGCAGGATGTCAAGCATGGGATCAGGCCCTGTGGACTACAGCGCATCAAGATTGGGGGTATAATCAACCAGGGGCTAAAAAGAGTGGTATAAAGGAGAGACTCATAATCACAAAAGCGGCTAACTCCCCCTGCACAAATAGTAAGAACTGTAACCAACTATTAATAACATTAACGGAGCCGAGGAAGGAAGATCAGCGGTTGTATTCCATGGGAGCATGGGTGTCAGGAACATTTTTCCATGAGGTATTACTACCTAATAAAATTAAACAGGAAAAAGTAGACTCAGAAGGGAAAGAAGAAGGCCATACTAAAATAGAAGTTCTGAGTATAACTATAAGATTCACTAACCTAACAATAGAAGATGCCATAGCTTTGGAGACGGGCGACCAAAGAAAAAATGAGTGGTTAGAATGGTTGAGGTACACGGTTAGAACTCTGAAAAAGGAAAACTGTTTAGTTTGTGCCGGAGCCAGACTACATTTAGCAACAGTTCCTTTTCCTCTAGATCACAATACAGATCCAGAAGGTTTAAAATGTATGTTGCAATTGTATAATAAGAGCTATAAACCTGAAACAAATTCTACTTGTCACACATTGAGTTTGTTGTTCCCCCAGTACAGAGACCTCAGATACCTCCAGCGGTTGCCGCTTATACGGGCAACTTTACTTGTTTTGCACTCCCAGGGAACCGTAGCGCGGTGGATCTTGGGTCATTACCTGATGACTACTGTGTGGAGAGGATTAACACGGACAACGGTGACTGGGTTGGACATGACATTCAGAGAGCTGATGTCTGGTGGATGTGTGGGGATAAGAAACTGCGAGCTAGACTACCGGCCAATGCCCAAGGGGATTGCGCTATGGTCCAGCTGGCTATGCCCCTGAGAATCCTGTCAGAATACCCGTGGACTAAGAGTCACCGACAGTATCGTAGGGACACCTCTCCCTTGGGGTCATTTGACTCTCAGATCTACATAGATGAGATTGGGGTTCCTCGCGGGGTGCCGGACGAGTTTAAAGCCAGGAATCAGGTGACAGCTGGGTTTGAGTCTCTTCTCTGGTGGGTGACTATAGATAAAAATGATGACTGGATTAATTATATATATATTATAACCAACAACGATTTGTAAACTATACTAGGGATGCTGTGAGGGGCCTAGCAGAACAGTTGGCCCCCACATCTCTAATGGCCTGGCAGAACCGAATGGCTTTAGATATGGTCTTAGCTGAAAGAGGAGGGTATGCAAAATGTTTGGTAGCATGTGTTGTACCTTTAATCCCCAACAATACAGCTCCTGGAGGGACAGTGACCAGAGCCTTGGAAGGACTGACTGCGCTATCGAATGAATTGGCGGAAAACTCAGGTATTAATGATCCATTCACAACTTGGTTTGAAGGATGGTTCGGTAAATGAACTGGATTTATCATATCATGTTTGATCTCAATCGCTGTGGCTTTGGCTGTTTTGGTCACTTGCGGATGCTGCTGCATTCCCTGTATTCGAGGACTTTCACAAAAACTCATTGCAGTCTCAAGAACAATGTATCAAACCCTCTCTACCTCTGAGGAGACCTATGTGGACATTGAAGCTCAACTTAATGACATACAGTCCGAAAGTGTATAACACAGGGACTTTCATCGAAATGTGTGGAGATAAAATAGTCACACAAAGAGGAGGGAATGTTAGAAAAGTTTTAAATGTTTATTGTGTGACTATTAGAAAAACAATAATCCTGAGACTGATTTGTTAAAAAGCTTACTTCTGAGCACATTATTGTATTAACTCATTGTATTGTTTTGTCTTAATTAACTCCATAGTAAGTTGTAGGATGATTACATTTAACTAAATATGATAGCCTAAGAATGTACAGGGAATATGTATAGCTTATAAAGTGCAAGCCTGTGCCATGACACGTTAATTTATGTTCTTTCAGCCAATAGAAGCACAGAGATGTTATTCTTGTGGGATATGTGAGGGCGGAACACTTTCTTTTGTTGAGACTTTTTCTTCAGCTTTCGTCCTGTAAGCATGTCTCCCTGTTGTGGGCCACATCAGAAATAAATTGTCTGCTTCTCAAGAACACCTGATGTTTTTTTTACTGATCACAAGGGAATTTCCTAACACAGTGTAGTGCTCTGACAACATGGCGGGACAGACTAATCGACAGGGTGCGTCAGAGGGAAAGGCAGATGGTAAGTCTGGGAGAAGAGGAAGAGGAGGAAGAAGATATTGAAGACCCCCTCTCCCATGCATCATCTACATCTAGTGAAGTGAGCAGAGCTCCTGCCAGCGGAGCATCTTCTGTCTGGGCCGAGGCACTTGACACCCTAATGGGAACCTCCAGCATAGTGCACCCCAAGAAACCCATATCAGCAAAGGAGGTTGTCATGTCCTATTTGTCAGCCCCACCAGTGCACCCCACCACAGATCCAATGTTTTTTTGGCAGGGGAAGAGCGAGGAGTGACCTGCCCTCGCAGATATTGCCATGGAGCTACTGTCCTGCCCTCCGACAAGTGTCCAGAGTGAGCGGGTGTTTTCTGACTGTCTGTAGCAGAGATGGCCATTTGGTCTTAGTAGTTGGTCCCTGTCCCTCCATACAATCCCTCCCCTCGCTTCTCATCTACCCCTATTTGCTTGTGACATCATCTGGGAAGGACGAGAAGAGAGGAGGTACCACCAGGGAGGAGCAGAGAGAGAACTTATTACACACGCTTCCTGCACTACTCTGCATGCTGGCTGGTAAACGCTGTGCCCTGATGTTCCCCAATGTGCCCTGATGCTCCCCAATGTGTCCCAATGTGCTCCAATATGCCCTGATGTGCCCGATGTGCCCTGATGTGCCCCAATGTGCTCCAATATGCCCTGATGTGCCCTGATGTTCCCCAATGTGTCCCAATGTGCTCCAATATGCCCTGATGTGCCCCAATGTGCTCCAATATGCCCTGATGTGCCCCGATGTGCCCTGATGTGCCCAATGTGCCCCAATGTGCCCTAATGTGCCCCCACCATTCTTATCATTTACACATATGACTGCTAGAACAGATAAAAAGACATTTAGGGAAATTGATCAAAATTGGAGCGAACAGAATCTGGAGCATTTGCCCATGGCAACCAATCAGCTTCTCTTCAGTTTGTTCCATTAAGATTTGAAAATAAAAGAGAGAAGCGGATTGTCTGCCATGCATCACTGGTCCAGTTTTCGCCTGATCACCCCACCCTGTTTGGGGTCACCAGGGATGTGCGGAGAGCACGTGCTTGGTAACACCAAACAATTTCCAGTGACCCCGCACATCCCCGGTGACCCCGTACAGTTTTTTTTTTCCCACTTCCTTCCTTTGATCAGAGGGGAAGAAGTGTTGAACAGAAATTAACTTCACAAAGATTGAAAAGAACCTAGAGAAAATTCTATCGATTGATTGTGAAAGACTGGAGAATTTCAGTCATACAGAAGTAATTTGAGTCCAGCGGGAAAATTGAAAAGTTTTATTTTCGGTGAGTAGAAAACTAATATGGAATTTGTAGATGTTTTAGCTGATGAAAGTACATTGGAATTTAAAGATTTATCGAAACAGGTCTCTGACACTGTTTTATGGAAATCAATGTATAATCAATGCTTTCAGGCAAATACTGAGATTGAGGCTAGATTTTCATTAACTAAAACAAAGAAAAAATGACGTAATGTAATGAAGTTGTTTACAGTTTTTAATACAATGCTTTTTGATGAGTCAGAAAAACAAATTATTTGTGTAGTGAATCAGTCAGCATGAAAATGTACCTATCGGACCTAGTTGTTCAAATTGTGAAACCTTTTTTACGTATATTGAGCATTTAGAGAGTGAAAATGAAATACAGAACGTTACAATTTCAAAAAACAAGCATATCTCAGCACTTAGTAAGGGATCTGACAAAAAGCAATCAGAAGCGGCAAAATCATTGTTTATTCTGGGTAACCCTATTGACATAGAGGATCCTTCGCCGGATGAAATTCGAAAACAGAAGTTATTAGACAGAGCGTCTAAACTTAAGTTGCAAATACATGATCAGTTGATGAAAATTTTGAAAGCTAGCCCGCATTCTAGAGCAGATGTGTTTTACAACGGGGATGTCTTTGAAAGTTTTTGTGATCGTTTCAACTTGAGTGATGAGCAAAGGAACAACATGTCAGTACTAGAATCCCTTTAGGACCCAGCACAACTCACCTGACACAGCCTGTGTCTGGGAAACAACAGTGATTGGCCAGCTCACGTTTAAATCACCTGTATCAGCATTCAGTCAGTGCTCGTGTTAGAGTCCACTTGTGTTTGATCCAGCTGATATTTGCTCTGTGTCTTTCGTGTTTGACCTGGCTTGTTTGACCCTCCTTGCTTGCTTCTGATTCGGTACCGTTTGGATTCTGATCTACCTGTATATGACCCAGCTTGCCTAGACTACGCTTTGCCTGATTCTACTAGTACCCTCATCTGCAGCAGTGAAACACAAGGTCCAGCAATCATATATCCTCATCTACAGCAGTGAACTACAAGGTCCAGCAACCATCTACCTTTGTCTGCAGCGGTGTACTACAAGTCCCAGCTGACCTGCTATGCTTAAATCTGCTCATGGTATGTGCTTTGAACTCTTGTATAATCACAGCACACCTAAACTGTTACTTGTTATCTGCTCCTAGCCTGACATTAACACGAGCCATATCATGGATCCTGAACAGGCTCAGTTGTTTACACAAGAACTTTGCCGTTTATCACATCAAGTTCAGGAAATGGCCACAAAGCTCACCAAGGTGCAATCTCCTTCTACTACCACCATTACAAAAACCCCATCTGAACCAAAAATTCCTTTGCCCGACCGGTTTTCTGGTGACCGTAAAGGGTTTTGCAACTTTAAAAACAGCTGCAAATTATATTTCAAGTTGAGGCCATCCTCGTCTGGCCCTGAAACTCAGAGGTTTCATATCATTATCTCTCTACTACAGGGTGACCCACAGGCTTGGGCCTTTAACCTGGAACCAAACCATCCAGCCCTGCTAACAGTAGATGCCTTTTTTGAAGCCCTTGGGTTGCTATATGACGATCCAGATCGTGCTGCTACTGCAGAATCAACCCTGCGTAACTTAAAACAAGGAACTACCACAGCTGAAATGTATTGCTCAGAGTTTCGCAGATGGGCCCCTGAATCTGGCTGGAATGATGCAGCTCTCTGCAGCCAGTTTAGAATTGGCCTTTCAGATGCTATTAAAGACGCTCTGGTCAACTTCTCCTACCCAGCCTCACTGGAGGAGGCTATGTGTCTAGCCATTAGAATTGACCGCCACCAGCGAGAGAGGAGGCGAGAACAAACAATGGCTGTGGCAAGCTATATACCTTCCTTACCACCTGATTATTCCATCTCCAGTGCCAAATCTGAGGAAGAGCCTATGCAGTTAGGCTCCACCCGGTTGTCTGCCCAGGAACACAAACGCCGGCGTAATATGGGACTCTGCTTATACTGTGGCCTCAAGGGTCATATGCTCCGTTCGTGCCCTTCACGTCCGGGAAACTCCATGACCTAGGTGATTGCGGGTAGGTCACCTTAGGTCTAGTCTCATCTCCCCAAAGGGACAATTGTATACTTTTACCCGCTGTCATTCACTTTGGGACAGGGGCTCATGAACTGCTGGCCTTGGTGGATTCTGGAGCAGCTGAGAATTTTATTGATAAAACTCTGATCACCTCTTTGTCCCTGGAAACTCATGCTCTAGATTGCCCAGTCCGCCTGATCTCCGTGGATAATCGGCCTCTCTCACAAGATCTAGTGCTCCAATCCACCAACCCTTTCCAGTTACAATTAGGGGCTTTGCATTGGGAGAAGATTTCATGTCTTGTCATTGACTCTCCATCCACTCCTTTGATCCTAGGCCTTCCTTGGCTTCAGAAGTACAATCCTGTAATTGACTTGCCAACAGGAGATATTCTGGCTTGGTCCAATCAGTGTAAAAAGAGCTGCATCCAGCACCTTGTTCGACTTGATACCTGTCAAGTGGGAATGGAACAGATTCCGCTTTGTTATAAGGACTTTCGGGATGTGTTTTCTAAAGTAATTGCTGACACTTTACCTCCTCATCGCAGTTATGATTGTCCCATTGACCTCTTGCCTGACACTACACCTCCTCGAGGGAGAGTCTTTCCACTGTCTGAACCAGAGAATCTTGCTTTGCAAGAATACATCCAGAAAAACATAGCTAAGGGTTTCATCCGTCCCTCCACTTCACCTGCAGGAGCAGGATGCTTCTTTGTCCCTCTCATCACAGAGTTGTTCTCTCAAATCCAGGGAGCCAAAATCTTCTCCAAACTGGACTTAAGGGGAGCCTATAATCTGGTGCGAATCCATGCAGGCGATGAATGGAAGACAGCCTTTACCACCAAGGATTGTCATTACGAATGTCTTGTCATGCCTTTCGGCCTCAGGAATGCACCAGCCGTCTTTCAGAACTTCATGAATGACATTTTCCGTGACATGTTGGGTCGCTTCATGCTTGTATATTTAGACAATATTTTGATATACTCTCCCAATCTTGAAACACATCAGAAGCATGTCTGCTCAGTGTTAGCCCGACTAAAGACTCACTCCCTTTTTGTAAAGCCTGAAAAATGTCTTTTCCATGTTAAACAAGTACCTTTCCTGGGTTACCTAATTTCTGACACAGGCCTAACCATGGACCCAGCCAAGGTTCAAGCCATTTTAGACTGGGCACCACCTTCAGACCTGAAGGCAGTTCAACGCTTCCTGGGCTTTGCAAATTTCTATCGAAAATTCATTAAGAACTTTGCCACCATTGCACATCCCATCCCCTCTCTCACCACGAAGACTCCTACTACATTTAAATGGACTACTGAAGCCCAGGCAGCCTTCACTCAGTTAAAGAAAGCCTTTACCTCTGCACCAATTCTACGCCATCCTGTTCCTGAGCTACCTTTTATTGTAGAGGTAGATGCATCTGAAGTAGGGGTGGGGGCGCTTTTATCACAAAAAGATCCTGTAAATGCTGCCATCCACCCTTGTGCCTTCTTGTCCCGTAAATATTCCCCAGCAGAGCGCAATTATGATATAGGCAACAGAGAACTTTTAGCCATAAAGCTAGCTTTGGAGGAGTGGAGACATTGGCTGGAGGGAGCTCGCTATCCATTCATAGTTCTGACTGACCACAAAAACCTTGAATATATCCGTTCTGCTAAAAGACTGAACTCGCGTCAAGCCAGGTGGTCATTGTTCTTCTCCAGATTTGACTTCACAATTTCTTATTTACCAGGTCCAAAAAACATTAAGGCTGATGCCTTGTCTCGCAGCTTTTTATCAGAGTCTCCTCCTCCGCTTCCTCCACAACCCATTATCTCTGAGGATATGATTTTGGCTTTTACCCAGACTGACATCTCTGAGGCCTTGTTACCAGCACAGGCTGAAGCCCCTCCCTCCACTCCCTCTGGTATGCTCTTTGTGCCCCTGGCTCTTCATTTGCAGGTATTGCAACAAGTACATGCATCAAAACCTGCAGCACATCCGGGGTTTAGACAAACTTTTGAGATTGTCTCCCGCAACCTCTGGTGGCCATCGCTTAGGCAGGATGAGTTAGCCTTCATCCAGACCTGTGAAGTTTGCGCCAGAAGCAAGAGCAGTACCTCTAAGCCACCCGGTCTCCTACGTCCTCTACCAATACCTACCTGTCCCTGGACCCATTTATCTATGGACTTTATCACAGACTTGCCTCTGTCCCAGGGATGTTCCACGATATGGGTGGTGGTAGACAGGTTCAGTAAGATGGCCCACTTTGTTCCGCTTCCGAAGCTTCCATCTGCTAAAGAACTGGCATCTTTATTCATTAAGCATATTTTCAGGCTCCATGGGGCACCAGTTAACATTGTCTCTGACCGTGGCTCTCAGTTTATAGCCCAGTTTTGGAAGGCCCTTTGCTCTCAGCTGGGGATTAAATTATCATATTCTTCAGAATATAATCCTGAGACAAATGGCCAAACAAAGGACTAATCAGACTCTAGAGAAGATGGTACGTTGTCTGATGGCCAAAAATGAGGTGGAGTGGGTCAACGTCCTTCCATGGGCAGAGTTTGCCTTTTAATAATTGTGCCAGCACATCTACAGGGACCTCTCCTTTCTTTTGTGTTTATGGGTTGCATCCTCGTGTGTTTTCCTTTGATCTTCTGCCCTCTGATGTTCCAGATGCCAACACCACGATTGAACATTTCTCCAAAATATGATCCGATGTAAATCGTGCTATTTCTCGCTCTGTGCAGGCTTTTAAGAAAACTGCTGACAAGAAGCGCTCAAAGGCACCAGGATATAAAGTTGGTGACAAAGTGTGGTTATCATCTCGGAATCTGTCCCTGCATGTTCCATCTAAAAAGCTTGGCCCAAAATTCATCGGGCCTTATGAAATTTCGGAGATTGTTAATCCTGTGTCCTACAGATTAAAACTTCCCCCATCCATGCGCATTCCAAATGTCTTTCATGTTTCATTGTTGAAACCTGTTCATTCCAGCCTCCTCGTAAATGAACCAGAGCCTGTGGCAGTCAAGAATATGAAGTGGCATTTATTCTTGATTCCAGACGAGTGTGCAATTCCTTACAATATCTCGTTCATTGGAAAGGGTTTGGCCCAGAGGATCGATCTTGGGTACCAGCTCGTGATCTTCATGCTGATCGACTTAAGAAGAAGTTCCATCTCCGTTATCCAAGTAAGCCTGGGGGTGCAGGAGCAATACCTCGAGAAAAGGGGGGTACTGTCAGTACTAGAATCCCTTTAGGACCCAGCACAACTCACCTGACACAGCCTGTGTCTGGGAAACAACAGTGATTGGCCAGCTCACGTTTAAATCACCTGTATCAGCATTCAGTCAGTGCTCGTGTTAGAGTTCACTTGTGTTTGATCCAGCTGATATTTGCTCAGTGTCTTTCGTGTTTGACCCGGCTTGTTTGACCCTCCTTGCTTGCTTGCTTCTGATTCGGTACCGTTTGGATTCTGATCTACCTGTGTATGACCCAGCTTGCCTAGACTACGCTTTGCCTGATTCTACTAGTACCCTCATCTGAAGCAGTGAACCACAAGGTCTAGCAATCATATATCCTCATCTACAGCAGTGAACTACAAGGTCCAGCAATCATCTAACTTTGTCTGCAGCGGTGTACTACAAGTCCCAGCTGACCTGCTCTGCTTAGACCTGCTCATGGTATGTGCTTTGAACTCTTGTATAATCACAGCACACCTAAACTGTTACTTGTTATCTGCTCCTAGCCTGACACAACATTTTTTGTTCATGGGTTCCTAATCATATTGCAAGGTATTTAATCAGATCACCCTATCTCGATAATCATGGAATTGAAGTTCATAGTGATGCATCTGAAAGATTGTGTCAATTGTTGATGTGTATTACTGGGGAGGAAACCCCGACAGCTGAGATATTGGATTCTTTAAAGGTAACAATACATGAGGACCTGTTTCATTTTCGTGAAACATTTGGGAAGGCATTCAAAATGGTATATGCAGTGGTATATGCAATTTGGTCTGGAGATGTAGATAATGGTATGCCAAGATCTGGAAAATCACTTTATCCCTTAGATCAATTTTATTACCTTTTTCAAAGTTTCCTAAAAATATTAGATCCAGAACATTTAAACATAATAGGACATGAAAAGGGGGACGTTGTAAGAACATGGGATTTTAGTCACAGTAACAAGAAAATTAACTCAAATAATGGCTAAAATTGATATTTCTGTAGTTGATAGGATTGTTCCAGAAATTTAAATTTTTCCACAATCTCTGAAAATTATGGAAGATTAAAATAATTTGCATTTGATATGTAATACAAAAATATCTTTACCTCAAAATTCTTTGTTAACTTGGAAAAGGAATAATGAGTTTTTGGGTAGTTTTCTTTACAGTTCTACTATCATAATTCATAAAGGAATTTTTGGTAGTGTGAATTGGATCAATGATACATTTGTTTATCAATAAATGAGGGTATCTTTGAATGATACTGGTATATAGACATGTGCATTCGTTTTCATCCGATTGCATTTTCGTCCGAATTTCATGTATTTTCGTTATCGTTTTGACAAAAGATAACGAATGTGCAGAATCCGAAAAAACGAAAGATCCGACATAAATAAATGTTTTATTATCGTTTTCGTTGTTACAACAGTTCAATATAGATAGGAGATTTGACGTGACAGTTCGATATAGATAGGAGATTCGACGTGACTCTGACAATAACAATCTGTCTATTGAACCTGTGGTCGAATGTGCCTAAGTTTAGTTTACCTCTATTAGTCCAAGATTATATAGAGAAAAGCTTCAACAGAGAGTAAATATTCGACATAGAGAGAACAGATTCGACAGAGAGAAAAGATTCTGGAATTGGGTGGGGGAAGTAAAATAAAAAAAATAATGATGATGATGAATGTTATTGGCTAATTGTAACCAAAGAGGAGGAGCAGTAAAATAGCTGGAACTAACTAAGTACACGTGTACAGCCAACTTACTTTCACTTATGATTGCTAGCAGAGAGAGACACACACACTGAATTATTTGAGAAGACAGTCAATCTTAGCTGGTCCGTTTGTCAGAGAACCTGAATCATTTAGCAATTAAGCATAAGCACAGCAGCAGAACAATAGTGAAGCAAGCTAAAGTTCAACTTAGCTTTTTCCTAAAAATCTGATGCTATTGTGTTAGTGTGAGAACCTTATAGTGATTCTAGTGTTGCTGCTAGTGTTGCTGTGATAGCCTCAGAGGCTGCCTGTGTTGTATGGGGATATATTAGACTTGTTACCGGTCTGATCAGTGATCGCTATCACCAGTCCACCAGTTTCTGTTTGAACGAGTATATAATATATATACAGAAACAGCAATGTACCGTTATAATGGAAAAGCGAAGGCAGGTAGAGGTAGTGGTCGTGGTCGCGGTGGACACCTTGCTAAAAAAAAGTGGCAAGGTCTCTGCTACTAGTGTCTCTGACACTTCTGCCGCCACAAACATGCTGTCCACAACAGTGGGTGCCACCACCACTGCCACCAGCAAAGCTAGTTCCACCACCAGTTCTACTAGGAGTTTTCCTGCCAGACCACCATCTTCTGCCACTTCCACTGCCAGTGCAGTGCTTCCTTCTACTTCTACAGGTGTCATGGCTTCTTATTTTTATGGGATAGGCAAGAAACCTAGTATAAAACAAGTGGAGTTGCCTGTACACTCACAACCACCAATTACACTGCCAGTGCCACTGCCCAGCTCCCCAAAGAAGCAATTGAGGGAGACAGCAGCAGAGACAGAGTGTGAGACTTTTTTTCATTGGCCCAAGAGAATGATTTTGAATGTGATGCTGCTCTTTCCCCAACCACTGCAGACGTTTTATACACTCTTACCCCACAAGAGTTACAGCATGACGTAGAGAAAGTGCAAGAGGAATATTCTGTGAGGAGTAGGACAGGTAGCAGTTCACCTTTTTCATCTGCTGCTAACTCCCCTTCTCCCTCTGTTATTATGGAGGAAGAGTCCTGTGATGATGATAACACCGACCTCCCCAGCACCCCTGCCATTAGCACTAGTTCACAAAGTGTAACTGTAGTGGCAACAGCTTCCACCACTGGTGTGCTATCTGCTGCAGCTATATCAGCCCATACTACTAGTACTAGAGATCAACAGGGTCAAGGAGCTGCATCCCGCCGCAGCAACGTGTGGAAATACTTCCAAACATTGGAAGGCGGGTTCTTTGCAAAGTGCAAGTTGTGTGGGAAGCAACTCAGCAGGGGTAAAAAGTTGTGACATTTAACCAACGCTGGTATGAACCTTCATCTCAAAAATTACCACCACTCTAGTTTACTGCGGGCAGAGGCAGAAAAAGATGGTAGCGCAGGAAGCACCATAACGGACTCTGAGTGTACTGGTGGTACCTCCTCAACCACACCACAGACTCAGAGCACAGCCCATAGAGAGGGTTCAATTAAGAAAAACCGTCCACGTGCAGTAGTTCCACTGCAGACCCAATCAGGCTCCTCATCCTCCCAAGGACATTATCAGCCTACCCTAGATAGTTTTGTTGGCTTGTCAAGGGCATGTCAAAACAGCAGGTCAACAAGATCACCTGTCTCATTGGCCAATTCATTGCTTGGAGGAGCCTCTTTTCGCATTATTGAAGGGGAGTCATTTAAACAGCTGATGCATGCCCTTCCTCCACGATACGTTGTTCCTGCACAAACAACTTTCAGCAGATTGTTCCAGCACTATACCATTCATGTGTTGCAGTATTAAAGGAAAAAATGGCCAAAGCTGAGGTTCAGACAATTCATTTGACCACTGATTTGTGGACAGCTCCCAGTGGTCAACATGCTTTCCTGTCTTTGACTGCACACTGGTGGCAGGCCACTGTGCCTGTTGGTGGTGGCACTACTGTAAGAGCTCAAACTTCATCAGGAAGCAGGTCTGCAGCTCAAGACCAACAGGGTTATCAAGCTTTCCTGCTCTACACAGAAGTCCGTGATGATAGACACAGCTCTGCCAACATATTGCGGGCAATTAGATCGATGTTGGCCAATTGGTTTGGAGAGCGGGCAGTCACCGATGTTTCTGTTGGGTTCATAGTGACAGACGGAGGGTCAAACATGGTCAAAGCGCTTCAGGATGGATCTTTTGTCGGTGTGCGCTGTTCTGCACACATACTGCATTTAGTGGTCAAGGGTGCAATCCCAGTGGAGAAAAACAACAAGATTGCTCAAATCTTGGACCTTTGCAGGAAAATTGCAGGGCATTTCCACCACAGTGTAGTTGCTAGTCAACTGTTGAGGGAGAAGCAAGAACAATCAGGGCTCCCCATACATCGCCTGAAACAACATGTCAGCATCCGGTGGAACTATACCCTGGAAATGCTGGAACGCATTTTGGAGCAAAAGACAGCCATCCACAATCTATCATCACAGCATTGGGATTGATTCCACACTGGGACGTGATGACTGGTGTATAATTGGGCAGCGTGTTTCTGTCTTAATACCTTTTCGTAATGTGATGGAAAACTTGAGACAGAGCAATGCCAGCCTAGGACAGTTCATACCCTTGTTTACCTATCTCATAGATAAGATGGGATCATTTCTAGAAAACAGTGAGCCTCTTTGTGGCAGCCCACTTCATGCCGATGTAGCGTCTTTCATCAGAAAGCTACAAGACAACTTAAAAGATCGGCTAAATTACTGTGTCCGCAAAAGCCCTGAACTCATGCTGGTTACCCTGTGTGATCCCAGGATCAAAGGTAAACTGGCACTCAGAGACAACAGCCTCTACTACTAGAAAGTAAAACTCATTGAAAGAGTCCATAATTTGCAGCAACAAAGATGTATGCCGAATGAGGCCGATTTGGAACATTCACCGGCAATGTCTGCTATTCCAAGGCCTGGTACCATCACTCAAAAACAACTGAGTGGAGCATGTGCATGTTGGGTAGAGGCACTTGACAATCTGGTGGATGCAGGTCAAGCAGCAGGTAATCGAGAGGAGAGCAGTGCCTCTGAAATGGTCAGGGCCTACCTATATGAAGCATCTTTGCTTCCTACAGAGGACCCTTTGACCTATTGGGATGGTAAGAAAAGTGTGTGGCCTGGTCTTTGCCTGGTTGCCCAGAAACTACTATCCTGTCCTCCAACCAGTGTGCAAAGTGACAGAGTTTTCTCTATTACTGGGAACATCCTTAATCCACACCGTGCACAACTAACACCCCATTTGATGGAACAAATAACTTTCCTCAAATTTAACCTCCTCAACCTGGGTTACCCTACCCTTAACTTGTGAAACCTGAATCATTGCCACCATGTGAAGATACATGGGACTCAGAGGAACCATCCAAATGTTGAGGAAAATCATTTTTTTTTATTTTCTTACCACTTGAAGTTGACATTGACAATAGCAGTTCTCGTGTGACCCCAAGATTTAAATAGAATTCGATTTTTTCAACCAATCCAAATTACTCCCTTTATTCCTTCCATCACCCTTTTTTGTAATGAATGTTGTGTATGTGTAGAGTGACTAGAGTATGTGTGTGTGATTGCATGAATGAATGTGGTGTCAATGGACAGTAGCAAGGGTTGAAGCCTTGACGTGGCGCTACTGCTCACGTGTTGCTGTCTTTGTAAATACAAATAGCAACGTGTGCTAATTTAACCATTTTTGTATGATGGTCTGGAAATAAGAGACAATGATTATTATTGATGGAGCGACTGTCAACTCAAGGATCAGAATATGTTACCAACACAACATAGAACAAAGAAGCATACAGCTGGAAACATGATTCTATGCAAGATAGATTAGTTGGTCACTGCTGAGCTGCACCCAGATGCCCATGACCCCTCCTATTTGCCATCTCTTACCCTGGGGACACCAGGGCCCTCTCTGATCCTCCGCCAGTCAGGTCACCTGAGACCAGGTGACAGATGCACTCCGTAGAAGTCAGAAGTGCACCGCTAGGTAAAGGTAGTGGACCTTAGGACTGACTGCTGCGGATTGTACCCAGGGAGATTCAAGACACAGATCTACAGGATCACTAACACAGATCCCAATGGGAGCTGGAGCATAGATTCCCCAGGGCGCGGAGTCTAAGAGCCAGCAGGTGTTCACCAGAGCCTCCAGTGGTGAGGATGGACTTCGCTGCAGTCTGGCTCCAGGTCGCGGCCCTTAGGGTCTCACAGCTCACGCTCACAGTAGACGGAAGCAGCAGGCTGAGACGACAATGATAGTAAGGGGATAAGGCAGAGTTCAGGGCAACTAACAGACAGGGACAACAGAGTACACGCCAAAGGTTCAGGGTCACAGGCAGACAGGGATGGTTGGGGACATGCCAAAAAGTCAAGGTCACAAGCAGACAGGAATCGTTGAGAACACGCCAAGGTCAGTAACAGAGACAAATGGTAACAGAGAC
Organism: Lithobates pipiens; assembly: GCF_037356315.1. Lineage (NCBI taxonomy): Eukaryota > Metazoa > Chordata > Amphibia > Anura > Ranidae > Lithobates > Lithobates pipiens. Next base: position 113,287,047 of record NW_027507787.1, read on the forward strand.
AAACAAGCAGGAACCAGGAAGCCAAACACACAATGGATAGTGGTTGATAAGCACCACTGGCTTGCAGTGCACAGGTTAATATAGGGTTCCCTGATAAGGTCTAGGGTGGAGCCATGCTTAAAGGAGAGGTTATAAAAACCACCAGGTGGAAGTGGCTGGCCTCTTAGTCTGAACACATGAGGGGAGGTAAGCAAACAGAGGAAGATTACTGCATAACAATGACACCGCCTGTTTCATGGCCATCTGCATTTGTCTGAAGTCACCGGTGTGAGTAATCTACCCTGCTGCCATGTTACTCAAGCCCTGGAAATGATGACTGCCCTTTGAACTGCTGCCCCTTGTGATTGCGCTAGCCTCAGCCTGTGAACCTCTGTCCGGTTAACTGTTGCCTTCATGATTGCAAGCCTGCAACCTATGCCCTGTGAACTGTTGAGGGCTGTATGGTTAACCCCTGCTGTAACTATCTGCTGTGTATTCTGGTGGGGGGAAAGCTGAAAGGCATGACCGGACACCAGAGGCGTAACTAGAAACCTCAGGGCCCCGGTGCAAGAAATCAGGAAGGTTGAAAAGCATGATTTTGATACTATGTTTTTTTCCACTGTACAACAAAGTAAAACATTTCTGTTTCTGATTTCAACTTACCATAACTGTCAAGAGGAAGCTTCTATGAACAACAACTTTCTCCATGCCCAAAAAATGCAGCCTGCCTGTGTCCACCATTGCAGCCTGTGTCCCCCAGTGCAGCCTGCGTCCCCAGTGCCGCCTGCGTCCCCAGTGCCGCCTGCGTCCCCAGTGCAGCCTGCATCCCCAGTGCAGCCTGCATCCCCAGTGCAGCCTGCGTCCCCAGTGCAGCCTGCGTCACCAGTGCAGCCTGCGTCCCCAGTGCAGCCTGTGTCCCCAGTGCAGCCTGTGTCCCCAATGCAGCCTGTGTCACCTGTGTCACCAGTGCAGCCTGTGACCCCAGTGCAGCCTGTGCCACCAGTGCAGCCTGTGTCCCCAATGCAGCCTGCGTCCCTAATGCAGCCTGTGTCCACCAGTGCAACCTGCGTCCCCAGTGCAGCCTGCATCCCCAGTGCCGCCTGCATCACCAGTGCAGCCTGTGACCCCAGTGCAGCCTGTGTCACCAGTGCAGCCTGTGACCCCAGTGCAGCCTGTGTCCCCAATGCAGCCTGTGTCACCTGTGCAACCTGTGTCACCAGTGCAGCCTGTGACCCCAGTGAAGCCTGTGCCACCAGTGCAGCCTGTGTCCCCAATGCAGCCTGTGTCCACCAGTGCAACCTGCATCCCCAGTGCAGCCTGCGTCCCCAGTGCCGCCTGCGTCACCAGTGCAGCCTGCGTCACCAGTGCAGCCTGCGTCACCAGTGCAGCCTGTGTCCCCAATGCAGCCTGTGTCACCTGTGCAACCTGTGTCACCAGTGCAGGCTGTGACCCCAGTGCAGCCTGTGTCCCCAGTGCAGCCTGTGTCCCCAGTGCAGCCTGTGTCCCCAATGCAGCCTGTGTCCCCAATGCAGCCTGTGTCACCAGTGCAACCTATGTCTCCAGTGCAGCCTGTGTCCCCAATGCAGCCTGTGTCACCAGTGCAACCTGTGTGCCTGTGACACCAGTGCAGCCTGTGTCACCAGTGAAGCCTGTGACCCCAGTGCAGCATGTGACCCCAGTGCAGCCTGTGCAGCCTGTGTCCCCAGTGAAACCTGTGCCACCAGTGCAACCTGTGTCACCAGTGCAGCCTGTGACCCCAGTGCAGCCTGTGACCCCAGTACAGCCTGTGCCACCAGTGCAGCCTGTGTCCCCAGTGAAACCTGTGTACCCAGCGCAGCCTGTGCCACCAGTGCAGCCTGTGTCCCCAATGCAGCCTGTGTCACCAGTGCAGCCTGTGTTACCAATGTAACCTGTGTCCCCAGTGCAGCCTGTGTCCCCAGTGCAGCCTGTGTCTCCAATGCAGCCTGTGTCACCAGTGCAACCTGTGTCACCAGTGCAACCTGTGACCCCAGTGCAGCCTGTGACCCCAGTGCAGCCTGTGTCACCAGTGCAACCTGTGTCACCAGTGCAGCCTGTGTCCCCAATGCAGCCTGTGTCCCCAATGCAGCCTGTGCCACCAGTGCAGCCTGTGTCACCAATGCAACCTGTGTCCCCAGTGTGGCCTGTGTCTCCAATGCAGCTTGTGTTACCAGTGCAACCTGTGTCACCAGTGCAACCTGTGACCCCAGTGCAGCCTGTAACCCCAATGCAACCTGTGACCCCAGTGCAGCCCTGTGTCAACAGTGCAGTCCTGTGTCAACAGTGCAGTCCTGTGTCACCAATGCAGCCCTGTGTCACCAATGCAGTGGTGGTACTGGAGGGGGCAATGGTGGTACTGGAGGGGGACCTCTTACTGATCCCATCCCCCCACCACCACCGCCACTGATCTCACCCTATCCCCTCACCACCTCTGTTGTAGAGGTGATGGGATAGGGATGAGGTCAGTGGTGGTGGTGGGGGGGGGGATGGAATCAGTAAGAGGCCGAGCCACAGAGGTGGTGGCGGTTGGGATCGATCGATTGCAATGCAAATTGGTTACTTACCGCCTATCAATCGATCGATTCCCCCTCCTCAGAAATGATCCTTCATGGCGTGCCTCCTCCACTGCCTCCAGGAATGCCTTGCCTCAGGTCACCGTAGGTACGCACTGCACAGTCGCAGAGGTGAGAGCTCCTCCCCCGCCTTCACTGAATTGGTCTGCTCAGTTTTTTCAGTGTCCAGTCCGCCTCCCTTACAGTCTCTCTGCCTGTGGATAGGCAGGGGCAGAGCCCTTCTCTCTCACGCTCTCTCCCCTCGCAGTGGGTGAAAGCCCCCTCCTTGCGGCATGAACCCGACAGACACACACCCCGGACAGGCAGGTGGGCCCCTCACGCGTCGGGCGGCCGGTGGGCCCCCTGAAGTGGTGGAGAACTACAGGGCCCAGTCGCACTTGCGACTGTTGCGCCCCTGATAATTCCGCCACTGCTGGACACATTATACATGGGATTACCCTCTGGACAGTGAAATAGTGTAAAGAGAAATCTCTTAAATTTGCTAAGTTCAGCCTGATGGTTAAATGTAGGAAAACCACAATTATAAGGCCTCTAGTAAGTTAGTAACAATAAATGGACTAGTTAATTTAGATAAACATCACATACATAATGAATCTAACAAGGAAAGCAAAACTCAAGAAAACAATTAGTTCTGAAAAAAAATTTTTTTTCAATTTTTAACAATAAAACAAGAATATAACAATATTAACAAATAGAAAAATGAAATTAAAAAACGTCTGAACTATTTACAAAATGTCCTCCCCCAACCTGGTGAGCAGACGCTGTAGGGACATATTGATCCCAGTCATCTACTCACCAAGGTGCCAGTAGCCTGCAGTTGCCTCTGAAGGCTACTTCAGCACCTCTCCAGAGCCACATATTGATGGCGCTGACGGCGATTGTGGAGGTCCAAGGAGCAACATGGCCTCCTGGTTAAGGCATATTGTCTCTCTTGGACCTCCACAATGCGCTGCAGGTAATCATTCAAATGTGGCTCTGGGTGGGGGGGAGGGTGTAGAATCCTCAACTTGAGGCACTGAGAAGGAGGCATCCATGGCTGTGTCCAGGTGGGGGGAGGATAGTGGAGGGTGGAAGGGAACATGCCCTGGAGAAGCGGCTGGGGAGGAAGGACGGTCAGGCCAACCAGACGCGGGCAGGTCTGAACCGTCATCCACTGCGTGGAGGTGAAGGACGTAGACTTCACCTGTGAAGAAAAGCAAATAAATTAGATAGATAATACAATACACATGGCTTCTTCACCCTAACCTTACATAAAGGCAATTATTTATCTCCCAGCCCTTGTAACATCATGTAACATCTTCAGATGTTTTCACTTCTACATATACCAGTTTTCCATTTTTGATATTCACTTCAGTGAGATGCACCTAATAAATTTGTGTGTAGAAGAGTGGTGTCTGTGTCAATTTGCTGCGTCATCCCAAATTTGCAGAGCTGTGCAGGAAGATGTAGTACTTTACTGTAATCTGACCGGGGCGGAGCTGTGTGTCCTCCCCAGCCAGAGTACAAAGGGATTCCCCTCTACACACCGAGCAGTGTAACTGTAAAGGGGAATCTCCCAAAGATTTTATTCGCTTGGTCGCACGGCTGGCTGGAGAAAATTTTAAAGTGTAATGGAGGCCTAAGTGCTGACCAGTGACCATGACCACTGACCACCACGTCTCACCAAAGAGAAGCCATTGTATTAGAGATGACCTAATAAAAAGTTGTTTCATAAAATATAGCAGGCTACTTTTTAAAAGTTATAAATTTCGTGTGGCCACTGATTGAATAAGCCCCACTTCTCTTCTAGGCTAGGCAGATTATTACTCCTGGTCTAGGCTAGTATAGCAGAGATTACTGAATTACAATTACTGAACCTTCGATATCCCGGGAGCCAGTGCTTCATCTGCTCCCCTCTGCTACTGCAGTGGTCTGGTCTCTCCCTATGCAGCTCTTAATAACTGAGGGTGCATGGAAAATGTGTCCGACCACTGGGGAATGGGGATCCAAGGATCAATATGTGACCCCACCACTTCTAAAACAAAAACCACTAGACAAAAATGAGCAGCAGTTAAAGGGTACATGTAAAATATGTCAGTAAACAAAACAAACAGCCTGTTGCCAATGTGCAACACAATACACTCTGGAGTCTGAACTATAGCCTAAAGACTCCATTTTTATAGACATTTGCCTGCACAAAGATCTACGAGGTCACAAGGTAATTTACAATTTTTTTCTTTAGATGATGCCAAAGAGGAGGCACCAGACATCATGAGGAAAGTGTTAATGCATGCATTAGGGGCATGCCAGAGATTGAACATGTCCAGGGACAATAGCTGCAGATTCTTATCTGACACACCCCCTCCAGCCTGCTTTGTTATTCACGCTGATTGGCTCAGACTGGGAATCTGAACTGCAGCAAGAAGGTGGCGTGATCAGGGAAATGACATTGAGGAAGTAACAAGCACAGGTCACGCTAACCGGAAGACTGGAATCGGCTGCAGAGGGGGACTAATATAATTAATAATTCCAGCTAAAACCAAAGCCTTGCAGAATAAAGCAGAACCATTTCTAGACAAGGTATGCCACCAGCATTTCATATTTAAAATACTATTTGCCTGAAAAATACTAAAAAAGTTGTACTTACTCCCTGGATCTGCCGCGTCTAACTGGTCAACTTCTGGCGCATCCTAAGCAGCCTCTACAGGGTAGGTCTCCACCTCCTGCTCAGCCTCAGCAGCTGTTGATCAATTTAATATAGAAAAGACGATTACAATCTGCAGTGTACAACAATCTCACACACATTAGTACAAAAACATTGAAACATGTATGATCACTCAGAAGCAGATACCAGCAAGATTATATTCACTTGCATGTGGGTGTTGTTGCCTCAGCCTCCTCCTCCTCAGTCTCCCCCTCTGACTGGATAATGACACCTATTTAATAATAAAGGAGAAATGATGAATGTTACAATGTTCGAGCTTACGAGAAATTATTACTATAAATAAATACTGTATATAGATAAAATTAATTAACCATTAGCATGGCATCCAAAAATAATATAAAAAATCTGTAAAAAAAAAAAAAGGAGGCACTTACCTGTCCTGGTTCCAGCGGCGAGTGCTAGGTGCACGACACTGATCAGGCACCTCAGTTCAGAGCGGCGACGTTCTGTCAGATTACGTAAGTTTACACAATCGCTTGCGTTACCTGACAGAACGTCATAGAGGCTCTACCTGTCACTGCTTGAGCGTGAAGCAATGACATTGGAATCGACAATGGAAGGCTGGAAAAATGGAAAAGCAACCACTGTATTAGTGTCACTTATACAGTACTTATTGCACGTTGATGATGTGGAGGACTCCTCCTCCGCCCTCCGCTTCTGGCGACGCTGGTCCTGGATACGATCTTTAACCACTTAAGGACCGCCGTATTGCCATTGTACGTCATCGCAATGGCACAGGCAGGCACAAGCACGTAGATGTACGTGCCTGCCTTCCAGCGGGTGGGGGGTCCGATCGGACCCCCTCCCGCTGGATACGGCGGTCCGGTTCCCTCCAGGAGCGATCTGTGATGAGGGGATGGCCGTTGGTTTCTGGTCACCCCCTCTGGATCGCAACTGACCAATGACAAGCTTCCTCCCACTGTGTATTGTTTACACAGGAAGGAGGAAGTGATGCCATTCTCCTCGGGGCGGTCTTTTTGACCGGACTACGAGGAGAAGACTAAAAGTAAGTGCACCAAAACACCACACTGACACATAGGTACACATAGGTACACAAACCCCCCCGATCCTCCCCCCCCGATCGCCCCCCGATCCCCCTCGCCCCCCCCCCCAGTCACAGTGTCACTGATTGCATTGATCATTTCTTTACTGATCACTGCATTCAGTGTCAGTTGTAACAGTTAAAACTGTCAGGGCAGTTAGTGTTAGGTCCAGGGTAGCCCCCTATCACCCCCCAATAAAGATTTAACCCCCTGATTGCCCCTAGAGTTAACCCTTTCACCCCCTTTTGCCAGTGTCACTAAGCGATCATTTTTCTGATCGCTGCATCAGTGTCGCTACTGTCGCTAGGTAGCTAGTTATTTTTTTAGGTTCACCGCCAGGTTTTTATATCGCTAGGTACCCCGATATACTACCCAATAATGGTTTTAACCCCCTGATTGCCCCTAGTTAACCCTTTCACCCCCTTTTGCCAGTGTCACTAAGCGATCATTTTTCTGATCGCTGCATTAGTGTCGCTACTGTCGCTAGGTAGCTAGTTATTTTTTTAGGTTCACCGCCAGGTTTTTATAGCGCTAGGTACCCCGATATACTACCCAATAATGGTTTTAACCCCCTGATTGCCCCTAGTTAACCCTTTCACCCCCTTTTGCCAGTGTCACTAAGCGATCATTTTTCTGATCGCTGCATTAGTGTCGCTAGTGTCGCTAGGTAGCTAGTTTTTTTTTAGGTTCACCGCCAGGTTTTTATAGCGCTAGGTACCCCGATATACTACCCAATAATGGTTTTAACCCCCTGATTGCCCCTAGTTAACCCTTTCACCAGCGATCACAGTATAAGTGTCACTGGTGACGGTGGTTAGCCAGTTAGTTATTTAGGTTCCCCGTCAGGTTTTTATATAGTGCCAGGGACCCCCATATACTACCTAATAAAAATTTGAACCCCCTGATTGCCCCTAGTTAACCCTTTCACCACTGATCACCGTATAAGTGTTACGGGTGACTCTGGTTAGTTTGCTTTTTATAGCATCGGGGCACCCACCATTTATTACCCAATAAAGGTTTAACCCCCTGATCACCCGGCGGGTGATATCAATTAGGTTTTAGGGTCAGGGTCTGCGTCGCCCCAGGCAGCGCTAGGTTAGTGCCAGTACCGCTAACACCCACATGCAAAGCATAAACCTCCTGTAGTGGTATAGAATCTGAACAGATCAATATCGGATCTGATCAGATCTATACTAGCGTCCCCAGCAGTTCAGGGTTCCAAAAAAAACGCATTGTTAGCGGGATCAGCCCAGATACCTGCTAGCACCTGCGTTTTGCCCCTCTGACCAGCCCACCCAAGTGCAGTATCGATCGATCACTGTCACTTACAAAACACTAAACACATAACTGCAGCGATCGCAGAGTCAGGCCTGATCCCTGCGATCGCTAACAGTTTTTTTGGTAGCATTTTATATTTAAATCCGGAAGGCAGTGCTTGGTTTTTTTATTTTTTGTCATTATTCAATCCCTTGGGACAAAAAAAATATTCAATGGTCTCAACATGGCCCTCAGCAAATAGCTTGGGGTGTCTACTTTCCAAAATGGGGTCATTTGGGGGGGGTTTTGTGCCATCTTGGCATTTTATGGCCTTCAAAACTGTGATAGGTAGTGAGGAGTAAAATAAAAAATTTATGCCCTTAGAAATCCTGAAGGCGGTGCTTGGATTTCAGGGTCCCGTACGCGGCTAGGCTCCCAAAAAGTCCCACACATGTGGTATCCCTGTACTCAGGAGAAGCAGCAGAATGTATTTTGGGGTGTCATTTCACATATGCCCATAGCATGTGTGAGCAATATATCATTTAGTGACAACTTTGTGCAAAAAAAAAAAGTTTGTAATATTCCCGCAACTTATGGCAAAATATAAAATATTCCATGGACTCAACATGACTCTCAGTAAATAGCTTGGGGTGTCTACTTTCCAAAATGGGGTCATTTTGGGGGGTTTTGTGCTATTTTGGCATTTTATGGCCTTCGAAACTGTGATAGGTAGTGAGGAGTGAAATCAAAAATTTGCACCCTTAGAAATCCTGAAGGTGGTGATTGGTTTTCAGGGTGCCGTGCGCGACTAGACTCCCAAAAAGTCCCACACATGTGGTATCCCCATACTCGGGAGAAGTAGCGGAATATATTTTGGGGTACAATTCCACATATAACCATGGCATGTGTGAGCAATATATCATTTAGTGACAACTTTTTGTAAAAAAAAATTATTTATTTTTTTTGTCATTATTCAATCCCTTAGGACAAAAAAAATAAATATTCAATGGGCTCAACATACCCATCAGCTATTTCCTTGGGGTGTCTACTTTCCAAAATTGGGTCATTTGGGGGGGGGGGGGGTTTGTACTGTCCTGCCATTTTAGCACCTCAAGAAATGAGATAGGCAGTCATAAATTAAAAGCTGTGTAAATTCCAGAAAATATACTCTAGTTTGTAGACGCTATAACTTTTGCGCAAACCAAAAAATATACGCTTATTGACATTGTTTTTTACTAAAGACATGTGGCTGAATAAATTTTGCCCTCAATGTATGACTAAAATTTAGTTTATTCGATTTTTCTTATAACAAAAAGAAGAAAATATCATTTTTTTTCAAAATTTTCGCTCTTTTTCCATTTATATCGCAAAAAATAAAAATCGCAGAGGCAATCAAATACCATCAAAAGAAAGCTCTATTTGTGGGAAGAAAAGGACGCAAATTTCGTTTGGGTGCAATATTGCATGACCGCGCAATTACCAGTTAAAGCAGCGCAGTGCGAAATTGAAAAAAGACCTCTGGTCCTTAAGGTGTTTATTGGTCCGGGGCTGTAGTGGTTAAATAAAATCAAACACAATATGTTAAATATCCGATGCTTGACAAAAAAAAACGTCCTGCACAATGCAATGCTGACACCAACCTTGATGAGCCAGGAGCTGGTTGATCTCCTCCTCCCCTACGCCCTCTAACAGCTCCGCCTCATGGGGGAGGAGAGGCACCTGCTTCCCTCTGCGCCCCGACTGCCTGCGTTTACGTGCAATGGAACTGCAAAACAAAAAGAGAACAGAAACTGGTTCCATAATGAAACTACAATGAAACAATGCAAATGGAATTTTTGGATTAGGCACATTATTTTCATGTAGCACAAGATTTTCACATTTTTTTATTAAACAAATTCATTTTAAGAAAAAGGTATGCTTTTTTGGTGCATAATAAAATATAAAAGACAGGATTGGGATTGGGCCGAGTACATATTATTAATATAGATATCCAGTCCACCTTTCTAATTAGGCGCTTGTGTGAACTGTGTATGGTATAAATTTCCTTTCTTGTTTCTTTTGCATTAACCACTTTGGACCCCTCCACATATGGTGGCTGGTCCGCAAGCTGGTTATGTCCAGCCACCATAACATTTTTTTTTTATATTTAACTCTTTTTTCAATAACAAAATATGTAAAACCTAGCTGTGATCTAATGCCACCAATAAAAGCTCTATATGTGGCAGGAAAAGGGCATACATTTAATTTGGGTAGTACATCGCAGGAGCATGCAATTGTCAGTTAACCACTTCCCGACCGGAGCACAACGATGTACGTCAGCAGAATGGCACGGGCAGGCATATTGGCGTACAGGTACGTCCACTTCTATATGCCACCCTGCCATCACGTGTGCGCAACCAGTCGGGACCCCCATGAGTCCGGTCGTGGGTCCCGCGGGCTCGATCGCCGTGGGGATACCCGCAATCGTCTCACGGGGCGGCTGAATGGGGAGATGCCATTGTAAACAGCATCTCCCTGTTCTGCCTAGCAACAAGCGACACTGATCTCTGCTCCATGTGATTGGAGCAGAGATCAGTGTTCACTAACACACAGCCACGCCCTGCAAAGTTAGTAACACGCCCCTAAGACACACTTAACCCCTACACTGCCACCTCCTGGTTAACCCCTTCACCGACCAGTGTCATTTATATAGGAATCACTGCATTTGTATAGCAGTGATTGCTGTATAAATGACAATGGTCCCAAAAATGTGTCAAAAATGCCCGATGTGTCCGCCATAATGTCACAGTCACAATAAAAATCGCTGATCGCCGCCATTACTAGTAAAAAGAATAATTATTAATAAAAATGCCATAAACTATCCCCTATTTTGTAAACGCTATAACTTTTGCGCAAACCAATCAATAATCCCTAATTGCGATTTTTTTTACCAAAAATATGTAGAAGAATACGTATCGGCCTAAACTGAGGAAAAACATTTATTTTTTATTTTTTTGGGGGGATACTTCTATAGCAAAAAGTAAAAAAGAAGAAAAAATAAAGCTTTATTTATGGGGGAAAAAAGGCCAATTTTGTTTGGGAGCCACGTCGCACGACCGCGCAATTTTCAGTTAAAGCGACGCAGTGCCGAATCGCAAAAAGTGGCATGGTAATTTGGCAGCCAAATCATCCGGGGCTGAAGTGGTTAAAATGTAAAAAAAAAATGTAAAAAATCAGACACATTACTTACCGTTTTATGTCGCTGAATTTTTTCCGGCAGGCAGTCGGGTCACACTGGTGTCCGTAGATCTCCTCCACTTTCTTGGAGATCTCCTCCCACTTGCGCCTCTTCCACTCAGGCGTGGACTTCCTGGAGCGGGGGCCACACAGCTGCATCCAGCAAGGAAGCATTTCCCTTATGAGGACCTGGGACTCAATATGAGTCCACGTAATGTTGCGCTTCCTGCTGGATGCAGCTTGTTTGCCCCTCCTGCGCTGCTTTGTCCCTGCTGCCACAGTAGATGACCCAGGAACTTCCTCCTCCTGTGACACTGCCTCCATCTCGCTCTCATGAGCTTGTGTTGCTGCCATTTTCGATCTCCTCTCTATTCGACGCTGACCACCTGAACGCTGCGGAGGAGACGCACGTAGAGCATTCATTCGACATGAACGACGGAGATTCGACAAAGCAACTTGAAACATACACGTTTATAATAATATTCGATGGGAGCGTTGAAACTGTACGACGCTGCAATCGTACATTTCCAGAATCAAATGCTCCGCCTATAGGCTATATAGAGTTTAGCAGCTCCTTCTAATCTTCTTTATACATTCGACATACACCATAAGCCTGGAGGGGAGGGACCTGGGAATCTGTCAGTCTCCTCCACCTGCCCACGGCCTGGCTGCCGTTTACCCCTGCCTCCTCCTGGCTGCCACTTTCCACAGCCACCTCCTGGCTGCTGCATTCCACACCCTCCTCCTGGCTGATGTCTTCCTGTGTATGAAAAAGGGACATAGTTTTAGTTTTTGGTTCATCAAGACTGTTGCAAATTGTTAACCAATAGAAAACACTATCATTCTGAGCCCAGCATTTTTCATTCTTGTCCCAAAGGTTTTGGCCACTACTGTCTATTGATATGTGAAACACTTTCTAAAATCAGCAATTAGTGAGCAAAAATCAAGTTAACATCATTCATTTTTACTCCCAAAATATGTACAACAATACTATACCTGGCTCAAGCTGGGCTCCTCCAGTTGTTCCTGAATGGAAGGCCCAGGTTGGGCGTTGGAAGACTCAGCGGGTGTGGAATGTAGCATAGGACGCATGGAAGGAAGGGTAGAGAGGGATTCTCTGACCTCAGCCTGGTCTAACAGAAACTGCATCCTGTCATAATACCATAGCCTGGGGACATAAACTTCATCTGCTGTAGCTCCAGATTGCATGGACTGCAGCACCTTCTTCAGATATGTACTCCTGAGGCCACCAATTTTCACGTTTAAATAGTGGATGTCTGCCCTGGGGACCACCGGCTTCACAAACTCAACCAGTTTCTCCAGCGCTGCCTGCCTTTTTAGTTTGTTTTTGTATTGAGGGTGCTTTGATTAGGCAGCTCCCTGTATTGATCGATGAACAGAGGGAGGAAACTATGGTCATTGAAACCGTCCATAATCTCTGCAAGACACAACACAAGACAAACCCTAATGTCAGGCTAAACTCCACTAATTTAGGCCTCAATCTAGAAGCAGTATAGGCTAGTGATGTACCAAGTTCAAAATGTTACCTTCATTTGCACGATCGTCGCGTCAGCTTCTCCCTCTGTTCACAGATCATACGTACGACACACGCGTGTTGGGTTTTATATACAGTGCGCATGCATGAAACTCCGCCCACCCCTGACGTTCTTTCTAGACTATTCCCCGCCCCTTCTCTTTCGGCGCAGTGGGGAGAGCACATGGCGGAGAGAACACAGGTGCGCAATCAGAGTTCCACTAACGAGGAGGAGGGTGAGGAAAGCCCGGAGCCTGAATCGTCCCGATCCTGGAAGAGAAGATTTAAGGCCTCAAATATGTCTTTTGGAGAAATGTTGGAGATGGTGGACATATTGAAGAGGACCGACTATGATGGGAAGTATGGACCTTACCCAAACCCAAATATCAGTGTTGGATTGAATTCATATAATACTTCTGGTATTTGTTCATGGTTGAGGTAGCCACTTAGCCTCAGTTGAATGAAGCACATGAAAGCTTTGTAATCAGAAGAACAATAGCTGGACTCAGACCCACCTGCTGTGATGTGTGTGATTGCAGGCTTCAAAGGGAGTAAGAGCGAGCTGGATGGCTCATCGTTAGAGACACTGATCAATAGTGGACAATACAGCATGGTTCCTGAAGAGTGGACATACATGTGAAGGAATACCTCTTGGCGAAATCTATTTGGATGGAAGGCAAATGGGGGTGGCTACGAGTGGGTGTGTATGTTTGAATGAAAAGGCTCAGACACAGACAATGCTCTCTGTTTTTGCTGCAAGACCCTGCCATGTGGTGACTCGGCCTACTTTGGGTGATGGCTCCGGCCTAAACCTCATGGTGAAGGCCCTTTCCTGGTCTGAGCCTAGCCGATGCAGCAAAGCCTCACGGAGGACCGTGTGATAAGTATCTTTCATATTCTTGTATTATATGTTCTGATTGTAAGCTGTGTGATATTGTAATGTCCTTTTAATACTTTATGTTAGCTTTCCTAATTTCTTGGGAAATAAATAAGATAGTGTTTTACTAGCAGCAGTGTGTGTGTTTTCATAAGTAACTTTATATCAGTGTGCCTAGTAGGGTTGTATAAACTAGATAATTATGGGAAGAGACAAGGTAATAATAGTTTGTAGAGCACAAAATGTCTTTCATATGGCACCCCAGATAACATGTGGTAATACTAAAAGCTGCATAGAACTTACAGGACAGAAGTGCTTGGATACAAGGCAGCTGATAATGCCACAATAAGTGTGGTGAGTCTGTACTATGGATAGGCAAAAATTTAATTGTTTTGAATGATATCAGGTAAAAGTGGTAACGAATTAAGAATAGTGAATGCTAGAAGAGCGATTTGTTTTTGTTTTTTGTGAGTTGTAAGAGCTAACGATAATTGAGTTTGGTTTAGTACTCAATACAGTGTTGGTACGTTAGTACAAATAGAAGTGTGTATTGTGTGGATTGTATGGTTGTGAAATGGAACTTGTGTATACATATGTTAAAAAGTATGCCTCTGCCAGTTATAATTCACGTGCAGATGAAACTCTTGAAAGCCAGTATAAGGTTCTATTATCTCAGTGTCAGCAGCATAATAGCAGATTATCGGGCAAACAGCTAAAAAAAGTTAAGAAAGAAAAGTTGGCTAATGAAATTGCAGTTTTGCTCAGAATTAAAGTTATATCTGAGCAAATGGGGGGAAGTGGGAAGTAGAGAGGAGGTGTCTGGGTCAGGACATAGCAAAAGTCAGTGAAAACCTTCTAAAGATTGCAACAGCCTCCAGTGATGAGATGGATGAATTGCGGGCAAAAGCAGGAGATTTGTCAGAGAGAAACAGTGAGCTACAAGAACAGCTCCACAATTACAGCATGGACTGTGATATGAAGAGCAAACTTTTAGAGTCATTACAAATGAAGTGGTCAGAGATGGAAGAGTTGGTTATGTCTTTAGAAAGAGAATTAGCAAATGTACACTCCCAGCTTCTTACTACAGAGAAAGTTATGGTATCGCTCAATGAGCACAAAGGAACATGCCAGTTGGGCGATATCTGCACAATCAATGAGGCGAAGGGCCGTGATGAAACACGGTCTGCTATGGCACCTATAGCTTCAAGGCAGAATGAGAGTTTGATTACAATCCAAGAGAGACTTACTTTGTGCCAGATTTTGGGTGAATTTAATGCCCTGGAATCACCAATGAGTCTGTCCAATAAATTTGAAGCTCTAGTAGTTAAATTCCATTTGAGTAATGAGGATGCATGCTCTCTTCTGAAAGCATGGCTACCAGGACCTTTGGTAGGTCAGTTATCGGCACAAGTTAATGATAATGTAGCAGATGCAGAGGTGCGGAGGAAAGAGTTGCAGCGTATTGTGGACAGTCGTGATAATGGTATGAGTGATTTGCAACAAATGAAATTTAGGAGAGGAGATGACCCAATTTTGTTCTGCAGTGAGTATCTTGCATTGTATATGAAAGTGTTCAACTGTCCTGACTTATTGGAGGACGATGCAAGTTTCATATACTCAATGGCCAATAAGTGTTATGTAAGCTATCCCACTAGAATGGCTCTGAGGAATGCTAGATCCTACCAAAATATTGTCAATATCCTCCGAGACTTCTGTCAAGAGTCCAGGGAAAGGGAGTATGGGTCAAAGGCAGATGTATCCGTAATAAGCAGAGGTACAGGAAGGCAGAGAAAGTTCAGACATAGTAAATGGAATAGGCATAGACATAGATTTCATAAAGCCCTTAAAATTGCTAGCATGGAACAGGAAACCCCAGAAGTACAGGTATCTACAATGAAAACCCCCACCCAGGACAGGGACAGCGTAACTCAAAGGCCTAATATGAAAGATAGCAACCAGGACAGATTACACAGTTCTGAAGGAGAGATAAGAAATGACAGTTCACACCCTAAGCACAGCCAGCAACAAGACTGGATGAACATTCCAATATTTGCACCCTGGGCTAATCTACCATTTTGGCTTGTATGTAATTGGACACAAATGGCATTGACATTTTTCTTGAGTAATATGGCAAAGATTTCCAATACCACTGCGTAGTATAAAAAGGTATGACAACTATATTGAATTAATGGGAAAGGCTTTGGGGACTTAAAAAGTCAATTGTCATGATAATTGTGTGTAATCACTGTCTTTGTGTTCCTTTTCCAGAGACCATGGAAGAAGTTAAACGGCTTTAGATACTAACATTTGCGTTTGTTTGCAGATCTGTCAAAGTGAGAACAACAGTGGGAAAATATAGCAGAACAGGGGTTAGGCTATTGTAAATGCATAATCGATTATCACATGGTACCATGGGCTCATTAGTTAGTAATTGTTTGCAAACAATGAAAAATAAATAGTACTAAAGAGTTACAAATGAAGCTACAATGTTGTGATGAGATACATATGCTTTGTTTTGTTTTTGTTTTTTGTTTTGTTTTGTTTTCCCCATTAACTAATTGTATTTCAGATTGGAATGAGCACTCTCCTCAGGAGAAAAGTCCATGGATGCTGTCAACTAAAAGTTGAGTGTTTGTCATTGTTGTATGGTGGTTGTCTTGTCATGTTATTTGTGTGATCATGGCCAGATTTTTTAATTTTTTTTACATTTTTTTAAAAAAAAAATATTTTTTCTTCTCAAATTTTTTTTTTGATATTGGTTTAGTTGTCTATTTTATTTTTGTTCAGGTGGAAAAGTAGTAGGTTTAATCCACCTGAAAGGGGGGGTAATTGACAATGCCCTCAGTTAGAACCAGTCACCTGAAAGGGGGGTAATTGACAATGCCCTCAGTTAGAACCAGTCACCTGAAAGGGGGTAGTGCATACATCGTAAAGATACAGATAGATGCATTGTCTTTGTAGCTTGTAAAATTTGAAGTTTTTGAGAAGCAACATTGACGTTCAGTTTTAAACATTTTTGATCATACCATGGGGATCCATTTTACAGTGGGTTCAGCTTAAAGAGGTCATGGTTGTTGGGATAGTTTGGTCAAAGTTGCAGAAGCCAAGCCAAGGTCCTGGGTTCCAAGGAGGGAACTATAAGTAAACATGGTAAGCGAGCAGATATTGTGGATAAGAATTTGATACTGCTCTTGTTTTTCACTTCCAGAATCCTGGTGGAGTGAGAATTGGAGAGGCTTCTGGAACATGGATGACAGATGATCATCTGGTTGGCAGTTTGTCTGTGCCACACCACACCGCAAATTTGTTCTGATAAACATCAGGAGAGGGAAAAAGAAAAACTTGAAAGATTCAGATTAATACTTGTTTTTTCTTATGGACAATGTGGTGCGAGTGTTGTATCTGAAACAGAACTTGTGAAATATTCTTGCTGAAGTCTCTCCTGATGAATGCAAACATGTTATTTATACATGTGCAATGGGTTGGAGGTTGGGGAAGGCATATGACACATCCAATCCATCAGAACATGAAAATGTAAAATATGTGTTTTTTTGTTGGAAGGAGGAATTGAAAAAAGGAAGGTTTTAACATATGACATGTATTGATGTAACGGAGTTAATATGGTGCAGGTACCCAGGAGGCAGGCTGGCACTTATGCATAATAAGGTAGCTGTTGGCCAGACTAAAGGGTGCCAGGTGACACATCAATGGGATGAAAACTTCCTCGTAGGGGTGGTGTCTCAATCATAGCGGTCCTAGAGAGAAGCTTTCAGTTACTGGACATGCGGGACACCAGAACTAGACATGGGAAAGATACGCCTGGTTGGTGTCTCACCTGAGAGGTTGAAACCCTGCACAGTTAATGCCAGTGAATACACACAGAAGCATGCTCCGTTAAAATAATGGGAACAAACGCTGGCTACCAGGGTACCGTATGACTTCACCACATGGCGCTGCAACATCTCACTGTGGTTGATAAAAACCTATCACCCTATATGTGCTGTGTATACACTGAATCAAGTGCGGTCATGGTACAAGTGACTTACTCCCAGAGATGCGATGAAGTCCATGCAGGATGCTTATTTCTGAGGAGTAACCCGAAAGAGGAGGGATGTATTCAGCACTATAGTGGAGGGGAATAATAGCTGGGATGGGTGTTGTGAATGGAGTGGACATCGGCCTCCTGAGGAACAAACTCACAGCCATAGCTTCAGAGAAGGAGCGTGACTTTGTTACCCCGGGAGATTGATGGCATCCTTGATAACATTCAACGAAGTCACAGAAACACCCAGGTTAGAGTGGCTCCGGATTTTGTCAACCATGTTGAGAGGTTGGTAGAGAGGACAGAAACCTGTCATTGGCTCTGGCGCGCACTCTGTGGCAGGTGGAAATATCAGCCAACATCAAGCTGATTGTACCGTCTCTGTATGAGGGGCAGTGGCCTGATGAGTTAGCATCACCGCTCAGTAAGATTTTGCCAAAACACGTTGCTTACACTAATCCAAAGTAGTGGTCGAATGCCTGTATGGGCTGTACTAAGTTGGATTGTGAAAGGTGTTATGCTGTATGTTCCCATACACAGAAGTGCAGACTTGGTCTGTATATTTGGCGGCATCAATGGGCTTACTGACTGGGGATTCTATCTTGTTGTATTTGAGGCTATATCACACATGTGATTAGAGAAGATGAAAGCTGAAGGCAGGTTGATATTTCCCTTTGTCGAAAGCATGACCATGATGTCCTATGGATGCTTGCTCAATACATGGGGATGAACGAATAATGTTGGGAAGTTATTTCTCTCTGTGTTATGGATGGAGAGATCGTTGCTGGGAAGAAGGCACCCGGGTATTATTTAGGACATAAGCGAGTTTGTTTCTTTGTCCTAAAGAATACCAGTGTAGTGTTAGTCATGGAACTAGAGGGTTGCTTGAGCCTAACCATAGGTAGAGGTGCATGGTATACCATGGGCATGATCTCTGAAATCCAGGCACAGGGGTGGAATTGTGTGGGTTTGGTCATTGTTGTCAATTTATATGTGTAGTTAAGCGATATTTATCTAGAAGGGTCTCCCATTTGTCTAGGCAAGTTGAGGGACGATTTGACGGTAGGCTCTCTGTGTACAAGTTGGAGACTTTGCTGCCAAGTCAAAGCCCTGCAACAACGCTGCGAGCAAGTGTGCAGAATCTCGACCCATATTCCCAGTAAGAGATTATAGGAGGTTGGGACCAGGGTGCATAATTGGAGGGGACACATATGTATGTATATATTAGGGTAATAAGTTGATTTATTTCTGTGATAGAGTGTGACCTATGTGTAGTGTAGGCTAGTAATATGGGCAAGAAAGGCCCTCATCGGAACTTGGTAGTTGGGAGCTGGATGAAATATTGCTCTGAATGTGTGCTGGTGACTGAATGGACCCCCCCTGCCCGTATTGCCGTCCTGAAGATACCGAAGATCCAGAATGGTGACATGGAAGCTGTCGCTGAAGAATGGTGGTGATGTGTCACTCAGTGGCAAAGCGGCACATGTTGGGAAGCATCACATGGTAAAACAATTATGGACTGCTCCATAGGACCTGTTTCTGCACATGCTGAAAGAAGACAATTGTGTACTGTTCCATGGGAGATGTCTCTGGAGCGCTCGTTGAAAACAACCACATGTTACACAAGCTAAAGACTGTGCCACAGGTACTAAATCGGAGACAGGTTGGGGAGCGACACGCGTTAAGATGGGTATGGTCTGTTCAATAGGAGTGGTGTTTGAAGAATGGTGGTATGCGCCTTTCAGGCGCAAAGCGGTATATGTTGGATTGAATTCATATAATACTTCTGGTATTTGTTCATGGTTGAGGTAGCCACTTAGCCTCAGTTGAATGAAGCACATGAAAGCTTTGTAATCATAAGAACAATAGCTGGACTCAGACCCACCTGCTGTGATGTGTGTGATTGCAGGCTTCAAAGGGAGTAAGAGCGAGCTGGATGGCTCATCGTTAGAGACACTGATCAATAGTGGACAATACAGCATGCTTCCTGAAGAGTGGACATACATGTGAAGGAATACCTCTTGGCGAAATCTATTGGATGGAAGGCAAATGGGGGTGGCTACGAGTGGGTGTGTATGTTTGAATGAAAAGGCTCAGACACAGACAATGCTCTCTGTTTTTGCTGCAAGACCCTGCCATGTGGTGACTCGGCCTACTTTGGGTGATGGCTCCGGCCTAAACCTCATGGTGAAGGCCCTTTCCTGGTCTGAGCCTAGCCGATGCAGTAAAGCCTCACGGAGGACCGTGTGATAAGTATCTTTCATATTCTTGTATTATATGTTCTGATCGTAAGCTGTGTGATATTGTAATGTCCTTTTAATACTTTATGTTAGCTTTCCTAATTTCTTGGGAAATAAATAAGATAGTGTTTTACTAGCAGCAGTGTGTGTGTGTTTTCATAAGTAACTTTATATCAGTGTGCCTAGTAGGGTTGTATAAACTAGATAACTATGGGAAGAGACAAGGTAATAATAGTTTGTAGAGCACAACATGTCTTTCAATCAGAAAGGCCAAGATCATGACTAAAGTTGTGAAGAGTCTTCAGAAGAATTTTGGGGTACGACGATCCAAGGATCAACTGAGAAAACGCTAGTCAGACCTGAAACTGAGGGAGCACAATCAGTACAGAAGGAGCAAGCGTGTTCTTCAAAAAATTAGTTGTGTGTTCATATGATTATTCTTGCTTGCATACTGCTCCATGTGCTTTGATTTAATGTTGTACAGTTTAAAATGGCCATTTTCAAGTTCATGGTTTCAATCGTTCGTAAGAAACATCGTTCTGCAGGTAAGTATTCCAGCTTAACAAAGTGTCCACAATAATGTTCTCACCTTTGAACTCGGCCAAAAAACACAATTGTACGACACTTCCAAGCAATGTTTCATATTGCTATTTCTGCCCTCTGTGTGCTAAGTATTCCCTTTTTACATTGTCTGAGGACACCAGGGACCCCACACCTCCCAAAGAAGGTGAAATTCCAACACCAGAAGCAGAGGAGCAGGAGGAGGAGGAAGGAGAGATCATTGAAGTTGGACAAATTGTCACCACAACAGGTGAGTGTCGGAGACCACAGCTTCCGGTAAGCTCATCAATGTAAGTCGGCATATTTATATTACATGGTGTGTTGTTTTGCTTTTTTTTGTAGTTGATGTGGAAGAAGAATCACATTTTACCAGTGAAAGTGCCCAGATCCTGATTGGGGAGATAATGGGGTGCAATTGGGATTTAGAAAATATACAGCAAAACATCAATGATGTTCAAAATAAAATGAAGAACATCATTGATGTTTTGGGGAGAGTGTGAAACACCCCAAACTAGCTAGGGTTTTATTGTTGTGTTTTGAAAAAACAACTTTTGTATTTAACAAAAAGCCAAATTTGGAAGATGCACACAGTGTGTCAACATGCGCTATCTCCCATCATGGGGGATCAATGTACGTGTTTTGTGGCAAGTGGCTGAGATGAAGGGGTTGCAGCCCCAAAACATGTACATTGATCCCCCATGATGGGAGATAGCACATGTTGACACACTGTGTGCATCTTCCAAATTTGGCTTTTCCAGAGATGACACCCCATGTGATGAAGGCAATATCAGCCCAGTTTGTACATACTCATGTCTGATATTGTCTTCACTTTTCAAAGTTGAACTTTGTAAGTTCCTGTGTTCTGTATGTTACACTTTGATACATGCCTGTTTACACAAAAACACCAAGTTACAAAAAAATTACCTTAAATAATGTTTTTGATAAACTCAATATGTTGGTACATACAACAAGTAAAACCCTTTTCTAAACGCTCATGTGAATGTGCTTTGATTAAAAAGTTAAATTATCAACAATGTGTGGCTTCCTTTTTCAATGCGCAAAAGCAGTATTTGGAGTAAAATTGTTGTTTTCGTTGACAATGGGTGTTATTTACTAAAGGCAACTCCATTTTGCACTCCAAGTGCAGTTTCAGGTTTACTTTTGCAGTGCACTTGTAGTGCATAGTGGATGTGCCTTTAGTAAATAACACCCACAGTGATGTGTTAATTTTCACAATCATGCCATTTTCATTACCACATATTTCTGCCATGGTGCTGAAAATTAGCAAGATTTTGGTCAGTAATGCACTACATACATTAGTTAATAAAAACAAGGTGTGTGTGTGTGTAGCAGACCCACAACATAATAAGATTATCTGAAGAAGAGACTGTCACCTCATCTCGCTCTGAACTTGGGTTTGCACTGTTGTATAAAAAGGCACAACAACAAAAATCTAAAATGTACCTAGGAGACACCTAAAACCCAGCCAAGCAGTAAATGAAAACAAAGATTATTTTAGTTTCAAAGAAAAATGTATTACAAAAATGCCTCTCAGACATTGTCTGGCATATCAATGGCCCCCCTACCCACAAAGTACTCCATGTATTGGGTTCAGACCTCACGGCGCTTTGGGGGGGCAAGCCAGGACGAGCAGCTTCAAGGGCCGTGAGGTTATCATTTTCAGGCAAGTCTGCATCTTGGCCAACTGAGACCACATAGTTAGCTGACTGTCTTTTCAAGAAATTGTGCAGAACACAGCAGGCAAGCACTATGTGATTGATTTTATATTCCGCCATGTGGATAGGCATTACAAAAAGGCGGAGCCGGCTGGCCAATATTCCAAAAGTGTTCTCCACCACTCTTCTGGCTCTGGCCAGCCGGAAATTAAACATCCTCTGGTCCAGGGTGAGGGTCCTCATCGGGAAAGGCCGCATCAGATGGTTTGCCAGGGCAAACGCCTAATCTGCGACGAAGACGAACGGGAGTCCTTCCTGATTCTCCTCTGGGGTGGCAAGCCCAGACTGCCACTCTGGAGACGCCAGTAGAATTCCATCCATCAGAACACTCCACCATCTGACATCCGGCCATTTTGCCCCACGTCCACATACAGGAATTCATAGGTCACTGACACCACCGCCAACATCACGATACTATTAAACCCCTTGTAATTATAATAGTACGACCCCGAGTTGGGGGGTGGGACGATGCAGACGTGTTTCCCATCAATTGCACCTCCCATCAATTGCACGTTGGGAAAGTCCCAACGACTGGCAAAGTGGGAGGCCACAGTCTGCCATTCCTGTGGCGTTGAAGGAAACTGTGGAGTGAAACAAGACAAAAAATTAGTAATTTTGCTAATCAACATTGCAAGCAGATTAGACACTAACATTTTTGGCCAAGATCAGTATAACATTTTGGGAAATGAGTATTTAAAGCCTAAAGTATAAGGTCCCCTTATCAGAGTCATCACCCCCCCCCCCCCCATCTGTTGGGCCTTTGCAAAAAATGAGGGGGGGGATGTTTTGGACAGGTAACCCTCTCCACTTGATTAAGAGCTGAATGCCTAAATAAAGTGTGATACTTTGGGAAGCCCCTCCTTACTTACACTATTGGCAGCCCACCGGACAGGTAAGAAGTGTCATAATACCAAAAATAAAACAAAATGGAATCCCATTTTGACATTCTGCTATTACCTATCAAGATAATAATAGGGTAAAAAATATATATATAGCATTTGAAAGTATTGAGGCAGGCCCTTGCACTACATGCTTTGGTGAATTCGTCCATAAATGTGACCATCAAAAAAGTAGGTAGAGTGTGTATTGGGTTTGGTAAAGTCAGCAGATAGAGGATTGCTATCAGCTGACCTAGCAGTTGGGGGGAGGGGGGTTCCTAAGGAGTTTGGCCCAACCAAAAAAAAAAAGGGATTAAGGCAGAATGTCGAATGGCAATGAGATTAGATGGTTGCAGCATAACATGAAATATGAGCATCGACGTGACTAGGTTTCTATTATTTTAGAGGATCATTACATGAGTGGAATCGTGTAGTGAGTATAATCTAAATTTAGCATAAGGATGAAAAAGCATAACATGGCAATGCGATAAACTCAATTAGAGATGTGAGGTAGATGAAATTTCAAACCCCATTGGATACTCATAAATACAGTTTAGATGGCTAAATACAGTAGTGTGTAAGCTAAGCAGTTAAAATGCACACATTATTTAAGGGAAAATTGAATTAGCTTCAACATTCCAAAGTGTAAATTGTGCATTATTCTAAATTTATCAGATAAATTAACCCTGAGATTGCTGATATCAGCTGATATCAGTGACTGTTCCATTACGCGATCCGTCTCTAATGGACAGCATAATGTAATATCAGTAAGTGTTAAGATTGATGAGACTATCCTCTCTGTATATACCAAATTGTCTTCTGTTATCACTAGCCTGCCCTCTATATACACTAGCTTCTCTGTATACACCAGCCTTTTTTCTAATGTTTGTATATATGACTGTCTTCTTTATATCCTAGCCTGGCTTCTATATTAACTACCCTCTCTGTTATACACTAACGTATCTGTATACATTTGCCGATCTTTTGCATACAATAGCCTGTCTACGATATACACTAGCCTATTTTCTGAATACACTAGCCTGTCTTCCGTATGCCCTAGCCTAGCCATTCGTTTCTCTGTATACCTTAGTCTCTCTGTATAAACAAGCCTCTCCGTATAACCCAAACTGTTTTCTGTAACACTAGCCTCTCTGTATACACTAGCGTGTCTTCTGTAAACACTTGTCTCTCTGTATACACTAGCCTGTCTTCTGTACAAACTAGCTACTCTGTATACACTAAGCAGGTTTCTATATACAATAGCTTCATTGTATACACTAGTGTTCTGCATACTCTAGCCTCTTTGAAGCTTTTCTTCTATATGCTGTATAAACTCTCTGTCTTCAGTATACTAGTATAAACTAGCTAGTATACACCATCCTGTCTTCTGTGCCCACTAGCCTGTTTGTTTACACTGGCCTGTCTTCTGTAGAAACTAGTCTCTCTGTATACACTACCCAGTATTCTTTATGCACAATAGTTTTGTTGTATACCCAAGACATTCTTATGTATACACTAGTTTCTCTATATGTACTGCCCTTTCTGTATACACTCGACTCTCTCTATACACACTAAAATCTCTGTATATGCTAGCCTCTCTTTAAACTAACCTCTCTGTATACCCCAGCCTCACTGTTTACTCTAGCCTCTCTGTATATTCAAGCCTCTCTGCATACACTGGTCTGTAGTCTGTCTTCTGTATACACTAGCCTCTCTGTATACACCAACATCTCTTTAAACTAGCCTCTCTGTATACTATACTCTAGCCTCTCTGTATACCCAAGCCTCTCTGCATACACTAGCATTTCTGTATACATCACCCTATCTGTATTCACTAGCCTCTCTGTATACCCCAGCCTGCCTTCTATATAAATAAGCCTGTCTTCTATATACACTAGGTTTTCTTCTGAATACCCTAGTCTCTCTCTATAACTAAGCCTGTTTTCTGTATACATTAGCATCTGTCCTGTATACACTAGCCTGTCTTCTTTATACTCTAGCCTCTCTGTATACAATAGCCTGTCATCTAAATAAAATACATACTTTGTATACCCAACCTGTTTTCTGTATACACTAGCCTATCTTCTGTATACCTTAGCCTCTCTGTATAAACTAGCCTGTCTTTTATATACACTGCCATTTATGAGGTAAACAACGACAGGCCCTTTCTGCCCTTTCTGTATACACTCGACTCTCTCTATACACACTAAAATCTCTGTATATGCTAGCCTCTCTTTAAACTAACCTCTCTGTATACCCCAGCCTCACTGTTTACTCTAGCCTCTCTGTATATTCAAGCCTCTCTGCATACACTGGTCTGTAGTCTGTCTTCTGTATACACTAGCCTCTCTGTATACACCAACATCTCTTTAAACTAGCCTCTCTGTATACTATACTCTAGCCTCTCTGTATACCCAAGCCTCTCTGCATACACTAGCATTTCTGTATACATCACCCTATCTGTATTCACTAGCCTCTCTGTATACCCCAGCCTGCCTTCTATATAAATAAGCCTGTCTTCTATATACACTAGGTTTTCTTCTGAATACCCTAGTCTCTCTCTATAACTAAGCCTGTTTTCTGTATACATTAGCATCTGTCCTGTATACACTAGCCTGTCTTCTTTATACTCTAGCCTCTCTGTATACAATAGCCTGTCATCTAAATAAAATACATACTTTGTATACCCAACCTGTTTTCTGTATACACTAGCCTATCTTCTGTATACCTTAGCCTCTCTGTATAAACTAGCCTGTCTTTTATATACACTGCCATTTATGAGGTAAACAACGACAGGCTAGAGTATAAACAGAGCATAGGGTGTACAGAAGAAAGGCTAGTGTATACAGAACACAGGCTAGCCTATACAGAACACAGGCTAGGGGTATACAGAATGGCTAGGGTATATGGAGACACTAGGGTAGACACTACAGAAGACAGGCTGCTGTATACAGAAGACAGGCTGCTCTATACAGATTGGCTAGTGTATACAGAAGAAAAGCTAGAATATGCAGAGAGGCTGGGGTATACGGGGAGACCAGGGTAAAAAGAAGACAGGCTAGTGTATATAGAAGATAGGCATGTGTATACAGAAGGCAGGCTGGGGTATACAGAGAGGCTACTATATAAAGAGAGGCTGGGGTACACAGAGAGGCTAGTGTATAAAGACGGGCTAGTGTATACAGAGAGGCTGGGGTATACAGAGAGCTACAGAGAGGCTAGTTTATACAGAGAGCCAGGGGTACACAGAGAGGCTATTGTATGCAGACTCATTTCTGTATAAAGGCATACTGGGTTATACAGCCTGGGGTATACAGAGAAGCTAGTGTATACAGAAGACAGGCTTGTGTATATAAAAGACAAGCTAGGGTATACAGAAGACAGGCTGGGGTATACAGAGAAGCTAGGGTATGGAAAAGACAAACAAGGGAATACAGAGAGGCTAGTGTATACAGAGAGGCTAGTATATACTAATATATAGAGGAAAGGTTGGGGTATGCAGAGAGGCTAGTGTATAAATAGAGGCTGGGGTACACAGAGAGGCTGGTGTATAAAGACAGGCTAGTGTATACAGAGAGGCTGGGGGATACAGTGAGCCTAGTGTATACAAACGACTAGTG
Source organism: Lithobates pipiens (assembly GCF_037356315.1). Taxonomy (NCBI): domain Eukaryota; kingdom Metazoa; phylum Chordata; class Amphibia; order Anura; family Ranidae; genus Lithobates; species Lithobates pipiens. Next base: position 113,313,325 of record NW_027507787.1, read on the forward strand.
TATTTAGAGAGGCTAGTGTGTAAAGAAGACAGACTAGTGTATACAGATAGGCTAGAGTATACAGAAGACTATATTTCGTGTTATGCTGCTCTGTATTTTCACTTTATCTCGACCTATATATACTGTCTCAATATTTTCTTGACTTATTTTGCTATATTTATTATTATATTATAGAGATTACTATCTCTAAATCCTGGTAAGCCTACCCACAGTTATAATGTCCACAACAAATTTTACGTTTATGCAAAATTCACAAAACCATCTTTTTTGCTACCTTACACTCACTGCCAGGGATGAGCTTTGTGTTCGAGTCGAACGTACGTTCGACTCGAACATTGGTCGTTCGTGCGTTCGGCGAATTCCGAACGTTTTGGCCGTTCGCGTCAAAATTCGAGTGACGCGCGCGCGGACCACAATGCACTGCGTTGGCGCAGTGCATTGCTGTCCGATGATTGGCCAAGCATGCACTGTGACCCCGCATGCTTGGCCAATCGCAGCGCCGGCAGCGAGGAGAGCCATGATTGGCCACAGGCATCCTGCCTGTGGCCAATCATAGCTCAGACTGTGTAGTGCACGCCCCACACTATATAAGGCCGCCTTTAAGGCGGCCTCCTGTAGTGTGTTACTTTGCATCTGAAGCAGTGGGTATTCTGTGTACCTTCAACACAGTACACACCAATCGTTTTTGGCTGATTTCCTATCTTGCTGCTGTGTAGTGGTTGTTGTCTGTGCCCTGACTGCAGTATACACCACTATATTCACCTCACCTATATAGCTAGTGATCTAGCTTTAACCACTTAACAACTGCCCATTGCCGATTAACGGATTCAGGGCGGTTGTTTAACTCAGAGAGCTCAGAGAGGCCGTTAATTAACGGCCTCCCAGAATTCTGCTCTCGCGTGCCCCGAGGTGTGCGCACTCGAGAGCATCCGTGACCGCCGGGTCCATAGGACCCGGCGCATCACGGTAAACGGCCGCTCATAGCGGCCGTTTACCACGTGATTGCTCCGTCAAATGACGGAGTGATCACTTGGAAACAAACCGGCGTCATGTTATGACGCCTGTTCCTCCCTCCCCTTTCTGTACCGATCGGTACAGCGGAGGGGAAAGAGATCGGTGTCAGCAGCGATGTGGGCTGCATCTGCAGTGCCCACATCGCTGCTCACCGAATTTAACCCCTCAATTCCCTGCCAATACTCTGCAATACCAGTGCATACTCTGCAGTACCCTGCCATTACTCTGCAGTACCCCGCCATTACTCTGCAGTACCCCGCCATTACTCTGCAGTGCAGTACCCCGCCATTACTCTGCAGTGCAGTACCCTGCCATTACTCTGCAGTACCCCGCCATTACTCTGCAGTACCCCGCCATTACTCTGCAGTGCAGTACCCCGCCATTACTCTGCAGTGCAGTACCCCGCCATTACTCTGCAGTGCAGTACCCCGCCATTACTCTGCAGTGCAGTACCCTGCCATTACTCTGCAGTGCAGTACCCTGCCATTACTCTGCAGTACCCTGCCATTACTCTTCAGTACCCCCCATTACTCTGCAGTAACCCCCATTACTCTGCAGTACCCCCCAATACTCTGCAGTACCCTGCCATTACTCTGCAGTACCCCGCCATTACTCTGCAGTGCAGTACCCCGCCATTACTCGAGTACCCCGCCATTACTGTGCAGTGCAGTACCCCGCCATTACTCTGCAGTACCCCCAATACTCTGCAGTACCCTGCTATTACTCTGTAGTACCCCGCCAATACCCCGCCAATACTCTGTAATACCCTGCCATAAATTGCCATACCCAGCCATACTCAGAGATACCCAGCCATACTCGGTGATACCCTGAAGTACCCAGCCATAGACGCCCCCCACCCCTCACCGCCCTCTGGTGCTTCTACCAACTCGCCAGTACGATCAAAGCCAGAATCTTTTTTTTCATTTTTTATTTCAGGCTTCCCAGCCTAGAGGTGAGATGTGGGGTCATATTGACCCCCCAGATTTCACTGTAAAGAGGACCTGTCATCCCATATTCCTATTACAAGGGATGTTTACATTTCTTGTAATAGGAATAAAAGTGATCAAAAATATATTTTTGGGAAAAAAAATGTCAAACTAAAATAAAGTGAAATGAACAATAAAAAAATAAAATAAAAATTAAAGCGCCCATGTCCCCATGTGCTCGCATGTGCCACACATGTGAGGTATCGCCGAGAATGTTAGAGCGAGAGCAATAATTCTAGTCCTAGACCTCCTCTGCAACTCAAAACATGTAACCAGTAAAAAAATATTTAAAGCGTCGCCTATGGGGATTTTTTAAGTAGCGACGTTTGGCGCCATTCCACGGGCATGTGCAATTTTGAAGAGTGACATGTTTGATATCTATTTACTCAGCATAACTTCATCTTTCACTTTATGCAAACATTGGGCTAACAAGTGGTTAATAATAGAGCTTGCAGTCAGTAGTGTTAGGAGATAGTGCGTGCTGTCTGCGTGCTCTGTACCCAGTACATACCGCTATAATATAGGGCAGGCCCCTACTTTCAAACATCCAACTTACAAACATCTCCTACCTGCAAATGCAAGGAGACAGCAGCAAGTGAGATGAAAAAAGATGGACGACAAAACAAAATTATACAGGGGTGATAACCCTTCCCTATGTTTTCCAAAAAGCTTAAAGATATTTTTTTTGACTGGAGCTACACTTTAAAAATGTACCGGTTGAAAATGACAAACAGATTCAACTTAACACAACAAACCTACACAGTCCCTGTCTTGTTTGCACCGCCTGTATACTGCTGTTCTGAGTATATAGGGCCTGGGGGCCACACGCATTTCCTTTTTTTAATATGGGTACGGGGTTCCCCTTAATATGTGTACAAGACCCAAATAGGCTGGTAATGGGCAGGGAGGGCTACCCATGCCATTTTTCTGAATGATTTTCAACCATATTGCAGGAACCAGATATAACATTAAAACCGCAAGCAGTTTTAAATGGTGTTATTTCCGTTTAATGTCATTTTGTGCAGGGACTGTTCTAAACACGGGAAACACGTGGCACTTCACAGGCATACTACAGACACCCCCCAGGCACCATATTTAAAGGAATATTTCACTTTTTTTTTTTCACTTTAATCGTCATTAAAATCACTGCTCCCGCCAAAACGGTAGTTTTTAAAACTTTTTTTTGCAGTGACCCATGTCCCCTGAGGCAGGAGGCAGGTCGCCAAACCCTTTTTAGCACACTATCTTGCATATTAGCCGTTAAAATTAGCACTTTCCAATTCGAACGTTCGAGTCCCATAGACTTCAATGGGGTTCTAACGTTCGTACCGAACGCGGGGGTCGTTCGCAAGTTCTGGTGCGAACCGAACCGGGGGGGGTGTTCGGCTCATCCCTACTCACTGCACATATTAAGAGTAATGAAACTATCTCTTGCTACCGAAGTAAACAGTTTTATTGCTATTCTTACATCAAGCTGGTATGTCTCTGCAATAGGAGTATTTTTGTGTTTCATATTAAGAGTAATGCAACTATCTCTCGTTTTATTGCTATTCTTACATTAAGCTGGAATGCAATCTCTGCAATAGGATTATGTTTCTGACTCTATTTTGTGTATTAGTTCTTTTTCTTCACCTTAACTGTCACACTGATAACCTCACTGACAACACTTTTTTAAACTGCAGCAAAATGTGAGAAAAGCAGTGGGACGGTTAACATGATTGAGAAGTAGTTGCACTAGCAAAGGGAAGCAATAAAGTCTTAATAAAACAGTCTAATTTAAACCGTCTCTCACTATTAACGTTCAGGTTTACTGATGTCTGACATTATGCCTGAAACTGGAAAAGGACAACAGTCACTGTAAGCCTTCTTCCTGCCATATGTTTCAGAAAATTTACGGAAGTATTTTACATCCATATTAATTTTACGGTAATATAAAAATTCGCACAAAACCATCTTTTTTATCTATCACACTGACAACACATTTCTTTTAACCGCTTCAAAATGAGAGCAAAGCAGTGGAACGGTTTACATGATTGAGTTGTAGTTGTAACAGCAAAAGAAAGCAATAAAATCCTGATTATTTTAATAAAACATGTAACTATTTTACAGTCACATCAAAGCATACAAGGACAACAGTCAGTGTAAGCCGTCTTCGTGCGTAACATAAGTTTCAGAAAATAAATGGAACTATTAACATCCATATCAATTCTACATCCTAATGTGAACCTTCTTACAATCTTAACATTTACTGATATCAATTATTGATTTTATATTAAGCTGATAATCAGTGGAAACGGACTGCGACATGGAACTGTCACATTTAGCTGACATCACAATCTCAGGGTTAACTCATCCTATAAATTTAGAATAATGCAACGATTTACACTTTAGAATTTTAAAAGTAGGTCAATTTATTCTTAAATAATGTATGCTAATAATAATAATAATATTAGCTCACTCTTTGCTGTATGTAGCTGTGTTGACTGTATTAATGGTTACCTGTGGGTAACCAATAGGGTTTGACTTTTGATCTCATATCTCTAATGGAGTTTGTCTCTTTGCCATGTCATACTCTGCCATTTATTATGCTTTCTCATCCTTATGCTATATTAAGAGTATACTCACTACACGATTAAAGACACGTAAAAATCCTGTTATACATCAATTGTCTCATCTCCTTGCTATTTTGAGTATATAGTTTACCTTTACATTGTTCAAGGCCTTGGTATTACTTTTCAACTCTCCCTTGAACAATGTAAAGGTAAACTAGATATTTTGTGCATTTCAATTTAAGCTCGACCTGTATAAACTGTCTCATTATTATCCTTTCTTATTTTGCTAAAGTTATTATTAGATTATAGAGATTGCTGTATCTAAATCCTGGTAAACCTACTTACCTATAAGTTCTATAACCTATAAGGTCTACTGATAATTGTAGGATAATAAAAAAAACATCTTTCATTCCACCGCCACCCCCTCCAGGACCACCATCCCCCTCCAGTACCACCGCCCCCCCCCCCCCCCCTCCAGTACCACCACTGCATTGATGAGACAGGCTGCACTGGTGACACAGGTTTCACTGGGGACACAGGTTTCACTGGGGACACAGGCTGCACTGGGGACACAGACTGCACTGGGCACACAGGTTTCACTGGTGACACAGGCTGCACTGGGGACACAGGTTTCACTGGTGACACAGGCTGCACTGGTGACACAGGCTGCACTGGGGACACAGGCTGCACTGGTGACACAGGCTGCACTGGGGACACAGGCTGCACTGGGGACACAGGTTTTATTGGGGACACAGGCTGCACTGGTGACACAGGCTGCACTGGGGACACAGGCTGCACTGGGGACACAGGTTTCACTGGGGACGCAGGGTGCACTGGTGACACAGCTTTCACTGGGGACACAGGTTGCACTGGGGACACAGGCTGCACTGGGGACACAGGCTGCACTGGGGACACAGACTGCACTGGTGGACACGGCTGCATTTTTGGGCACGGGTAAAGTTGTTGTTAATAGAAGCTTCCTCTTGACAGTTACGGTAAGTTGTAATCAGAAACAGAAATGTTTTACTTTGTTGTACAGTGGAAAAAATATAGTATCAAAATCATGCTTTTCGGCGGGGGGGCCTTCCTGATTTCTTGCACCGGGGCCCTGAGGTTTCTAGTTACACCTCTGACTTCTACGCCTCTGACTGTATTCTGTCTTATTCAACGCTTATACGCATCTTTGTACTCTCTGTATTCCCTTGTTTGTCTATTGTGTACACTAGCCTCACGGTATACCTTAGCCTTTGTGTAAACCCTAGCCTCACTGTATACACTTGCCTCTCTATATACACCAGCCTGTTTTCTTTATACCACAGGCTCTCTGTATACCCCAGCCTCTGTATACACTAGTCCGTCTGTATACACTACAAAATCTACACAAACCTCTCTTTGTAACCCAGCCTAACTCTCTGTATACCCTAGCCTCTCTCTATAAGCCACCCAGGACGTTCTTATGTATACACTAGCCTGTCTTCTTTATACACTAGCCTCTCTGAATACACTAGTCGGTCATTTGTATACTCTAGCCTCACTGTATACCCAAGAATCTCTTTATACAGAAGCTCTCTGTATACCGCAGCCTCTCTGTATACACTAGGCTGTCTTTATACATTAGCCTCTCTGTGTACCCCAGCCTCTATTTATACACTAGCCTCTCAGTATACACTAGCCTCTCGGTATTCCCTTGTTTGTCTTTTCCGTACATTAGCCTCACGGTATATCATAGCCTCTCTGTATACCCCAGGATTACACAAGCCTGTATTCTTTTTACCCTAGTCTCTCTTTATAGAGTATACAGTTAGGCTGGAGTATACAGAGAGGCTAGTTTAAAGAGAGGCTAGTGTATACAGAGAGGCTAGTGTATACAGAAGACAGACTACAGACTAGTGTATGCAGAGAGGCTTGGGTATACAGAGAGGCTAGAGTAAATAGTGAGTCTGGGGTATACAGAGAGGCTAGTTTAAAGAGAGGCTATGTAAGGATGTACAGAGATGTTATGTAAGTGTGTATAGAGAGGTTAGTGTATAGAGAGAGGAGAGTGTATACAGAAAGGACAGTGCATTTAGAGAAACTAGTATATGCAGAAGGCTTGGGTATACAACAAAGCTGACAGTGTATACAGAAGACTGGGTAGTATAAATACAGCCTCTAATTATACCCCATCCTGTTTTCTATATACCCTAGCCTCTCTCTATAACCAAGTCTCTCTGTATACACTAGCCTTTCTGTTTACACTAGGCTCTCTGTATTCCCTAGCTTGCCTTTTGTATACACTAGCCTCACGGTATACCCTAGCCTCTCTGTATATCCTAGGCTCTCGGTTTACCCTAGAATGTCTTCTTTTTACCCTAAGTCTCTCTGTATATCACAGCCTCTCTGTATACCCCAGCCTGTCTTCTGTATACACATGCCTCTCTTCTATATGCACTAGCTTGTCTTCTTATTACCCTAGTCTCTCTGTATACCCTAGCTTGCCTTTTGTATACACTAGCCTCACTTGCCTCTCTGTGTATCCCAGGCTCTCTGTATACACTAGCCTCTCTGTATATATAAGCCTTCTTTATACTATAGGCTCTCTGTATACCTCAGCCTCTCTGTACACACTAGTCCATCTGTATACATTAGAAAGTCTACACTAGCCTCTCTGTGTAACCCAGCCTATCTCTCTGTATACCCTAGCCTCTCTGTATACCCCACCATCTCTGTATACCCAGGACGTTCTTCTGTATACTCTAGCCTATCTGTATACAATAGCCTGTCTTTTATATACACTAGCCGGTCTTCTGTATACACTAGCCTCTTTGTATACACTAGCCTCTCTGTATCCACTTGGCTGTCTTTTGTATACACTAGCCTCACTGTATACACTAGCCTCACTGTATACCCAAGCCTCTCTGTATACACTAGCTCTCTGTATACTCCAGCCTCTCTGTATACACTAGCCTGTCTTTATACAATAGCCTCTCTGTGTGCCTCAGCCTCCCTTTATACACTAAAAACAATAAGGTTAGTAGTCAGATCAACCAATATTATTAATGATAATTAAACATCATTGATTATTAAATTATTCAGCAACTTAATTCTAGACCAAGAGTTACTGCTTGATGCTGTGTCCTTTGCTTTGCTCTGGCTTGATTCATTCCCTGTAAGCATACAGCGAAAGTGTTACTAAGTAGAGATAGAAATACAACTGTTGCTATACCCCTTCTGCTTGTTGATATCTTTGGCCTGCTTGCTTCTATTCAATGTGCTGAGTACGAGTGCTTATACACAACAATACCCATCCAAGTCTGCTAGCTCTGCATATATGCTTATAATTATGGACAATTCAGGCTGCCTAAAACCGTTCATTTAACTAAAGCCAATCCAGGAACGGACATGGAAGGACAATATATGCTAACTATGTATGAGTATAATGCACCAATTGAATGTGTCCACGATGTTAATTTTGAACTTTAGGTTAAACTGCACTTACATAACACCAATATTTGGTTAAGGCCGCGTACACACGGGCGGACTGTTCGCCCAACTTTGTCCGTCAAACAGTTTCAGCGAACAGTCCGCTCAAAATTAGCATGGACGGACATGGCCACACACGACGAACGAACAGTTTGCTGAAACCGTGCGCGATGACGTATGTCACGTACGACGGGACTAGAAATAGGAGGTCCAAGACACAGCAAAGCACCCTTTGGGCTCCTTCTGCTGACTTTGCGTTAGTAGAAGTTTGGTTAGAGACGATTCGCGCTTTTCAGACTTCAGCTTAATTTGTCCGTTTACTGCGGCGCAGTCTACCTGTGAGGTTTGTATCTGTCTTTCGGTACGCGTGGATCAGTTGTACCTGTTATTAGGCGCTTCTGGTCCGCTCGTTTCTGGGTTTCAGGTCGTTCTTCATAGGTCTGGCTGTTCTTCAGTGCGTTCAGTTGAGCTTGTCTGTCCAGCCGACCGTTTCAAAGCCATGGAGTGTGGACGTACTCGGGAACGAGTTCGTGCTATATGGGGGCTTGGTGTTGGGGTTAATACTTTGACCCGAGCCCAGTCTGTGAACAGGGTGAGGAGGAGTTCATGGACAAAGAATTGGTTGCGCCAGCGTGACCAATTCTCTCATATGTCTTTACTCCGTGAGATCCGTGAGAATAATCCTGATGATTTCAGGAATTATCTCAGGATGACGGACCCCGTTTTTCACCGTCTGCTGGCTTTGCTGACCCCTTATATCAGCAGGCAGGATACCTGCATGCGGCAAGCCATCACTCCGGAGCAGAGGCTCGTCGCCACGTTGCGCTACTTGGCGACAGGGAGAAGCCTTCAGGACCTCAAGTTCTCGACAGGCATCTCCCCCCAGGCTCTGGGGATCATTATTCCAGAGACCTGTTCTGCCATTATTCGGGTCCTGCAGAAGGACTATATTAAGGTAAGTTTGTTATTTTAATATTGCATTGTATGTTTGTATTAATTTCATCATGACTTTTAATATCCATGACAGGAATATGATGTGAATGTCCCCTTTATATGAATGCATGCACTTTTTTTTTTATATTTTTTTTTTTGGTGTCATTTTTTTTTCTTTAAATGTATTTTTTTTTTTTTTTGTGTCATTTTTTTAGCATTTTACCTTTTTTTTGTGTATACATCCTGTGTGTGGAGAGAGAGAGAGAGAGAGAGAGATAGAGAGAGAGATATAGAGAGAGAGATATAGAGAGAGAGATATAGAGAGAGAGAGATATAGAGAGAGAGATATAGAGAGAGAGATATATAGATATATAGAGAGAGATATATAGATATAGATATATAGAGAGAGATAGATAGATATATAGATATAGATATATAGAGAGAGATAGATAGATATATAGAGAGAGATAGATAGATATATAGATATAGATATATAGAGAGAGATAGATAGATATATAGATATAGATATATAGAGAGAGATAGATAGATATATAGAGAGAGATAGATAGATATATAGAGAGAGATAGATAGATATATAGAGAGAGATAGATAGATATATAGATATAGATAGATAGATAGATATATAGAGAGAGATAGATAGATATAGATATATAGATAGAGATATGGATTGTCAACTCATTAATTTAATTATTCCCCCCACTCAAATTTGGTTCATGTGTTGTATACTTGGTAATTAGTCCCCCCCCCCCACCCCACTTACCCACCTAATTTATGTCCCCTGGTCCATCAGAGGGCTGATTAATCTGTGAATTGGTCCGCCTATTTTTTTTTTTTTTTTTTGGTGTCTTTATTTTTTCTTTAAATGTTGTTTTTTTGTTTTGTGTCCCTTTTTTTTTCTTTAAATGTGTTTTTTTTTTTTTTTTTTTTAGCTTTTTACCTTTTTTGTGTATACACCCTGTGTGGAGAGAGAGAGAGATATATAGAGAGAGATATATAGAGAGAGATATATAGAGAGAGATATATAGAGAGAGATATGGATTGTCAACTCATTAATTATTCCCCCCACTCAAATTAGGTTCATGTGTTGTATACTTAGTAATTAGTCCCCACCCCACTCAAATTAGGTTCATGTGTTGTATACTTAGTAATTAGTCCCCACCCCACTCAAATTAGGTTCATGTGTTGTATACTTAGTAATTAGTCCCCACCCCACTCAAATTAGGTTCATGTGTTGTATACTTAGTAATTAGTCCCCACCCCACTCAAATTAGGTTCATGTGTTGTATACTTAGTAATTAGTCCCCCCCCACCCCACTTACCCACCTAATTTATGTCCCCTGGTCCATCAGAGGGCTGATTAATCTGTGAATTGGTCCGCCTACTTTTTTTTTTTCTTGGCAGAAAACAAATTAGCAAGATTTCTGTTTAACTGTTGTTCCAAAATGTTTTTGAATTTTCTTTGTTATGAATTGTTTTTATTTAATGACTAATTATTTTTTTTTTGTTTTTTTTTGTTTCAGCTTCCTTCAACGCCACAGGAATGGCAGACTGTGGCTTCCCAGTTCGCTGCCCGTTGGGACTTCCCCAACTGCGGAGGGGCCATCGACGGGAAACATGTGAGGATTGTGCCCCCACCCCATTCGGGGTCCTACTATTGGAATTATAAGGGGTTCCATAGTGTGGTGCTAATGGCGGTGGTGTCGGCACAATGTGACTTCCTTTATGTGGATGTGGGGAAGAACGGCCGGATGTCTGACGAAGGAGTCTTTAGGCAGACCGAGTTCTGCCACCGTCTTACCACTGGTGGCCTGGACTTGCCACCAGATGCCGAAAATGTGGAGGGGCTCCCGTTTGTTTTTCTGGCTGATGAAGCGTTTGGTCTGAGTGAACATCTCATGAGACCCTTCCCCCAAAGGACCCTCACCCCGGAGAGGAGGATTTTTAATTACCGGCTGGTCAGAGCAAGAAGGGTTGTGGAGAGTGCCTTTGGCATTATGGCCAGCCGGTTCCGTCTGTTGCTGACAGCCATCAACCTGGCAGAATATAAACTCAACTATGTTATTATGTGCTGCTGCATTCTTCACAATTTTTTAAGGAAATTTTCTGGTAACCAGTACCTGCAGCCTATTGGGCCTGAGGCCGGACTCAGGCTTCCAGAACTGACAGGGCTGGATCATGCCCTTCCTGGCTTAGCCCCCCAAACAGCACGTGAGGTGCGTGACCGCTATGTCAGCTATTTTAATGGTAGGGGGGCTATTCCAATGCCAGCTGACCAATAAAAAAAATATTTTTCTTGAAATATGTCTTGTCTGTTCAAATTTTTAAGTTTGGTTCTTGTTTGCTTTTCACGTTGCTTGTATCCTACATTGACCTAATTCAGGGATATGCAATTGGCCAACCTCCGGCTGGTGCAAAACTACAAGTCAATCATGCCTCTGGGTCTCATGCTTGTGGCTGTCAGTCTTGCTATGCTTCATGGGACTTGTAGTTCTGCAACAGCTGGATTTCCACTAATTGCATATTCCTGTCCTAGTGCATTTGTATAGCAAAGTGGTTTTTGACAATAGGAAATAAGGCCCTTTGTGACAGAAAACACAAAATGACTTTACAAACTGGTATTGAGTATTGAAAGAAGTAGACACACACATTTTTAGTGCACATTCCAACCAGTGCCTCTTATTTAGATCTTTTTTTGTGTTTTTTTTTTTAAATTTTTATTTTTTTTTTGTGAAATTGGTTTTTAAAAATTATTTTTTTTTATATATTTTTTTGTTTTTAAAAATTATTATTTTTTTTTTTTTTTTTTTGGTAAACATAGAAATATATAAATATATCAAAAATACAATTATCACAAAAATTTAAAATAATACAATCAGATTTTTAACTATTTACATAAAACAAGGGGTAAAGCCAAATTTTGAAGATGCACACCAAAAATTGGTAATGTCAACATGTGCTATGTACCATCATGAGTGATCAATGGACGTGTTTGGTGTGTGCAATCCCTTCCTCTCTCATACTAGAAGGAGGAAGGGTTTGCAAACACCAAATGCGTCCATTGCGATCCTCTGATGGCACATAGCACATGTTGACACACCGTGTGCATCTTCAAAATTTGGCCTCTAAAAATCTTGTAAAAACCTTAAAAACTTTTGGGCAAGGAAATGAAGGACATGATCGATTGTGGTTTAGGGGAAAAGGGGCTTATATTCTCCCTAAAACATCGATCATGTCCTTCATTTCCTGCCTCATAGGGACCAGCTGTTGTTGAATGCCCAGGATTTGTTGTTGTATGGCCTGGATGTTGCTCTCCATTAAGTCGATCCTGGCATTCCAGGCCATGATCTGCCCTATCAGCCTCTGGGCACTGTCTGCTGAAAAGGGCTCCGCAGCTTCTCCTACCACCACCAGATCATCACCTAAAAACATGTGTAGATAAAAAATTGGTTAAAATATACAGCCATTAATTGTTTACCTTAAGCTGGGTTGTCAGACACTCACTTTCACTTTGTGGGGTGTGTAACGCCACCTGCTCTTCCTCCTCCACATCTAGCCCTGGGCTGGGCTCATCCAGTGGAGCTACGGAGCTTGGTCCAGCGGAGGATACCGAGCTTGGCTGCTCCCTCGAGGACACTGGGCTGGGCAGCTCCAATACTGGCGCGGGGCTGGATGGCTCCATCACCGACACGGGGCTGGGGCTGGGGCTGGGGCTAATTGCCCAATCAGGCTGGCGAGGTCGGGGGGTCCTGGGCTGCTCCGCCTCTTGTCTGAGTCTTTGTTTCCCTATGAGAATGAAAAAAAAAAAAAAAAAAAAAAAAATACTTTTAAGCATAGTGATATTTGAGTTCAGAAATTTGAATATGAAACATTGGTTTGAAGTGGTGTAAAATTATTAGCTGGTTATTACAAGATCCTAGTTTAATACATCCTTAAAATGACTTTTTTTTAGTTAGGCTGTGTTCAGACTGCTGCGATGTGTGAACGCTGCAAATCTACTGTGGTTTCACGCATCGCATGCGGAGTTCGCACTGCCCTATGTGACCTGCTGGGAGTATCAGTGTAAAGTTTTATTGACACCTCCAAATTAGTTATCATTTCACAGTGCAATCTTTAAACTCGGACAGGAATCGGACCACATGGTGTGAACACCCATGTGATCCGATTTGGCTGTGGACTAAAAAAAGGGCCATGTACAAGTTTGGTCCGGATGCGATGTAAATTCAGCCATACTACATGCATGGCTGAAATCGCATCACACAGAGATCACATGTGATTTGCACTGCAGTGCGGTGCAAATCACATTTGATCTCGTACATTGCAGCAATGTGAACCTAGCCTTTAAAGGGGTTGTAAAGGTAATTTTTTTATTTTCTACATAGTTTCCTTTAAGCTAGTGCATTGTTGGTTCACTTACCTTTTCCTTTGATTTCCCTTCTAAATGTTTTTTTGCTTTGTCTGAAGATCTCACTTCCTGTTTCTCCTCAGTAAACTTCTCACCATCATCCGAGCTGGTGGTTAGTCAGCCAGAACAGCTTACTGAACAGCTTACTGAGGAGGAACAGGAAGTGAGAAATTCAGACAAAGAAAACAAAGAAAAAAAAAACATTTAGAAGGGAAATCGAAGGAAAAGATAAGTGAACCAACAATGCACTAGCTTAAAGGAACCTATGTAGAAAATAAAAAATTTACCTTTACAACCCCTTTAACCAAACTGTGATACTGTATATCTTTTGTCCAAGTTTCACAGACGGACACACTCGAATCAACGCCTGGAGTACCTGTGTGTGATTATGTCAAAAATGTTCTATGAAGGCCCAAACTACACTTATAAATGTTTCCTAGTCCAGATGTTGAACCAGCATTTTATCTATCTATCTATCTAATTTTTTTAATTGAGTCTACATTGCACTGAATAAATTTATGAAACTTTATTAAAAATTTATATCCTATAAACTGAGCGTGACAATTCAGTTTATCATGAACAAAAAAAAAAAAAAATAACTAATTAAAATCGAATCCAACACCAGATAAATTTACACCATACACAAATTCATGCTATTTACGCCCACATATACGAACAACCATATGCGCCATATTTTCATAAACTACCTACACGAACGATTACGATCTAATCCGCCAGATTTACACCGCCTACACAAACGATTAATATAAATCCGCCAGATTTCCAGTCACTATCTACATGAACGATTACGATCAAATCCGCCAGTTTTACATACACTATCTACACGTACGATTACGATCAAATCCGCCAGTTTTACATACACTATCTACACGAACGATTACGATCAAATCAAACGATTATGTCCGACAGTCACGAGAAACGCGGAGTTTACTCACTTTTTTTCAGGACCTTTTTGATGCGGTCATATTGGTCCGGCTCCCTGGACTTGATGTCCGACCATCTTTTCCGCAGCTGGTCTTTTCCTCTCCGTACCCCGAATTTTGACTCCAAGGCTGTGACCACCTCGTCCAAGATGGCGCTTTTCCTTATATTTGGTTTTGGGTAAGGGCCATGTTCCCCATCATAATCATCCCTCTTAAGGATAGCTACCATCTCCACCATCTCTTCGAACGCCATATTGGTGGCCTTATATCTCCTCCTTGCTTGGGGCCCATGGCTTTCCTCCGCGCTGCTCACGCTGCTAATTGAACTTGCATCCGCCATTTTCCACTCTCATACACCCACAGCGGAAGGAGGGTAAAAGGGGCGGGGAAACACGGTCGCAAGGAACGTCAGGGGCGGGCGACGCAGGCGGAGCCTGAGCGCATGCGCCGTATATAAAGCGGTACCACGAGGCCGTACGCTTGTCCGAACGGGAGCAGCGAGTGCTACACGCGACGGTAAGATAGTTATCATTTTATTTTCGGTTAATTTAAAGCCTGCGTTAGGGATATCCATATTGAATTTTATTCTTATTGATGTTTAATTGATTTCTATGTGGGTTGGTGGTTGAGTGGGCTTGGTGTTTTGTGTGGTAGTGTGGGGGTGGGTGTATAGGGGGTGGGGCTAGTGTGTGTGGGGGTGTGTGTGTGGGGGTGTGTGTGTGTGTGTGTGTGTGTGTGTGTGTGTGGGGGGGGGGGAGTGTTTGTGTGTGTGGGAGGGGTAGTGTGTGTGTGTGTGTGTGTGGGGGGGGGGGAGTGTTTGTGTGTGTGGGAGGGGTAGTGTGTGTGTGTGTGTGTGTGTGTGTGGGGGGGGGGGGGGAGTGTTTGTGTGTGTGGGAGGGGTAGTGTGTGTGTGTGTGTGTGTGTGTGTGTGTGTGTGTGGGGGGGGGAGTGTTTGTGTGTGTGGGAGGGGTAGTGTGTGAGGAGGCCTTCCTCTCCACCTTTATAGATCTAGTGGAGTCCCACAGCAATCTGTGGGATACAAAACACCCCCAATACCCAATCCGTGCTGCCCGGAAGAAGACACTGGAGACAGTTTTGGCGTTTGTGAAAACCCGAGTCCCCCAGGCAGACACTGTCTTTGTGAACGCCAAAATTCAGAACCTGTGTAGCGCGTATAGGCGGGAGCAAAGAAAGATCCTAGAGTCCCAAACATCAGGAGCAGCAGCAGGTCAGGTCTATGTACCTAGGCTGTGGTATTATGACAGGCTGCGTTTTCTGGATGACACGTCAGAAGCCAGGCCGTCACTTTCGACTCTTCCGTCTACCCGTCCCTCCACCCTTCCCTCCGCCTCAGGTGAGCCATCCCTGGAAGATCCAGACCCTTCCTTGCTGGACGAGGTTGATGCGCCCAGCTGGAGCCAGGTATATTTTAGTTTCTAACGTTTGGATTGCTCAAATATTAATGATGTCAAGTTCAATGTTTGAATTGCTTCCAAATCTAGGATTTCATCACAAATTAAATTAGATAGAAGGATACAGTAGTTTACACAAATGTGGCTCAAATCTTAATGAACTGATGGAAAAATGATGGTGTCAAAATGATAGCCTTTTGTATTTCAAGACAAATGTATTTGCAAGTGAGAACTGTAAAATTGTTAGTGATTGATGATTTCTAAATATAGACATATTTTAGTTGATTGATTAATTGATTAATTAATTAATTGATTGCTTTGTTTTTTTACACAGGATGAGCTCACCCAGGAGGAGGCCGGGACCAGTGGTATGGAGGGGGAGGCCGGGACCAGCCACACGCAGGAGCTAGCTGGGCCCAGCAGGAGTAGGACTGAGAGCCAGGTCCCTCCCCTCCGCCTAGCCAGCAAAAGGCCCAGGAGGATGGGCCGTACAGAGGAGGAGTCCTTGGTGCTGATACAGCGAGCCACCCAGATTTTGTCCAAACTCCCCAATCCGCAGGAGGCCTATGCCACTTATCTGGCTAGCAAGCTCCAAGAAATGGACAAACCCCAAAGAAACATGTGTGAGGCAATCTTCTTTGATGCCATACAACTGGGTCTGAAGGGTGAGCTCACACCCACCACGAAGCTCTACAAAACAGACCCTACTGCTCCTGCTCCTCCTCCTCCTCCTCCTCCTCCTCCTCCTCCTCTTACCACAACTCCACCACCAGAGGCACAGCCTCCAGCGAAGCGTGGAGGGAAGGCTAGACGGAAGAGTCGCAGGTGACTGCCTGGCTTCAGTCTGCTCTGAAAGAAGACGCAGGCTGTTGTAGTACCACAGTCTGGGGACATAGATCTCATCTGCTGCTGTTCCTGGTCTTTGGGATTCTAGGACCTGGTTGTGCTCCCTATGTACATGCTACGCAGGTTCGGAATTTTGGTGTCCACTCACTTGATGTGTGCCTGGGGGACAAAAGGCTTCACAAACGTCAAAATTGTCTCCAGTGTTGCCTCCCTTTTGTTTTTGGTTTTTGGTTCTGAGGAAAAATAAAAATTTATTATTTCAAAAAAATCTTGTATGTTTTCTTTTTTCTTTTTGTATAATTTTGGGTTAAAAAAACAAAGTTTATTTGTGAGTAGGCAGATACATGTCAAAAGACTCTGGGGGTTATTTACAAAACACATGTTCATGTAAATATGCTAACTTCAAGTGCAATTTTTAAAGCACTGCAAGTGCACTTGGAAGTGCATTCGCTGTAAATTTGAGGCTTAACATTTGAAATGAGGGGAAGCTCTGCTGATTTTGAACATGCAATCATGTGTAGGCTAAAATGATGGTTTGGGTATCTATCTATCTATCTATCTATCTATCTATCTATCTATCTATCTATCTATCTATCTATCTATCTATCTATCTATCTATCTATCTCTACTTGCATAGTCCTGCTTGGCCCAAAAAAATGCAAGTCCATCTTGTTTCAAACCCCCCACCCAAAAAAACAACAAAAAAAAAAAAAAAACAATAGTAGTTCCAAAAATATATAGTAATAGATTTTTTTTTTTTTTCTGAAATAAATAAATAAATAAATAAATATATATATATATATATATATATATATATATATATATATATATATATATATATATATATATATATATATATATATATATATATATATATATATATATATATTATATATATATATATATATATATATATATATATATTATTTTTTTTTTTTTTTTTTTTTTGGGTTGTTTTTTTTTTTTTTTTTTTTTTATATAAATTGGGAATATATTTTTGCTATAATTGGAAGATTAATCATAGGATGAGGATGAATAAAAACATGTAGTATAACTCTGTGTGAATATAAGCAGCAAAGCTACTTCACTTTTCTTGCATTACGAAGAAGAAAAGAACGGGCTATATTAAAAAAAAACACAAAATTAGCAGCATGACGAATATGCTAGCTTCAATACGAACACTAGTTTTACAAGACCGAGCGCTTCCGCCCTGTAAATTCTTTCTGAGTATGCGCGGAACTTAGTTTGACGAACAAGCCTACACACGGGCGGACTGTTCGCTCAAACCAAGTTTCAGCGGACAGTTTTACGGAAATTCCGAAAAACTTTGTTCGTCAGACTGTCCGCTGAAACTGTCCGCTGAAAGCCCACACACGAGCGGACTGTCCGCTGAAACACTGTTCAGCGGACAAAGTTGGGCGAACAGTCCGCCCGTGTGTACGCGGCCTAATAGTTATATGTCCCTGTGTTGCAATAGCCTGTTAGGGCTTTTTTTCATAGGTGTGCATGTTGATTTACAATGGTGAAGATGTGTGTAAGAAAGGGAGCCCGCAGCAAAAGACAGAAAGAAATAGGCAAAGGGCGGGAATGACTGGGTTAACAGTGAGGAATGAAAGGCTAGAGGAGGGACTTAGGTGCCGAGGGGGACGGGCTGGGGCAGAGTTTATTTATACTCCCGGTGCATCATGGGAGTTCAACAGAAGGTCAGGGGAAACGTTGAGCATGGCGTCGGTGGAGCTGCTCATGGCTCGTTTGCTGGCACAGGCGGCGGAGCGGGGGGATGGATGGCTGCAGGACACTCTGGAGGGCTTATTACAGCGGCCTGTGGAGCAGCCCGGCGGGGAGGTGAGGAGCGGGACCAGGACCCGCCGATCGCGGCCGCCTGAGCGCTTTTCTCCGGCCCGGGAGGGGGGGGCAGGGCGGGCGGCGGTGCAGCGGCACGGGCGGCGGCGCCCCCGGCCAAGCGGCAGGCGGCTGAGTATTCAGGCTCCCCTCACAGTGATTCCAGGATGGCTGGGGCGGCCACGCGGGGGAGACGAGGTGCGGAAGAGATGGCGGCCAAACACAGATGGCGGGGTGAGTCGCAGAGTGCGGGCCCCGCCCCCAGGACTGATTCGGAAGCGGTGGGAGAAGGAGTCAGCAGAGAGAGAGCTGGGGTCCCTGGGCTTGCTGTTGCGGCGGCAGGGGATGCTCCAAGGGTGGCCAGAGGACGGATGGGACCAGCAGATGCCAGAGCGGAGGCTTCCCGGTTCGTGGCTCCAGGCGCCAGATCCGGAAAGGCCGTCCACAAGTCGGTGGGGGGGCACGCAGCGCGCAGGAGGAGTCGCATGTCCGCGGCTGCAGTGGCATCCAGGTCTGAGCTGTCTGGTGGGCCGTCGTCGTCAGAGGATGATGAGCTGGATCTGCGGGACGTGGATGCTTCGGTGGGGGCGGACGAGCCGACCCCTGCTTCCGGGAGAAGATCGGTGGTGGAACACAGACATTCGGCTGATGGGGTGTCGCCTGTGCAGCCTGGTAAGTCCCCGCTACGTATGGACGGTGTGTGTGGTTCGGGTGCTGCAGGGGGTGGGGGACGTGTGTGTGGGGAGGCTGCGGGTGTTGGTGCAGGGGGGTCTGGGGGTACCTCTGCGGGTTTGCTGGGGTTTTTGGCAGGGATTAAGGAATTGGTGGCCAGGTTTGAGCAGGGTGAGAGGGCTGTGGCTGGGCCGGCAGCGTGGGTGCCGGCATCCGTGGGGGCGGTCGTGACGGGCGCTGCGGTGGCCCCGCCGGTGGTGGAATCTCCGCCTGGTGGGAGCACGGTGAGCGTGGCGGTGGGGGTGGCGGTGGCGCCCCCAGTTGGAGAGAAGGTGGGAGTTGCGGCCGAAAAACCGGGTTGGCAGGACATCACGCGGCTGGCGGACGCGGCCAGCTGCGAGGTCTACGTGTGTTTTGAGGGGCCGTTAGGGGCTCATCTTAAGCAGGAGGTGCGGGAGAAGTTGTGGAAGAGTGAGTATAGGGAGATCTTCTCCCTTCTTCTGCTGGAGAAGTTCAACCTGGATCGGGTGAAGCCGGACGACTCCAAGAAAGAGGATGAAGAAAAGCGTAGGTATAGGTTGATACCGCGAACGTTTTCAAATTGGCTGCAGGCATTCGCTATCATGGCGAGCGTCATAGGGGAAAAGCAACCCGAACATTGTTCGGCGCTTTTCTGTTATCAGGATGCGATAGGGGAGGCCTATCGGGTTTATGGTGGCACGGCTTGGCTTCGTTATGACGAACAGTTCAGGCAGCGGAGAGCGGTGAGACCGGCGCTACGATGGGACCACAAGGACATCAGCTTGTGGATGCGATTGATGACGTCGGCGAGGGCCCCGGGGCAGTTTTTTCAGGGGGGGGGCCGGCGGACCTTCGTCCCCTGGGCAGCCGGCCGGAAATAAAAAAGGGGTGTGTTGGCAATACAATTCGGGGGTGTGTAAGTTTGGGAGCGGCTGCAGGTTCAAGCACGAGTGTTCCGGCTGCGGTGGATCACACCCGGCGTCCAGATGCTTTAAGCAAGGAAAAGGCCGCCCTGGAGAAGCTAACAACAAGAGGGAGGACCCCGGTGATGGTGGAAAGGATGCGGCCGTTTCTCGGTAGGTATCCGGATAGGGTGGCGGCTCAGGTTTTGGAATTGGGTTTTGCCCAGGGTTTTCGGATTCCGTGTTCGCTGGCGGTCGTTCCCCCGTTGGCACCCAACCTGAAGTCAGCGCTGCAACATCCGGAGGTGGTTTCGGAGAAGCTACGGAAGGAAGTTGCACTGGGTAGGATGAGTGGCCCCTTTTCTGCCCCCCCTTGGTCGGACTTGGTGGTGTCTCCACTGGGTGTGGTGCCCAAAAAGGAGCCTAATAAGTTTAGGCTCATACATCACCTGTCCTTTCCCAAGGGCGGGTCGGTTAATGATGCGATTGATCAAGAAGCGTGCTCGGTGTCATATACGTCGTTTGATGCGGCGGTACGCTGGGTGCGGAAGTACGGAAAGGGGGCGCTGTTGGCCAAGGCGGATGTGGAGTCGGCCTTTCGGTTGTTACCGGTTCATCCGGAAAGTTTCCGTTTGTTGGGGTGCCATTGGGCTGACGGTTTTTACGTTGACCAATGCTTGCCGATGGGTTGTTCGATTTCGTGCGTGTTGTTCGAACAATTCAGTTCCTTCGTGGAATGGGTGGTGCGAGATGTGTCCGGGGTGAATTCCATTATTCATTACCACAATAATTTTTTGTGTATAGGGCCGGCGGGTTCTAAGCTCTGTGCGATTTTGTTGGCGACGCTACAACATGTTGCAGGCAGGTTTGGCATTCCGTTGGCTCCGGACAAGACGGAGGGACCTCGCACGGTCATCACGTTTTTGGGCATTGTGCTTGATTCTGAGGCCATGGAATGCCGGTTGCCGGAGGGTAAGCTGGTGGACTTGAGAAGGGAGATCGCTGGGTTGTTGGGTGTGAGGAAAGTTCAGTTGCGGGTCTTGCAATCGGTGCTGGGCAAGCTCAATTTTGCTTGCCGAATTCTGCCAATGGGGCGTGTTTTTAGTCGTAGGTTGGCGGCTAGTACTGCGGGTGTTCGGTCTCCTACGCATTTTGTGCGTTTGGTGCGGTCGCACAAGGAAGACTTGAAAGTGTGGAATACCTTTCTGGAGTCTTTTAATGGCAGGGCTATGTGGATGTCGGGTCCGGTCAGCAATTTTGACCTGGAGCTTTTCACTGATGCTGCGGGTGCTTCGGGTTTTGGAGCATTTTTTCAGGGCCGCTGGTGTGCGGGCCCGTGGCCCCCATCTTGGGTATCTGCGGGATACACCAAAAATTTGGTTTTGTTGGAACTGTTCCCGGTGGTTCTGGCGGTGGAGCTGTGGGGTGCAACCTTTAAGGACCTGAAGGTGCGTTTTCACGTGGACAACTTGGGGGTGGTGCAGGTTCTCAACCGTAACTCGGCGTCGTCGCCGCCGGTTGTGCGGTTGTTGCGACATTTGGTGTTGCGTTGTCTCCAAATGAATGTTTTCATTCATGCTGTGCACATCCCGGGCGTGGAGAATGTGTTGGCAGATGCGCTTTCCCGGTTCCAGTGGGAGCGGTTCCGGGAGTTGGCGCCAGCTGCAGATCTGCATGGCATGCCATGTCCCAAAGGGCTGTGGAAAATAGCTTTGGGCGAGTCTCTGGAGGGGTGTTGAACGGGTCTAGGGTTGGTGGCTGTACGTGTGCTGATCGGGGATTTTCCCCTTCCTTGCGGTGGTAAGCTGGAGTGATGTTGCTATAAAAAAATAAAAAATAAATAAAAAATAAAAAAATAACAAAAAAAAATTAAAAAAAAGGAATAGTTAGGTGGGGATTTGGGGGGGGGGGGGATTTTATTGTTCGGACCTTTGTTTTCGGTTAGTGGTTTTGTTTTTTCTGGCATGGGAGGCAGTAATTGGGGATTTTTGTACTATGCTACCGGGTGCTGTGGTGGATGGCGTGTGGTAGATGTTTGGGTCGGGTTTTGGGGACTCGGGGGTAGTCTCAGTAAAAAAAAAAAAAAAAAAAAAAAGAAAACAGAGTAAAGTGATTTTACGAAAACACGGCAAGTTTATATCTCTTAAAAAAAAAATATATATATAACGGGGAACGCTGGGACGACAGTCTGCGGGGGAATGTGCTTGTTTGATGTTTGCATGGGGTCTGCGCTGTGGCTGTGGTATGTTGGGTGAGTTGGTGTGTACATATGATAAGGGGGTTAGGATTAACTGGTTTGGTGTCGGTGTGGTTTGTCATGCATGGTTCTCTGTTTTTCTTCTATTTTCAGATTCAGCGAAGGGATTGGTCTGGATAATGGGCCATTCCTACGTGTGCTGGGGGGCACGGAGGGGTGATGCTAGGAGAGGGGGCAGGCAGCTGGGTTTTCCTAGGCGGGACGTCTGCGTTAAGTGGTTTGGCTTCCCCGGTATGTTATGGGGGAGGTTGGTTTCGGAGGTGCACCGCTTTGCGCTACGGGATAGACCCCCGGATGTTTTGATTATTCATGCTGGGGGTAATGATCTGGGGTCGCGATCCATGGTTGACCTTACCAGAGACATTAAAGAGGACGTGGGGCGGTTGATGACTGATTTTCCTAAAACGGTCATTGTGTGGTCGGACATGGTGGCCCGCATGACATGGCGGTTGGCCAGGTCCGTGGTGGGAGTTAATAGGGCCAGGAAGAAGGTGAACAGGGCGGTTAGCAACTTTATGGTCAAGAACGGAGGCCTGGCCATCCGGCATTTGGAGCTCGAGTTCGAGACCTGGAGGTACCTGCGAGCAGATGGAGTACACCTGAATGATGTGGGCATTGACCTATGGACTCTGGGCCTGCAGGATGGCATAGAAAGAGCGCTTCGGGTGTGGAGGGGCATTCGGGAATAAGTAGGTTACTCCCTCATGCTGTGGCGGGTGTTGGTCTGTGCAGGGGAAGGAGATATGGAAAAAGTAAAGTTCAGGAACTATCGCTGGATGGGTCCTGATGGTGGTTTCCGGACAACTAAGGTAGACGGAAAGTGTTATGGGGCACTGCGGACAGTGTTTGTCTCTGAGCCTGCTTGTCGGCTTGAGGCCTAATATTACACTTGGAGAGGGACCGCAGTGCCAGTTGGGTTATTTGTTTTAGAAGTTTACAAAAAGTGCCTGCACAGACCAATGCCAGATAGTGCTTTTGATAACTGAAGTTTTATATTCATATAGAATTTTATTGGTTTATTTGTTATTTAAAATAAAGTAGGCCACTACGGCCTTTGTTACTCCAACCCGGTGTCGTCTCAAGTTAATGAGTGGATAATAAGGTTAAGTGTGGGGGTTGGAATGAGTCATACTGGTATACAACAGTCAAGGGAGCCCGCAGCAAAAGACAGAAAGAAATAGGCGAAGGGCGGGCATGACTGGGTTAACAGTGAGGAATGAAAGGCTAGAGGAGGGACTTAGGTGCCGAGGGGGACGGGCTGGGGCAGAGTTTATTTATACTCCCGGTGCATCATGGGAGTTCAACAGAAGGTCAGGGGAAACGTTCCCACCCACCCTCCCTTTATTGGTGCTGTGATTTTCGTGCATGTTTGCGTTGTGTGTTATTTTTCTTTTCTCATGACAGGTGCTGAACTGTGGATGTCGTAGTGGAGGCGGGTGTTGGTCTGTGCAGGGGAAGGAGATATGAAAAAGTAAAGTTCAGGAACTATCGCTGGATGGGTACTGATGGTGGTTTCCGGACAACTAAGGTAGACGGAAAGTGTTATGGGGCACTGCGGACAGTGTTTGTCTCTGAGCCTGCTTGTCGGCTTGAGGCCTAATATTACACTTGGAGAGGGACCGCAGTGCCAGTTGGGTTATTTGTTTTAGAAGTTTACAAAAAGTGCCTGCACAGACCAATGCCAGATAGTGTTTTTGATAACTGAAGTTTTATATTCATATAGAATTTTATTGGTTTATTTGTTTATTTGTTATTTAAAATAAAGTAGGCCACTACGGCCTTTGTTACTCCAACCCGGTGTCGTCTCAAGTTAATGGGTGGATAATAAGGTTAAGTGTGGGGGTTGGAATGAGTGATACTGGTATACAACAGTCATGTGTGCAGCTGCACATCTTCCCCTTTTTAATTAGACAACTTTGTCTCAATTTCACTGTTTGTGGATTGTGACTTTGATCCCTGCTTGCTGTTTATTATTATTATAATGGTCTTTTTTGATATATAATAAAATTGACTTAATATAATATAGCAACGGTTCTCTCACTGCTCTTGTTGGGTGGAATATCTCCCCCTCTTTTGTGTGTCTCTTTATACACTAGCCTCCCTGTATACCCCAGGCTGTCTTCTGTATACTAGCCTCTCCGTATAAACTATCCTCTCTGTATTCCCTTGTTTGTCTTTTAGCCTCACGGTATACCCAAGGCTCTCTGTTTACACTAGCCTGTATTCTTTTTACCCTAGTCTCTCTGTATATCCCAGCCTCTCATTATATCCCAGCCTGTTATCTGCATACCCTAGCCTCTCTGTATACCCCAGTCTCTCTGTATACACTAGCCTTTCTGTTTACACTAGGCTCTCTGTATACCCTAGCTTGCCTTTTGTATACACAAGCCTCGCTGTATCCCCTAGCCTCTCTGTATACACTAGCCTCTCTGTATACCCCAGGCTGTCTTCTGTATACAAGTGCCTGTCTTCTATTTACAAAAGCCTGTCTTCTGTATAACCTAGTCTCTCTGTATACCCCACTCTCTCTGAATGCCTGTTTTCTATATACACTAGCTTCGCTGTATACACTAGGATCTCTGTATACTTTAGGCTTTCTCTATACCCTAGCTTGTCTTTAATATACACTAGCCTGCCTTCTGCATACCATAGCTTCTCTTTATACGCCAGCTTCTCTGTATATCCCAAACTGTCTTCTGAATACACTAGCTGATCGGTATTCACTAGACTGCCTTCTGTACACACTAGCCTCTCTATATACACTAGCCAGTCTTATGTATTCACTAGCCTCTTTGTATTCACTAGCCTCTGTGCATACCATTGGCTGTCTTCTGTATACACTAGCCTCTCTGTATACCCTAGCCTCTCTGTATAAACAAGCCTCTCTGTATACACTAGCCTCTCTGTATAAACAAGACTCTCTGTATACACGAGCCTGTCTTTATACACTAGCCTCTCTGTATACACTAGCCTCTCTGTATATCCCACCCTGTCTTCTGTATACCCCAGAGTGTCTTCTGAATACACTAGCCTATCTGTATACACTAGTCTGCCTTCTGTACACACTAGCCTCTCTGTATACATAAGCCTGTCTTCTTTATACACTAGCCTCTCTGTATACCCTAGCCTCTCTGTATAACCTAGCCTCTCTGTATACCCCAGCCTGACTTCTGTATAACTTAGCTTGTCTTTTATATACACTAGCCTTTCTTCTGTATACCCTAGCTTCTCTGTATACCTCAGGCTCACTGTATACCCAAGTCTGTCTTCTGTATACACTAGCCTATATGTATACACTAGCTTGTCTTCTGTACACACTAGCCTCTCTGTATACACTAGCCAGTCTTCTGTATACACTAACCTCTCTGTATGCACACTAGCCTCTCTCTATTCCCTTGTTTGCCTTTTCTGTACACTAGCATCATGGTATACCCTAGTCTCTGTGTATACACTAGCCTCTCTTTATACCCCAACCTGTTTATTCTATACCATAGGCTCTCTGTATACCCTAGCCTCTCTGTATACACTAGTCTGTCTGTATACACTAACAAGTCTGCCTACAATAGTCTCCCTGTGTACCCCAGCCTCTCTTTATACCATTGGCTGTCTTCTGCATACACTAGCCTCTCTGTATACCCTAGCCTCTCTATATATACTAGCCTCTCTTTAGATCTCTGTATACCCCAGCCTCTCTGTATACACTTGCCCATCTTTATACACTAGCCTCTCTGTGTACCCCAGCCTCTCTGTATATATTAGCCTCCCGGTATACCCCAGCCTGTCTTCTGTATACCCTAGCTTGTCTTTTATATACACTAGCTTGTCACCTGTATAACCTAGCTTCTCTGTATACCCCAGCCTCACTGTGTACCCCAGTCTGTCTTCTGTATACACTAGCCTATCTGTATACACTAGCCTGCCTTTTGTACACACTAGCTTCTCTGTATACACTAGCCAGTCTTATGTATAGTCGCTAGCCTCTGTGCATACCATTGGCTGTCTTCTGTATACACTAGCTTCTCGGTGTACCCCAGGCTTTTTGTATACACTAGTCTGTCTGTATACCCCCAGCCTATGTTCTGTATACCAGGGAGGTAGAGAGAAGGAAAGAAATAAAGAAAGAAAGAGGGAGGGAGGTAGAGAGAAAAAAAGAAAGAATGAAAGAAAGAAAAAAAGAAAGAAAGATTGAAAAAAAGAAAGAAAAAGTGAGGTAGAAAGAAGGAAAGAAATAAAGAAAGATAAAGAAATAAGGAAAGAATTAAGGAAAAGGGGGAAATAGAGAAGGAAAGAAAGAGAAAGAAGGAAAGAAAGAAAGAAAGAAAGAAAGAAAGAAAGAAAATGGAAGGTAGAGAAAGAACAAAAGAAAGAAGAAGAAATTAAAGAAAGAAAGAAAAACAACACCATGACCCCTCCTTGCATTACAAACGAATCCCTTACAACTTTAGAGGAGCTCTGTGCAGAATCAGGAATAATCTTACACATGCTCTGCCTTACTTACAACATACTAATTGCGCCACCAGATGAATATCAACTCCCTTGTCTTTCCTAATGGGAAAGAGACTTAGGCTGTAAATTCACAACATATCCTAAGATCCACACACAAGTCATCCATTTGTACCAAATTCCAGGAAAACAACTACAAATTCCTCACACAATGATACAGAACAACAGCAGTACTAAACACAATTTTCCCAACGCCGGATCTTTGTTGACGTTAGAGAAGCCCAGAGGCATACTCCAAAACATGGCAACTGTGGAATGTGTTAAAATACTCTGAGGAGAGACAATCACTTTGAGAAGCCCATCAGAACATAACTACATAACTACCTCACCTCTGAGGTGACGATATACTACAGATGAAATGAAGGCCTGTAGGCTCATACCTGTGCTACCTCCCCCACCACCTTTGCCCACCACCCACCTAAATCCCCATGCCTTTCTATTACCTCTAACTTCAAAGGAAAGAAAGAAAGAAAGAAAGAAAGATGGAGTGAAGGAAAGAAAGAGAAAGAATGTATATTTTTCTTTCTCTTTCTTTCCTTCACTCCACCGCTTTTTCTTTCTTTCTTTCTTTCTATCTAAGAAAGAAGGAAAGTACGAAATAAAGAAAGAAAGAAAAGGAGAGGTAGAGAATGATAGAAAGAAGGAAGGAAAGAAAGAGAGAAAGAAAGGAATGGGAGGGAGAGAGAATGAAAGAAAGAGAAAGAAGGAAAGAAAGAAAGATAGAAAGAAAAAGAGAAAGAAAGAAAGAAAAAGAGAGTTAGAGAATGTAAGAAGGAAGGGAAGAAAGAAAAAGAAAGAAAGAAAAGAAAGAAAGAAAGAAAGAAAGAAAGAAATGGGAGGGAGAGAGAAGGAAATAAAGCAAGAAGTAAAAAAATGGAGGGAAAGAAAATGAGAGAACGAGAAAGAAACAAAGAAAAAAGGAGGAAGAGAATCAAAGAAAAAAAAAAGAAATAAAGAAAATGGGAGGGAGAGAAGAAAAGAAAGAAGGAGGTAGAGAGAAAGAAAGAAAGGAACAAAGAAAGAAAAAGGGAGTTAGAGAGAAGGAAAGATATACAGAAAGATAAAGAAATAAGGAAAAGGGGGAAGAGAGAAAGAAAGAAAGAAATGGGAGGGAGAGAGAAGGAACCTTTCTTTCCTTCTCCCTCCCTATTTTTTTCTTTATTCCTTCTTTCTTTCTTAATTTCTTTCGTTTTCTTTCTTTATTTCTATATTTCCTCTTCTTCCTTTTTTTTTCTTCCCTTCTGTATCCCTCCCTTTCTTTCTTTCTTGCTTTCTTTCTTTCCTATTTATTTATTTTTCTTTCCTTCTGTCTCCCTACCTTTCTTTCTTCCTTTCTTTTATTCTTTGCTTCTCTCTCTCTCCCTTAATCTTTAATTCTTTCTTACTTTCCCTCTCTCCCCCTAACATTTTTCTTTCTTTCCTTCTCTCTCTCTCCATTTTTATATTTATTTCCTTTTTTATTTAATTATTTCTTTCTTTCTTTTCTTCTCTCTCCCTCACAATCTTTCTTTCCTTCCCTCTCTCTCCCTGTTTTCTTTCTTTTCTTTGCTTTCTTTCTTTCTTTCTCTCTACCTCCCTCTTTCTTTCTTTCTTTCTTTCTTTCTTTCTTTCCTTCTCTACCTCCCCTTTTCTTTATTTGTTTCTTTTTTACTTTCTATTATTCTCTACCTCCTTTTTTCTTTCTTTATTGCTTTCCTTCTCTATACCCCCCTTTTTTTCTTTCTCTCTTTCTTTCATTCTCTACCTCTCGTTTTCTTTCATTCTTTCTTTCTCTTTCTTTCCTTCTCTCTCCCTCCCTTTTTTTACTTCTTGCTTTCTTTCATTCTCTACCTCCCTTTTTCTTTCTTTCATTCTTACTTTCTTTGTCTTTCTTTCTATCTTTCATTTATTCTTTCATTCTTTCTTTCTACCTTCTTTTTTCTTTCTTTCCTTCTTTCTTTCTCATTCTTTCCTTCTTTCCCCACCCTTTTTTTACTTCTTGCTTTCTTTCCTTCCTCCCTTTTACTTCTTTCTTTCTTTCTTTCTTTGCTTCTCGTTCTTTCCTTCTCTCTCCCTCCTTTTTTTACTTCTTGATTCATTTCCTTCTCTCTCTCCCTCCCATTTCTTTCTTTCTACCTTCTTTTTTCTTCCTTTTGTACCTTTCTTTATTAAAGAATTTTTGGACAGAGATTGGTGGTATCCTTCAGCGGATTACAGAATATAGGATACCAGAAGATCCAACCTTTTTTATTTTTCATGTGTCTCAGATACCAGTCTTCTGTATACACTAGCCTCTTTGTATTCATTAGCCTCTGTGTATACCAGTGTCTGTCTTCTGTATACACTAGCCTGTCTATATACCCTAGCCTCTATGTATAAACTATCCTCTCTGTATACACTAGCCCATCTTTACACACTACCCTCTCTGTGTACCCCAGCCTCTCTGTATACACTTGCCTCTCGGGGTACCCCAGCCTATCTGTATACACTTGCCTCTCTGTATACTCCAGCCTGTCTTCTGTATACCCTAGCTTGACTTTTAAATACACTAGCATGCTTTCTGTATACCATAGCTTCTCTGTATACCCCAGGCTCACTTTATACCCCAGTCTATCTTCTGTATACACTAGTCTATCTGTATATAATAGCCCTACACACTAGGCTCTCTGTATACACTAGCCAGAATTCTGAATACACTAGCCTCTCCGTATGCACAATAGCCTCCCTTGTTTGTATTTTCTGTACACTAGCCTAATGGTATACACTAGCCTAACGGTAGCCTCTGTGTATACACTAGCCTCTCTGTATATCCCAGCCTGTTTATTGTATACCATAGGCTCTCTGTATACCCCAGCCTCTCTGTATACACTAGTCTGTCTGTATACAATAACAAGTCTGCATACACTAGCCTCTCTTGGTACCCCAGCCTCTCTGTATACCATTGGCTGTCTTCTGTATATACTAGCCTCTCTGTATAGCCTAAACTTTCTGTAAAAACTAGACTCTCTGTAGCTCTCTGTATACCCCATGCTCTCTGTATACACTAGGCCGTCCTTAAACACTAGCCTCTCTGTGTACCCCAGCCTCTCTGCATACACTAGATTCTCTGTATACCCCAGCCTTTCTTCTGTATACCCTAGCTTGTCTTTTATATACACTAGCCTGACTACTGTATAATCTAGCTTCTCTGTATACTCCAGCCTTACTGTATACCTGAGTCATCTGTATACACTAGCCTCTCTTGAAACACTAGCCTCTCTTTATACTCTTGGCTGTCTACTATATACCCTAGCCTCTAGTTGTATACACTAGCCTCTTTGCACACTAGCCTCTCTATATACCCAAGCCTGTTTTTTGTATATTCTATATTCTCTATATACTCCAGCCTCTCTGTATGCCCCAGTCTGTCTTCTGTATACACGTGCTATATGCACTAGCCTGTCTTAAAGAGGCTGGGGTATACAGAGAGACTAGTGTATGCAGAGAGGCTTAGGTATACAGAGAGGCTAGTGAATACAGAAGACAGACTACAGACTAGTGTATGCAGAGAGGCTTGGGTATACAGAGAGGCTAGAGTTAACAGTGTGGCTAGGGTATACAGAGAGGCTAGTTTAAAGAGAGTCTAGTACATAAAGAGATGTTAGTGTGTATAGAGAGAATCGAGTGTATGCAAAAAGGACTGTGTATATAGTGAAACTAGTGTATACAGAAGACATGCTTGGGTATACAACAAAACTGACAGTGTATACAGAAGACTGGTTAGTGTATACAGACAGGCTAGTGGGTACAGAAGACAGGTTGATGTATACTAGCTAGTTTATACAGGCTAGTGTATACTAAAGAAAGGCTGTGGTATACAGAGAGTTTAGTGTATTCAGAGAGTCTTGTGTATACAGTGCGGCGAGTGTATACATAAGACTGGCCCGTGTTTACAGAGAGGCAAGGGTGTACAGAGAAGCTAGTATATATAGAAGACTACAGCATACAGAAGAAAGGCTTCAGAGAGGCTAGAGTATGCAGAACACAAGCTAGGGTATAAAGAGAGGCTAGATTATACAGGTAGGCTAGTGTATACAATGAAGCTATTGTATATAGAAACCTGGTTAGTGTATACAGAAGACAGGCTAGTGTATACAGAGAGACAAGTGTTTACAGAAGACAGGCTAGTGTATACAGAGTGTAATGTAAGACAGCTTGCGTTATACCGGGAGGCTAGTTTATACAGAGAGACTAAGGTATACAGAGAAACTAATGTATACAGAAGACAGGCTAGGGCATACAGAAGACGGTCTAGTGTATTCAGAACATAGGCTAGTGTATATCGAAGACAGGCTTCTTGTATGCAGAAGACCGGCTAGTGTATACAGAGACATTAGTGTATAACACAGAGGGTAGTGTATAAAGATGACACAGTCATGTATTCAGAGAAATGGCTGGTGTATACAGAGACCTAGTGTATATAGAGGGCAGGCAAGTGATAGCAGAAGACAATTTGTTATATACAGAGAGGATAGTCTCATCAATCTTAACATTTACTGATATTACATTATGCTGTCCATTAGAAACGGATCGCATAATATAACAGTCACTGATATCGGCTGATATCAGCAATCTCAGGGTTAACTTAGCTGATAAATTTAGAATAATGCAACAATTTACACTTTGGAATGTTGAAGCTAATTCAATTTTCTCTTAAATAATGTGTGTTTTTTAACTGCTTAGTTTACACACTGCTGTATTTAGCCTTCTAAACTGTATTCATGATTACCTATAAGTAACCAATGGGGTTAGACATTTCATCTAGCTCACATCTCTAATTGAGTTTATCTCATTGCCATGTTATGCTTTTTCATTCTTATGCTAAATTTAGATTATACACACTACATGATTTTAATCATGTAATGATCCTCTAAAATAATAGAAACCTATAACGTCGATGCTCATATTTCGTCTTATGCTGCAACCATCTAGTCTCATTGCTATTCCGACATTCTGCTTTAATTAGGATATTACTTTGCAACTATCCCTTGATCCTTTTTGTGTATTTTTACTTTATCTCGACTGTCTCAATATTTATACTGATACCGATAGACGCCGGTCAATGAGGTGACTCATGTGTAGCTCATTCATTACTATTTTTGTTTCCCTAAGGAAGTAGCCTCACACTTTGTCATTATCCATCCTAGTCAAAATACTAGGCAGTTCCTGTTCTCCATTCGAGCTCCCTATTATTTCTAATGATCCCCACAGTAGGTTTACAGCACTGTGGTCTGCCACCATATAAAATTGAGTGACCCCGGAAGTATGTTTCCATATATTTTGTAGTTGGGGACACAGTATATTGAGATGGCAGATCTAGGTGTTTATATAATGTATTTATTATTTTTATGGTTATTCCCTGGTGTCATTCTTCATTGTGATTTATTAGGGATGAGCTTCATGTTCAAGTCGAACATACGTTCGACTCGAACATCGGCTGTTCGCCCGTTCGGCGAATTCCAAACGTTGTGGGCCATTCGCGCCAAATTCGTGTGTCGCTCACGGCCCACAATGCACTGCGCCATCGCAGTGCATTGCTGGCTCATGATTGGCCAAGCGTGCACTGTGACCCTGCATGCTTGGCCAATTACAGCGCCGGCACTGAGGAGAACCATGATTGGCCACAGGCAGGATGCCTGTGGCCAATCATAGCTCAGGCTGTGTAGTACACGCCCCACAATATATAAGGCCGCCAGTGCGGCGGCCTTTTGTAGTGTGTTGGCATCTGTAGGAGTTAGTGGGTGTTCTGTGTACCTTCAACACAGTATACACCGATCGTTATTGGCCGGTTTTTCGTTCTTGCTCTTCTGTAGTGGTTGTTGTCTGCGTGCCCTGACCGCAGTATACACCGCTATATTCACCTGTATAGCTAGCTATATTTCTCTTTGTTAATAGAGCTTGCAGTCAGTTGTAGGAGATTGTGCGTGCTTTCTGCGTGCTCTGAACCCAGTATACACCGCTATATCCACCGATATAGCTAGCTATCTTGCTCTTTTTAAATAGAGCTTGCAGTCAGTTGTAGGAGATTGTGCGTGCTGCCTGCGTGCTCTGAACCCAGTATACACCGCTATATCCATCTATATAGCTAGCTATCTTGCTCGTTTTAAATAGAGCTTGCAGTCAGTTGTAGGAGATTGTGCGTGCTGTCTGCGTGCTCAGAACCCAGTCCGCTATATCCACCTATATAGCTAGCTATCTTGCTCGTTTTAAATAGAGCTTACAGTCAGTTGTAGGAGATTGTGCGTGCTGTCTGCGTGCTCTGAACCCAGCACACAGGAGAGGCTTCCCAGGAGAGCAGACGTACGTGGAGGAGCTCTGTGGAGAACCGCAGCTGTCTTGGACATCCGGCCTTATGGCGTCGGCCAGCCCAGGCTCGGGGCCCTCTTCCCGGCCTGGGGCTACAGCTCATCCCCCTGGTGGAAAGGAAGGCCTCTCCAGGGAGGAACGATTGTTTTTATCCACCCAAGTGGAGTTAAGCGACTGGACCCGGGCACAGCCGGGTGAAGACGGCTTGAAGCTGCAAAGACGCAGGGTCAGGGTGAAAACCCTGATCCAGAAGGCAGTGGAGGTATACGGCAAGAAGATGGAAAGGCTGACGGCTCTCAGGAACTCCAGAGACCGTTCAGGAATCAAGAAGAGAGCAGAGTACAGAGATACCATAGAAGATCTTAAAGCTGAATGCAGAGACCTCTGGCAGCTCCTGGGCGGTCTCTGTGAGAGAGGAGTAGGAGAGAGAGGATTCATGCTTGAAATAAAACGGGAACTCCTGAGAATGAGCCAGGAGGGCTCCCAAGCAGTAAGGAGGGGAACGCAGAAGAGCTTACCCAAGCAGGCTGTGGAAGACCCTTCGGCAAGTGTGGAGGAAGAGAGAAGCCAGCATCCCGGTACAGACATCAGTGAGGACGGTGCCCCCCTTGGAGCAGTAAGCACGGAGGGTCCCCGGGTCCATGTAAGTCCGCCTGCCCAGTCCGTGATTGGGGCAAGGGTTGACCCGGGTAGGGTACCCGGTGAAGTGTTGGGAAGCTCCAGGGGAGAGGGAAGAGCGGGAAGTGTGGAGTGCCAAGGGAAAAAACTGGTAGTAGTCCTCACCCGGAGCCATCTGGAAGGGCCGGTACAACCTGTTGTCAGCAAGTCCGAGGCTGATGGTGCAGCACAGGCCCCCCCAGTGATCCAGGGTGATCCGTCGGTCCCCTATGCGGTGCGAGGGTTGCCGGCCACAATGGCGGCCCCCGCTGCGGCCGCACGTGGTAAGGGGATGGAGTCTGTGGCGCCAATGGCGTCTGTGGCGTCTGTGAAAACATGTGTGGAAAGGAGATCTTCTTCCGCTGCGGACACCATAGCGGGACATGTCGCGGGAAGATCCGCGTCATTTCCGGCGCAGAGGGCCGCGTCCGGAAGTGGCTCCCGCGGACCGGAAGTGACTGACAATGCGTCCCCGGAAGTGCAGGAAATGTCCGAAAAGACTGTGGAGTCACCACATGATACTGCCCACGGCCTCTCGGTCGGGGCGGAAGGAATGGAAGAGGGTTTGGGAGACCCACTGGGTACTATCTCGGAGGGGCAGGGGGAATCCCCTGGTATGGATCTCCCGGCCAGGCAGGGGAGCTGGGGTGAATCCCCTATGGGAGAGTTGGTAGCGGAATGCCCCGCACTGAAATTTATAAGGGAGCTAGAGGGATCCCAGCGGGAGGAGGTGATGGAAGATGCCTCCCCCCAGGGTCCTGCAGTAGAGGTGGCTAGTGCCCCGCCCCCCATGGAAAGGGTGAGGAGGAAAGTAAGTGTCACAGGTGGGCCAGAGGGTGGGAAAACAGCATCAGCTCAGCCTGGGCCTTCCGGCCTGGTTCACGGGGAGCCTGACCCTTCCCCCGCAGGCCCCAATGTCATCTTGGGCACGCAAGCCGAGGCTAACCTCCTGAGTGCCCTGAAAACTGGACGTTCGTTTGCCCAGGTGGCAGGTACGTCTGTGCCCCTAAGGCCCCTGTACGGCCAGTTTGGTGCCCAGAACTTCAGGGCCCCCCCCGAGGAGCAGTTCCAAGGGGCGAATGCCTGGTCCAGGGGTACAGGGGGTCCTGAAAGGCGCAGGCGCAACGTGGTGCAGCTCAGGTGGGAGGGAGCGACCGCTTGTCCCAGCAGGGGTCAAGTGATTGATTACCTGTTGGAGCTTCGGTTTAAGGTTTCAGACCTGTTCGCAGTGATACATCCTGCGAACTCGAAAGAGTTTGATATTAGCTTCGTCTCCGTGGTCTCCATGGAGCTTTTCCTGACCCTCTACGAGATTGTCGGGAGGTCTGAACCATGGAAAAGTTTCCGGGTAGTGCCTCTCTCGAGGCAGGAGGAAATTAAAAACATCACTGTGCTGGTCAGGAACGAGTCTCTCCCGCCTGAGGACATCGCCACCTGGCTGGCGCGGTACGGACAGCTCCAGTCAGGGCTGAGGAAGAGCCTTGACGAGCGCGGGGTCTGGACGGGTGCGTGGCAGGTCAGGATCCGGCTCAAGCGCCAGGGCAACACCGTGGCGCACGTTCCCGGTAGCGCATTTATCGGGCGAGACCGGATCCTGGTCTTCTACCCCGGCCAGCCCCGTAGGTGTTTCAAGTGCGGCAGTCCTGCACACCTCAGTGCAGACTGCACAATGCCTCGGTGCGTGAGATGTAATGGCTTTGGCCATTCATCTGATGGTTGCAGACTGATAGTCTGCAACCTCTGCGGGGAAATGGGGCACCCCTTCAGCCGTTGCCCCAAGGCTTTCCGGGGGCATCAGGCGGACGGGGCTGCCCCAGGCCCAGGGGGTGATGGTGACCCTAGACAAAGTGGAGCCCCCAATCCCCCAGAGCCACAGAGGGAGGATCCCCCCCTCCCTCAAAGGGTTAGGCCCCCCAGGCGTGAGCAGGGGGCGGGTAGGGTGGTTGAAGATCCAATAGGTGGTTGCCCAGTAGACCCCCCGGCCCAGCCTGGGTCAAGGAGGGATGGGGTAGTGACAGGTAGACCGGCTGATAAGCCGGTAAAAGCCAATAAATCATCCATTAAAAAGCCTCAGACCCCCCCCCTCCCCCTCCTCCCCCAGCTCCCCGTGCTCCCGGCTCCTCCCCTGCCCCCCCCCCGGCCCATCCCTCCCCCTCGTACTAAGCTTCCTCCCCCCCTTCCCATCCCCCATCCCCTGTGTCCTTGGATACAACCCCCCCAAGCCTAGGCCTGGCTGTTAACCCTATGCCCCCTCCAGATTCTTCTGGGGTGGGTGCCAAATGCCAAGCTTACCTGGCAGCAGAAAATCCTTCAGAGACCCCTATGGACACTACTGGTCCTGGGAAAGGGGCAAATAAACGGCCCAAGGACCTATCAAGTGGTAGATCGGACGGAGAGAGTGGGAGGGAGCCCCGCGAAAAAGCCCTCGCCCAAAAATCACCCTCCCCCTGTTTCCCCCCCCCATCCTCCTCTCTTTCCCCCGCCCCCTCCCCTTCTCCTCTCCCCCTGGTCTCCCCCCTCCCACTTTCCCCTTCTTCTCCTTTGCCCGCTTCCCCCTCCCTCCCCTCAGTAATTAAAACTGCAGGTAAGCCGCACCCGCCACTGGATCAGGCGGCTATACTAATGCCCCCTCCGGCCTCTTCGGTGGCCGTGAGTGGTCGGCAGGCTGGTGCAGGAGGGGTGGCCCCGATGGACATCTCAGGGGCTGGTAAGGGGGTTAATAAGAGAATTAAGGAGATCTCCAGTGGGAGGTCCGATGAAGAAAGTGGGAGGGAGCCTCCCAAGGTGGAATGGGAGAAGAAAACCAAAAAGAAGAGGAAGAGGAAGAGTTTGGGGAAGGAGGGTGGTGAGGACCCCCAGCCCGGTACTAGTTCAGGGGCAGGGGGGGGGGGCTCCTCACTGGCCCTATGGAACAGATTCGGGATCCTTTCCTCCTCGGAGTCCGAGGAGGATTGATTCTTTTTAGATATGTAATATAGAGAGGAATGTAAACTTCAGTCACTAAGGATGGCGGTACCCGCTCCAATACGCCTTGCGACCATTAATGTCGCAAGTGTGCGTTTTGCGGCGGCTAGATTTTCAGCCTTTGATTTTCTCGGCCGGGTTGAAGCCGACATTTTGTTTTTGAAAGAGACCTGGCTGGCATCTGTGGCAGAGATGCACCTAGCAAAGAGGGAGTGGAGACATGGGCCCTCCCTCTGGTCTCTTGCGGCTGAGCCCTGCAGTGGTGTTGCAGTCTTTTTTAAGACTGGTTCGGTGGCCTGTCGACGAGTGATTGAATTAGAAAACGGTAGGTGTTTGATTGTGGACGCAGTCGTGAGGGGGGCTGTCTGCGTGCTCTGAACCTGGTATACACCGCTATATCCACCTATATAGCTAACTATCTTGCTCTTTTTAAATAGAGCTTGCAGTCAGTTGTAGGAGATTGTGTGTGCTGGCTGCGTGCTCTGACCTGTGAGAGCTTCCAGAGTGGTGGAGGAAGAGAGGGAGCTGATGGCTTCAGTCAGCCCAGACCAGGTGGCTGTTTCTCAGCCTTGAGGAAAGGCGTGGTGCCCTAAAACTCCAGGAGTTCGTTAAGGAGGGGAGGCTGTACTTAGAAAACCAGCTTGACTTGGTTGACTGGTCTCTGAGACAGCCAGGTGAAGACATGGAGAAATCTTCGGAGAGGAAAAGGAAAGCCAAGAGCTTAAAAGCAAAGGCTTCTCACTGTTACTGCGAAAAAATTTAAGTTTTGGCCGAGCTGAGGAATAGACGCGACAGATCAGGTATCAGGAAGAGATCAGAATTTAAACCTGCCATAGATGGACTGAAAAAGCAGTGTAATATGCTTGGTGAGCTTTTATCAAATTAATTGAAAGTGCCTCAAGCGAAAAGGACTTTCTGTTGAATATAGAAAAAGTTATGAAAGTGGCGTGCGATGAGGGCTCTCAAGTAGTAAGACGCTGCAAGCAGCGTTTAACCCCAACTACAGCGCCAGAAGGAGAGATGGAGGGTCCCTCTATGGAGGACACCCATGGAGAAGCAGAAGTGGATGAAAAAAGGCCGGTAACCCCAATATTGGTGGAGGCTCCAGCTGTAGCTGCAACCCCGGCCAGGAAAGAGACATCCCCGGTAAATGGGAGTGTGGAGGAGAGCGGTGATGGGAGAAGAAACCCCAAGGCAAAGAATGCTGTTCCCGATGGTGTGTGGCTGTGACCCCAGGTGGCGGTTTGGGTCCCGGTGATGCAGGAGGGAGACAATATCAGAAGGATAGCAAGGAGAAGAAAGACTTTAAGGAAAAATGTGAGAAGATTCCTGTGGTACAGCTAGCAAGACTGGTAGAAGATAAAGAAAAACCGGACTTACCAAAACAGTCCTCAATGATCCCGGCCGTTGATTGCAAGCAAGGCACGCTGTCAGCTGAGTTGTCGGCTGCCGCTGCTGCAAGCCGGACCCAGGGTAAGGGGAAGGGGGTTAAAACGTGTGGAGGGAGTGAGAAGAGCAAAGACAGCTTGGCCGGCACTGTGGTTGGTGGTGCAGTGAAGGCTAGCAGCAAAGCTCCGGGTGACTTGGTAATGGCGGCCACCGACAATAGAACGCCGTCTTCCCACGGGAGGGAGGGCGGTACTGTTGGGCGGGGAGCCAATAGGAGTGCAATGAGAGCGGGTGACGCACTTCCGGTAGGCGGATCTGTTCCTGGCGGGGATGGTTCGAGGCCGGGAGTGAAGATCGCGGAAGTGGAGGTTGACCGCGGGAGGCCCCTTCGGTCAGTGACACCTGGGACTTCCGGTATTCCATCTTGTCAGGAGAATGCCGGCGGGACTGATATGGAAATATCTAATGGTCTGGAACCAGGTCAGGTTTCTGCTTGGGGAGATTGTCCCATGGGGGAGTTAGGAGATGACAGCCCTGCTATGGATTATATTCGAGGTTTAGAAGGGTCCCAACGGGAGCAGGGACAGGTGCCAGTGGATTCCTGTGGAGCCTATACAGAGGTGGCCTGGCAGGAGAATTGGAACGCCCTCTTCTATAGTTCAGAGGAGGAGTTCCCTCCAATGGAACAGTCTAATAGGGGGGGGGGGGGAGAGTAGGTGTCCCCAGGCTGAGAGGGTTGCTGTGTTGCCCCTGGTTGCTCCACCTGTCCCAGCAATAGAGGCTCCTCTTCCTGAACCTGTTTTGAGGGGTACACCGGAAGTGAGGCTGCTAACAGCCTTAGGGGAAAGACGTTCCTATGCAAATGTGGCAGGGTCAAATGTTGCGCTGGACCACCTATACCATCAGTTCGGGGCTGGTAATTTTCAAGTGCCCACGGCTGATCAGTCCTCTGGGTCAAATTCATGGTCTAGGGGGACGGGTGGTCCTGAACACAAACGTAGGAACATTGTACAGTTAAGGTGGGAGGGGAGTGGCCAATGCCCTGCAAGGGGTCAGGTTGTGGACATGATCCTATCATTGGGGATCAAGGTTGGGGAAATTTTTGCAGTAATCCACCCATCGGGTTCCCTTGATTTTGACATAAGCTTCATGAATGTGGTAATCATGGAGCTTTTTATTACTTCATTTGGTCTAATCAGGGGGACGGATCCGTGGAAAGGGTTCTGTATAATTCCTTTGAGTAGACAAGAGGACATCAAGAACATAACAATCTTAGTTAGAAATGAGAGTCTGCCCCCAGAGGACATTGCAACTTGGTTAGGAAGACATGGCCAATTGCAGTGTCCTCTAAATAAATGCCTGGATGAACGAGGGGTGTGGACTGGGGCATGGAACACTAGGATTAAGTTAAAAAGGGCCGGCAACACGGTTGCACATGTCCCAGGTAGTGCTTTCCTAGGAAGGGATAGGATCCTGGTGTTCTATCCAGGCCAACTCCGTCGTTGTTTTAGATGTGGGTGCCCAACCCACTTGAGTGCAGACTGACCGGTGGTGCTGTGCATCAAGTGCAACAAATTTGGGCACTCAGGGGAGTCTTGTGGCCTGATCTGCTGCAACCTCTGTGGTCAAATGGGGCATCCATTTAGTAGATGCCCCAGGGCGTACAGGGGAGAAGCAGCAGCGGGTAGGAGATTGGGTGGTAATGCTGCTCCACCTCCAGCTGGGCGGAGATCTGGAGGGGAGGGGCAGAGTAACGTGTCTGGGCAGGGGGGGCAGGAGGAACCCCGGACTCAGAAGGAACCTAAGGTGCCCCAGAAGGAGAAGGGAGTTCGGTCTACGAATGTAGCCCGGGCTCCTGATAGTATAGTTCAAGCTTCTATAAGTAAGGTTGGGTCCGTGATGCCTTCTGAGTCTCTCCCTTCCGGGGGAGTGGTGCAGGGATCTTGTCCCCCAGTTCCTGGTCCCTCTCCCCTTCCTCGGAGGCAGCGATCTGGTGGTCGCTTAGCTGCCACCTCCTCGTCTGATTCCTCAGCGGGTGAGAGCCAGACCGGGGAGGAGGAGATGGAGGTGTCAGTAAAGGGCGCTCAGAAGCGTCCTAAAGAGTTATCAGATGAGGAAGGTGAGGTACCCTGGGTAACGGTCAAGAAGAAGCATAGTAAAAAGAAGAAGAAAAGGGTCCCACTACCTGAGGTGGAGTCTAGGTCCTCACCAGGGCCTAGCAACAGGGGTGAAGCTCATCTTCTAGATTTTTCCTCAGGGGATGAGTGTGTTGAAGATATGTAAATATAATTGTACAGTTCCACGGATGTTGTGATTCCAAGTGATATGATTATGTTATGAGTGGAATGTAACTGATGTTGTTTTTGTAAAGTTTTGATTTCTTGTATGTTTTGGTAGCAGAAAATCATTAAAAAAATATCCACCTATATAGCTAGCTATCTTGCTCATTTTAAATAGAGCTTGCAGTCAGTTGTAGGAGATTGTGCGTGCTGTCTGCGTGCTCTGAACCCAGTATACACCGCTATATCCACCTATATAGCTAGCTATCTTGCTAGTTTTAAATAGAGCTTGCAGTCAGTTGTAGGAGATTGTGCGTGCTGTCTCCGTGCTCTGAACCCAGTATACACCGCTATATCCACCTATACAGCTAACTATCTTGCTCTTTTTAAATAGAGCTTGCAGTCAGTTGTAGGAGATTGTGCGTGCTATCTGTGTGCTCTAAACCCAGTATACACTGCTATATCCATCTATATAGCTAGCTATCTGGCTCGTTTTAAATAGAGCTTGCAGTCAGTTGTAGGAGATTGTGCATGCTGTCTGCGTGCTCTGAACCTGGTATACACCGCTATATCCACCTGTATAGCTAACTATCTTGCTCTTTTTAAATAGAGCTTGCAGTCAGTTGTAAGAGATTGTGTGTGCTGGCTGCGTGCTCTGACCTGTGAGAGCTTCCAGAGTGGTGGAGGAAGAGAGGGAGCTGATGGCTTCAGTCAGCCCAGGCCAGGTGGCTGTTTCTCAGCCTGAGGAAAGGCGTGGTGCCCTAAAACTCCAGGAGTTCGTTAAGGAGGAGAGGCTGTACTTAGAAAACCAGCTTGACTTGGTTGACTGGTCTCTGAGACAGCCAGGTGAAGACATGGAGAAATCTGCGGAGAGGAAAAGGAAAGCCAAGAGCTTAATAGCAAAGGCTTCTCGCTGTTACTGCGAAAAAATGAAAGTTTTGGCCAAGCTGAGGAATAGACGCGACAGATCAGGTATCAGGAAGAGATCAGAATTTAAACCTGCCATAGATGGACTGAAAAAGCAGTGTAATATGCTTGGTGAGCTTTTATCAAATCTAATTGAAAGTGCCTCAAGCGAAAAGGACTTTCTGTTGAGTATAGAAAAAGTTATGAAAGTGGCGTGCGATGAGGGCTCTCAAGCAGTAAGACGCCGCAAGCAGCGTTTAACCCCAACTACAGCGCCAGAAGGAGAGATGGAGGGTCCCTCTATGGAGGACACCCATGGAGAAGCACAAGTGGAGGAAAAAAGGCCGGTAACCCCAATATTGGTGGAGGCTCCAGCTGTAGCTGCAACCCCGGCCAGGAAAGAGACATCCCGGTAAATGGAAGTGTGGAGGAGAGCGGTGATGGGAGAAGAAACCCCAAGGCAAATAATGCTGTTCCCGATGGTACTGCGGAGGGGCCAGGTAAGCCTAAGGGGAGCCAGCCTGTGTGTGTGGCTGTGACCCCAGGTGGCGGTTTGGGTCCCGGTGATGCAGGAGGGAGACAATATCAGAAGGATAGCAAGGAGAAGAAAGACTTTAAGGAAAAATGTGAGAAGATTCCTGTGGTACAGCTAGCAAGACTGGTAGAAGATAAAGAAAAACCGGACTTTCCAAAACAGTCCCCAATGATCCCGGCCGGTGATTGCAAGCAAGGCACGCCGTCAGCTGAGTTGTCGGCTGCCGCTGCTGCAAGCCGGACCCAGGGTAAGGGGAAGGGGGTTAAAACGTGTGGAGGGAGTGAGAAGAGCAAAGACAGCTTGGCCGGCACTGTGGTTGGTGGTGCAGTGAAGGCTAGCAGCAAAGCTCCGGGTGACTTGGTAATGGCGGCCACCGACAATAGAACGCCGTCTTCCCGCGGGAGGGAGGGCGGTACTGTTGGGCGGGGAGCCAATAGGAGTGCAATGAGAGCGGGTGACACACTTCCGGTAGGCGGATCTGTTCCTGGCGGGGATGGTTCGAGGCCGGGAGTGAAGATCGCGGAAGCAGAGGTTGACCGCGGGAGGCCCCTTCAGTCAGTGACACCTGGGACTTCCAGTATTCCATCTTGTCAGGAGAATGCCGGCGGGACTGATATGGAAATATCTAATGGTCTGGAACCAGGTCAGGTTTCTGCTTGGGGAGATTGTCCCATGGGGGAGCTAGGAGATGACAGCCCTGCTATGAATTATATTCGAGGTTTAGAAGGGTCCCAACGGGAGCAGGGACAGGTGCCAGTGGATTCCTGTGGGGCCTATACAGAGGTGGCCTGGCAGGAGAATTGGAACGCCCTCTTCTATAGTTCAGAGGAGGAGGCCCATCCAATGGAACAGTCTAGTGGGGGGGGAGGAGAGTAGGTGTCCCCAGGCTGAGAGGGTTGCTGTGTTGCCCCTGGTTGCTCCACCTGTCCCAGCAATAGAGGCTCCTCTTCCTGAACCTGTTTTGAGGGGTACACCGGAAGTGAGGCTGCTAACAGCCTTAGGGGAAAGACGTTCCTATGCAAATGTGGCAGGGTCAAATGTTGCGCTGGACCACCTATACCATCAGTTCGGGGCTGGTAATTTTCGGGTGCCCACGGCTGATCAGTCCTCCGGGGCAAATTCATGGTCTAGGGGGACGGGTGGTCCTGAACGCAAACGTAGGAACGTTGTACAGTTAAGGTGGGAGGGGAGTGGCCAATGCCCTACAAGGGGTCAGGTTGTGGACAGGATCCTATCATTGGGGATCAAGGTTGGGGAAATTTTTGCAGTAATCCACCCATCGGGTTCCCCTGATTTTGACATAAGCTTCATGAATGTGGTAATCATGGAGCTTTTTATTACTTCATTTGGTCTAATCAGGGGGACGGATCCGTGGAAAGGGTTCCGTATAATTCCTTTGAGTAGACAAGAGGACATCAAGAACATAACAATCTTAGTTAGAACTGAGAGTCTGCCCCCAGAGGACATTGCAACTTGGTTAGGAAGACATGGCCAATTGCAGTGTCCTCTAAATAAATGCCTGGATGAACGAGGGGTGTGGACTGGGGCATGGAACACTAGGATTAAGTTAAAAAGGGCCGGCAACACGGTTGCACATGTCCCAGGTAGTGCTTTCCTTGGAAGGGATAGGATCCTGGTGTTCTATCCAGGCCAACCCCGTGGTTGTTTTAGATGTGGGTGCCCAACCCACTTGAGTGCAGACTGCACGGTGGTGCGGTGCATCAAGTGCAACAAATTGGGGCACTCAGGGGAGTCTTGTGGCCTGATCTGCTGCAACCTCTGTGGTCAAATGGGGCATCCATTTAGTAGATGCCCCAGGGCGTACAGGGGAGAAGCAGCAGCGGGTAGGAGATCGGGTGGTAATTCTGCTCCACCTCCAGCTGGGCGGAGATCTGGAGGGGAGGGGCAGAGTAACGTGTCTGGGCAGGGGGGGGGGCAGGAGGAACCCCGGACTCAGAAGGAACCTAAGGTGCCCCAGAAGGAGAAGTGGGTTCGGTCTACGAATGTAGCCCGGGCTCCTGATAGTATAGTTCAAGCTTCTATAAGTAATGTTGGGTCCGTGATGCCTTCTGAGTCTCTTCCTTCCGGGGGAGTGGTGCAGGGATCTTGTCCCCCAGTTCCTGGTCCCTCTCCCCTTCCTCGGAGGCAGCGATCTGGTGGTCGCTTAGCTGCCACCTCCTCGTCTGATTCCTCAGCGGGTGAGAGCCAGACCGGGGAGGAGGAGATGGAGGTGTCAGTAAAGGGCGCTCAGAAGCGTCCTAAAGAGTTATCAGATGAGGAAGGTGAGGTAACCTGGGTAACGGTCAAGAAGAAGCATAGTAAAAAGAATAAGAAAAGGGTCCCACTACCTGAGGTGGAGTCTAGGTCCTCACCAGGGCCTAGCAGCAGGGGTGAAGCTCATCTTCTAGATTTTTCCTCAGGGGATGAGTGTGTTGAAGATATGTAAATATAATTGTACAGTTCCACGGATGTTGTGATTCCAAGTGATATGATTATGTTATGAGTGGAATGTAACTGATGTTGTTTTTGTAAAGTTTTGATTTCTTGTATGTTTTGGTAGCAGAAAATCATTAAAAAAATATCCACCTATATAGCTAGCTATCTTGCTCATTTTAAATAGAGCTTGCAGTCAGTTGTAGGAGATTGTGCGTGCTGTCTGCGTGCTCTGAACCCAGTATACACCGCTATATCCACCTATATAGCTAGCTATCTTGCTCGTTTTAAATAGAGCTTGCAGTCAGTTGTAGGAGATTGTGCGTGCTCTCTGCGTGCCCTGAACCCAGCACACACCTGGAGAGGCTTTCCAAAAGAGCAGACGTGCGTGGAGGAGCTCTGTGGAGAACCACGGCTGTCCTGGACATCCGGCCTCATGGCATTGGCCAGCCCAGTCCCGGGGCCTCTTTCCCGGCCTGGGTTTCAGACAACCCCCCCTGGGGTGAGGGACCTCTCCAGGGAGGAAAAGTTGTTCCTGGTCACACAGTCTGAGCTAATGGACTGGACCTGGGCCCAGCCAGGAGAGGGCCCAAGCAAGCTCCAGAAGAGGAGAGAGAGGGTAAAAACCCTAATACAGAAGGCAGCGGCAGCTTATGTACAGCGCTCGGAGCGACTGGCCGACCTACGAAATCGCAGGGACCGCTCAGCCAGCAGCAAGCGTGGTGAATATA
This sequence comes from Lithobates pipiens, assembly GCF_037356315.1. Classification (NCBI taxonomy): domain Eukaryota; kingdom Metazoa; phylum Chordata; class Amphibia; order Anura; family Ranidae; genus Lithobates; species Lithobates pipiens. The sequence goes on from NW_027507787.1 coordinate 113,358,312, forward strand.
GGGAGACCATAGATGGCCTGAAACATGAATGCAGGGACCTCTGGCGGCTACTGGGCGGTCTCTGCGAACGTGGAAAGGGTGAGAGAAGGTTTTTGACAGAGGTGAAGAAAGAAATTCTAAAGGCCAGCCAGGAAGGAACCCAGGCGGTGAGACGAGGAAGTACCCCCCTGAAGTCCCCCCTGAAACTCTCACCTGATGCAACAGTGCCACAGACCCCAGTGGAAGCAGCGTTTTCCGGTGACAACCAATCCATGGCCTGTCAGGAAAGTATGACCCCCGGAGCTGTCAGTGCGGAGGGTCCCCGGATTCCTGTGTTAACACCTGCTATGCCTATGGCCGCAGTCCAGGAGGATTCGGGTAGGGTACCCGATGAAGCACGTAAAAGCTCCGGTGGAATTGCAAGTCACAGTCAGCAGAACAAAAAACTGATGGTGGTCCTCACCAGAGAGCCGTCGGAGGGGCCAGTGAAGGCCAATGGTCAGAGGTCCCCAGCGGATAGTGCCGTCCGACGCCCCTCCGGGGCCCCCCGGTGACCTTGATGACTCCCGCCAGACCCATAGCGGTGCGAGGAAAACCGGCCATAATGGCGGCCCCCGCCGCGGCCGCATGGAGAGAGGGGGAAGGTGCTGATGGGAACGGACACATGTGCGGTCTCAGATAGACAATGTGGGCAAGCATCTTCTGCTGACACTGGGAGGAGTGGTTGGATGGGGGCGGGTGCGTCACTTCCTGTTCCGGGTGACGAGACAGGAAGTGACCTCATCGACTTCCGGGAACCGGAAGTGATGTCAGCAGTGAAGTCCCGGGAGGGCCTAAAACGGAATTGGGGACACCGGAGATTCAGCTAGGGGGGCCGTTGGTGTCGCTCGTTGGGGGAGGGGAGGCGGTGGTTTTGAAGACCTCCCTGGAGGTAACAGCCCTAGAGTCCTCTGGGGGATTTCTTCCAGCAGGACAAGTATGCTGGGGTGAGTCCCCGATGGGGGATTTGAGGAACGAGTGCTTGGCCCTGGAATTCATATGGGGTTTGGAGGGGTCACAGGAGCGGGGTCCTGAAGAAATGGGATCATATGGCTGTAGGGGGTACTGCTCCTTCCCCCGCGGTAAGGAGTGAGATGCTGGTTGGTAGGGATGCGGTGGTTAGAGGTTCTGAGCCAGGGAGTCCGGTCCGTCAGGGGTCTGGCCCTTCCCCCACAGACCCAGTTTATATCTTGGGCACACAGGAGGAGGCAAACCTCTTAGGTGCCCTGAAGGCTGGGCGCTCGTTTGCACAGGTGGCAGGTTCCTCTGTCCCCCTGGATCCCCTGTACGGCCAGTTTGGCGCCCAGAATTTCCGGGCTCCCCCTGGGGATCAGCCCCAGGGTGCGCAGGCCTGGACGAGGGGTACGGGGGGCCCTGAGAGGCGCAGACGGAATGTGGTGCAGCTCAGGTGAGAAGGGACGTCTGCATGTCCCAGCAGGGGTCAGGTCATCGACTATCTGCTGGGGCTGCGCTTTAAAGTTTCGAACTTATTTGCAGTCATACACCCCACAAACTCGAAGGAGTTTGATGTAAGTTTCGTCTCCTTGGTCTCCATGGAGCTTTTCCTGACACTGTACGAGCTCGTCAGGAAGTCAGATCCGTGGAAAAGTTTCCGGGTGATACCTCTTTCGAGGCAGGAGGAGGTAAAGAATGTGACTGTACTGGTCAGGAACGAGTCCCTCCCACCTCAGGACATCGCGACCTGGCTGGCGCGGTACGGGCAGCTCCAGACAGGGCTGAGGAAAAGTTTGGATGAGCGCGGGGTCTGGACAGGTGCGTGGTTGGTCAGGATCCGGCTCAAGCGCCACAGTATTATAATACCGTGGCGCATGTACCTGGCAGCGCCTTTATAGGTAGAGACCGGATCCTGGTCTTCTACCCTAGACAGTCCCGTCGCTGTTTCAAATGCGGCAGTCCCGCGCACCTCAGTGCAGACTGCACAATGCCCCGCTGTGTGAGGTGCAATGGTTTCGGCCATTCACCTGAGGGTTGCAGGCTTATTGTCTGCAACCTCTGTGGGGAAATGGGACACCCCTTTAGTCGGTGCCCCAAAGCGTTCAGGGGGTGCAGGGCTGAGGAGGGTGCCCCAGGCCTGAAGGGTGAGGGGGTCCCTAGACGAAGTGGGGATCCCAACCCCTCAGGGCCACAGAGGGAGGGTTCCCCCCTCCTTCAAAGGGTCAGACCCCTCAGGCGCGGATCAAGGACAGGAACTGGCGTAGTGAGGGAGCCAGCGAGTTCTCCGGCCCTGTCTGACCCTGTGTCAGATGGGGCAACAGCAACAAAAACACCTGGGAAGCCGGCCAAGGCGAAAAAGCCCTTGCCCAAAAATCCCCCTCACCCTGTTTCCCCCCCCCCTCCTCCCTTTCCCCTGCCCCCCCTCCCCCCCTCCCGGTCTCCCCCCCTCCCGGTCTCCCCCCTTCCAGTTTCCCCTTCTTCTCCTTTGCCCCCTTCCCCCTCCCTCCCTTCAGTAATTAAATCCGCAGATAAGCCGCACCCACCCCTGGATCAGGCGGCTATACTAATGCCCCCTCCGGCCTCTTCGGCGGCCGTGAGTGGTCGGCAAGCTGGTACAGGAGGGGTGGCCCCGATGGACATCTCAGGGGCGGGTAAGGGGGTTAATAAGAGAATTAAGGAGATCTCCAGTGGGAGGTCTGATGAAGAAAGTGGGAGGGAGCCTCCCAAAGTGGAATGGGAGAAGAAAACCAAAAAGAAGAGAAAGAGGAAGAGTTTGGGGAAGGAGGGTGGTGAGGACCCCCAGCCCAGTACTTGTCCAGGGGCAGGGGGGGGTTCCTCACTGGCCCTATGGAACAGGTTCAGGGTCCTTTCTTCCTCGGACTCTGAGGAGGATTGATTCTTTTTAGAAATGTAATATAGAGAGGAACGTAGACTTCAATCACTAAGGATGGCGGTACCCGCTCCAATACGCCTTGCGACCATTAATGTCGCAAGTGTGCGTTCTGCGGCGGCTAGATTTTCAGCCTTTGATTTTCTCGGCCGGGTTGAAGCCGACATTTTGTTTTTGCAAGAGACCTGGCTGGCATCTGTGGCAGAGATGCACCTAGCAAAGAGGGAGTGGAGACATGGGCCCTCCCTCTGGTCTCTTGCGGCTGAGCCCTGCAGTGGTGTTGCGGTCCTTTTTAAGACCGGTTCGGTGGCTTGTCGACGAGTGATTGAATTAGAAATCGGTAGGTGTTTGATTGTGGATGCAGTCGTGAGAGGGGAATCCCTCCGCCTCATACATTTTTATGGGCCTCAGTCCCATAGGGGGAGGAAGGACCTTCTTACGCTTCTGAAACCATACCCGTTTACATCCCAGCAGGTGGTCTTTGGTGGTGACTTTAACATGGTCACCAGGTCAAAGGACCGGGCAGGCACCTCAGGCCCTCTGGGATATGATAGTATCTTTTTGAATAGAATAGTGAGGGAAGCTGGGTTGGTGGATGTGCACGTTCGCCACTTCCCCAACCTCACTGGTTTCACATATTCCAGAGGTAGTTGTAGGAGTAGGTTAGATAGGTTTTTTTTGAAGGAGGACTCGTCCTTTGCAGCTCCTGCGCTGCATGCGGTTGAGTTCTCTGTTCACCGTATGGTGTCGGTTACTCTGAATGTGGCGGACACCCCTCAGAAAGGAAGGGGCCTATGTCGACTAAATCGGTCGCTACTTGAGGACCCTGAAATCAGATCGGCCTATGAGGACTTCTTTTTAGAACAAGCCTCGCTCCTTGAGAGCGGCTGCTCCCGCCAGGAATGGTGGGAAGTGGTGAAGAAGAGGTCAGAGGGCTTCTTCCGGGAAGTCTCGGGTCGTCGGGCAGCATTCCGGTATCAGGCCTACCAGAAGTTACGCAGGCAGCTAGATCGCTTGGTTTCTGATGGTGGCCCTCAGGACCAGATCTCGGATCTGAAGCTCCAGATGAAGGAGTGTCAGTATGACCGTCTCGCCTCCCTGGTGCTGGAGAGGGATTACGGGAAGTTCACCAACCCGGATCCCTACAAAAGCTGTGGGGACGCGGTGAGTGGGAAGGTCATACATGGACTGAGAGATCCCTCGGGTTCCCTGGTAAGGTCCAAGCCAGGCATCCTGGGGATCATCAGAGCCCATTTTTCAGACATCCTTCGGAAGAAGCCGTTGGATCTGAGGAGAGCCAAGGAATTTCTTGACGGGACTCCACTTGAGGTGGGGTCTGACCCCCTAGACTCCTTGGTGGAAGAGATCTCAGTGGCCGAAATTGAGCAGGCTATTGACCCGTTGTCTCTAAAGAAGTCGCCGGGGCCTGATGGGTTCACAGCAGAATTTTATAAAGCCTTTAAGAGCCTTTTGGCTCCTCGTCTGAGGGAGGTGTTCAGTGAGTGTTTGGCATCTGGCCTGCTCCCTCCCTCGATGAGAAGGTCGGCCTTGATCCTTCTGTCCAAGGGGAAGGATCCGTCCGTGGTTGAGAATTGGCGTCCTATCGCCCTTCTCTCCACGGATAGAAAGATTCTGGCAAAGATTTTGTTTACGCGTATGTCTGCTGTTGCAGGCAAGCTGCTGTCTGCCTCCCAGCACTGCACAGTTCCCAGCCGTAGCACCATTAGTGCAGTCCTTAACGTCCGGGAGGCTGTGGAGAGGTGCAGGGCAACAGGTGATGGGCGGTATCTGCTGGCATTAGATCAGGCGAAAGCTTTTGATCGGGTAGACCACGAGTACCTCTGGCTTCTCCTGGGTAGATACAGCCTGCCTGATCAATTCATTGATTGGCTCAGGACTTTGTACAGAGGGGCCGAGAGCTTCCCTCTGGTCAATGGTTGGGTGGGTCCTACCTTTCCGGTGGACTCTGGTGTTAGGCAGGGCTGTCCGCTGAGTCCCCTGCTCTATGTCTTCGCAGTCAACCCCTTCGTAAGAAGGCTAGACTGTGGGCATCTGAGGGGGGTCCTGACGGAGCCCAGCAGTGGCCCAGATAAAGCGGTGAAGGTGGTGGCCTACGCGGACGACGTCTCGGTGGTAGTGGCTAGCCGAGAGGAGGCCCAGTTTGTGGAAACACAGATTGGAGGCTACTCTGAGGCGTCTGGTTCGTTGGTCAACTGTGATAAGAGTGAAGCTCTCTAGTTGGGAAGGGAGGGTGAGCAGTTCGCCCTCCCGGACGTTTTTCCCCCGCCCCAACCAGAGGTCAAAATCTTAGGCATTAATTTCGGCCAGGGTGATTATCCCAAGCTAAATTGGGAGCGCAGGCTGGTAAGTGCCACCCAGAAAGTTAACGCCTGGAAAGGCTGAAAGCTGTCGTTGAGGGAAAGGGTGAGCCTGGTTAAAACCTTCTTCCCGAGTTCCTCTATGTCAGCTACGCATGTCTGTTGCCAGAGTCTCTCTATGCGCGTGTCTGCGGTCTGTTTTTTCTGCTTCTGTGGGGAAACAGACTGAAACTGATAAAAAGGGAGGTCAGGTGTCGACGGAGAGGGGAGGGCGGGTTGGACATGATCAACCCCACGGTTTTCTTTACCGTGGTGTTCCTAAAGTTCAATCTGCAATCCATTTTTGTGGACGAACCCTCTCTGTGGGAACGTTCGTGTAAGAATTGGTTCCTGGTGTTCCTGAGCAGGTGGGAGAGGGGCGGTTGCCCGGGTGACCTTCGGAGGTCCCATGGGTACCTCCCCGCCTATGTCCCAACCGCCCTGAAGGTACTAAGGCGGTGGAGGATAACGGCCTTAGAGGTAGGTTCCCTGGACCGGCGTGAGCTGTACCAGAGGGTCATGGCCTCGGATGTTTTGAGACCACTGGCCTTAAGGGACTGTTCGGACAGGGAGGGACTAGCCCTCCTGAATTCCAAGAGAATTCCTGCCAAGTTCTGGGATCTCGCATGGAGGGCGTTCCATGGACGACTCTATGTGAGATCGAACTTGAAGTACCGGAGCCTAGAGGACAGAGACTGTCCTCGCCCTGAGTGTGGTGGGGCGCTAGAGACCATGGACCACTTTTTGGTCGAGTGCCCCTTCAACTTGGGGGTTCTGGGGGAGGTTGGAGGTGCCATCGGCTATCCCCGTCTCCAGGCCCTTGCCTATCCTGAGAGGGTGTACGGTGACTTCAGAGTCCGGAGGGGTTTTGTGTTATCATCACTGTATTTAGTTAGTGTCATATGCCTTTATTACACTTGGCATGCTTGGTGTTTAGTATCCACTAGGGGCAAGTTCCTGCCTATGCATGAGGTGGCGGGTGACATCGTTCGGGAATTGGGTAAGGTGAGGTTTCTTGAAGGGGAAAGAATGGGTAGGGAAAGGTGTGCTAGGTTGTGGAGAGGGTTCTCTTTCCGGCCGCCTTGATGATCTCCCCCTTCTTTTCCTTAGGTGGGGGTCTGTCTGTCCTTTCACCCCCCTTTTTTTTAGCTTTTGGGCAACTTAATTTTTAAAAACATGGTATGCACCGTCAGTTTCGTTACGTTCCTGCCTATAGGGGGTATGTAATATAAATGTACATAGTTAGAGTAATGATTGGGGTTTGTTTGGATAGGCTTCTGTTCTTCTGGTTTCTTATAAGTAGTCCAGACGATTTATTTATTTATTTTTTGAATGGACTCTACCATCGTTATGAGGGGGCAGTTTTGAATAGTTTCTGTTTGTCTAAAAAACATTTGTATGAGTTCTCTTGTTCCTTTTTTGCTCAAGTATGAGTCTCTTAAGTTTCTGATTATGTAAATCAGTAGCAGTTTTATTTTAATAAAAATCTCCACCTATATAGCTAGCTATCTTGCTCGTTTTAAATAGAGCTTGCAGTCAGTTGTAGGAGATTGTGCGTGCTGTCTGCGTGCTCTGAACCCAGTATACACTGCTATATCCATCTATATAGCTAGCTATCTTGCTCGTTTTAAATAGAGCTTTCAGTCAGCGGTAGGAGCTTGTGTGTGCTGGCTGCGTGCTCTGACTTGTCCTGTGACTGTGAAAGCTTCCAGAGAGGTGGAGGAGGAGAGGGAGCTGATAGCGTCGGCCAGCCCAGGTTCAGGGCCCTCTTCCCGGCCTGGGCCCACGGTTCATCCCCCTGGAGTAAAAAACTTCTACAGGGAGGAGAGGTTGTTCCTGCAAACACAGTTTGAGCTGCTGGATTGGACCCGGGCCCAGCTGGGAGAGGACCCTGGAAGGATGCAGAAGCGTCGGTCAAGGATCAAAGCCCTTGTGCAGAAGGCCACGTTGGCCTATGTGCTAAAGTCTGAGAGACTAGCGGACCTGCGGAATCGCAGAGACCACTCAGCCAGTAGCAGAAGGGGGGAGTACCGGGAGGCCATTGAGGGCCTGAAGCATGAATGCAGAGACCTATGGCGGCTGCTGGGCGGTCTCTGCGAACGCGGTGTTGGTGAGAGGGGCTTCCTCTCTGAAGTAAAAAAAGAACTCCTGAGGGCGAGCCAGGAAGGATCCCAGGCAGCCAGGAGAAAAGGCTCATACCAGAAAGCGTTGCTGGAAATGGAGGAGAAGTTGCGACCCCCGGTGGAGGAAGTAGTCTCGATGGGTGAGGAAGATCAGCGCCCCGAGGTGGAGACCAGCCGGGTGAGCGTGGCCCCCGGAGCCGTAAGTGCAGAGGGTCCCCGGAACCCTGTTGCTTCACCTGCTCAGCCAGAGGCTGTGGAGCAGATAGATCCGGGTAGGGAACCCCATGATGCACAGGGAAGCTCTGGGGGAGAGGCAAGTCAGATGGAACAGCATGGAAGGAAGCTGGTGGTGGTCCTTGCTAGGGGCCATGCTGTGTGGGCCACCCCAGTGGCCCCGGTCGAGCTTGCAGCATCTGAGACAGTGTTAGGGGTGCCGGCCGTAATGGCGGCCCCCGCCGCGGCTTCATGTAGTGAGGGGGAGGTGCCGGCAAGTGCGGACTGTGTTCAGAAAAAACACCTTGGACAAACATCCTCTGCAGACACCAGGGAGGGTGGGGGCGGGGAGGTGGATGTGTCACTTCCTGTTTCCAGAGGTGCAGCAGGAAGTGACCTCGGTGAACCGGAAGTACCACTTGCGGTGACCCCGGAGGTTGTGAAAGAATGTACTGAGGAGGTGGGGACACCCCGGGCCTCGGTGACCAAGTCTCCTGCTCCTCTGGGTCAGGTAGGGGCTTTGGGGGTCCCGGGGGCTCCTCTGGTGGCTACTGCCTTGGGTACCCCAGAATCCTCCAGTGGAGCTTTACCCGGTGGACAGACAAGTTGGGGGGAGTCCCCTATGGGGGAACTAAGGGGAGAATGCCCGGCCTTGGACTTCATCAGGGAACTGGAGGGGTCCCAGCGGCAGGAGCAGGATATGGCACGGGGAATGGAAGTGGCTTCCTCTCAGGCCCCCGCTGTGGGGGGTGTGACTACGTCTCCATCTGCGGAGGTGGTTGGGAGCAAGGCACCTGTTGGGGAAGGGATAGAGGGTGGGAGTGGGGGGATGTGTGCTGCTCCATCAGAGCCCATGGGCTCATCTCAGCGGGGGTCTAACTCTTCCCCCACAGTCCCGAATCCCATCTTGGGCATGCAGGAAGAGGCAAACCTCTTAGGTGTGGGGGGTGTGACTACGTCTCCATCTGCGGAGGTGGTTGGGAGCAAGGCACCTGTTGGGGAAGGGATAGAGGGTGGGAGTGGGGGGATGTGTGCTGCTCCATCAGAGCCCATGGGCTCATCTCAGCGGGGGTCTAACTCTTCCCCCACAGTCCCGAATCCCATCTTGGGCATGCAGGAAGAGGCAAACCTCTTAGGTGCCCTGAAAGCTGGGCGCTCATTTGCCCAGGTGGCAGGTTCCTCTGGGCCCCCTCTATGGCCAGTTTGGTGCCCAGAACTTCAGGGCCCCCCCTGAGGAACAGCTCCAGGGGGCACAGGCTTGGTCAAGGGGTACGGGGGGTCCGGAGAGGCGCAGGCGGAATGTGGTGCAGCTCAGGTGGTAGGGGACGGCTAGGGGTCAAGTAATTGACTACCTGCTGGGATTACGCTTCAAGGTTTCTGACTTGTTCGCAGTCATACATCCTGCGAACAGCAAGGAGTTCGATGTGAGCTTCGTCTCCGTGGTCTCTATGGAACTTTTCCTGACCCTGTACGAGATCGTCAGGAAGTCAGATCCATGGAAAGGTTTCCGTGTAGTACCTCTTTCGAGGCAGGAGGAGATAAAGAACATGACCGTCTTGGTTAGAAACGAGTCCCTTCCTCCTGAGGACATCGCAACCTGGCTGGCGCGGTATGGGCAGCTCCAGACAGGGTTGAGGAAGAATTTGGACGAGCGCGGGGTCTGGACAGGTGCTTGGTTGGTCAGGATCCGGCTCAAGCGCCACAACAACACCGTGGCGCATGTACCCGGGAGTGCGTTTATAGGGAGAGACCGGATCCTGGTCTTCTACCCTGGCCAGCCCCGTCGCTGTTTCAAATGTGGCAGTCCCACGCACCTTCGCGCGGACTGCAGTATGCCTCGCTGCATGAGGTGTAATGGTTTTGGCCACTCACCTGAGGGTTGCAGACTTATAGTCTGCAACCTCTGCGGGGAAATGGGGCACCCCTTCAGCCGCTGCCCCAAAGCTTTTAGGGGGTGCCAGGCTGAGGAGAGTGCTCCAGGTCTGGAGGGTGGGCGGGTCCCTAGACAAAGTGGGGGCCCCAATCCTTCTGGGTCACAGAATGAGGGCGCCCCCCTCCCTCAAGGATCAGACCCCCCAGGCGTAAGCAGGGGGCGGGTACTGCAGGGGTGGGTATGTCAGCAGGTTCCCCGGCCCCGTCCGGTTCTGTGCCCGATGGGGCGATGGTAGGAAATCCAGCAGAGGTTCAGGCTAAACCAAAAAAGCCCTCTGTTAAGAAGCATCCTCCCCCCTCCCCCAGTTCCCGCCCCTTCCCCTCCCTCCCCCCTTGTTTCCCCTCTCCCTGCCTCCCCTTCCCATCCCCCGCCACCTTCCCTTTCCCCCCTTCTTCTCCTTCCCCGTCCGCCTCTCCCCCCCCAGATGTACCATGTCCGCCTCCGGATCCGGCGGCCCTTCTCATACCTCCTCCCGCCTCCACGGAGGTGGTGGGTGGTCGGCGGGTTGACCTGGAGGGTGGTATCACAATGGACACCTCTGAGGTGGGTAAGGGGATGAATAAGCGCCCCAAGGAGGTGTCTAGTGGGAGGTCAGGCGGCGAGAGTGGAAGAGAGCCCCCCAAGTTGGGCTGGGTTAAGAAAAAAACAAAAAAACGGAAGAGGAAGGGCCTGGGGAAGGAGGGTGGCGAGGACCCTCAGCCCAGCACCATTCTGGGGGCGGGTGGGGGACCCTCGCTCGCCCTCTGGAACCGTTTTGGGGTCCTATTCTCCAAATCCGAGGAGGATTAACTTAGGTTTGTAATATAGAGAGGAACGTAAACTTTAATCACTAAGGATGACGGTACCCGCTCCAATACGCCTTGCGACGATTAATGTTGCAAGTGTGCGTTCTGTGGCGGCTAGGTTTTCAGCCTTTGATTTTCTCGGCCGCGTTGAAGCCGACATTTTGTTTTTGCAAGAGACCTGGCTGGCATCTGTGGCAGAGATGCACCTAGCAAAGAGGGAGTGGAGACATGGGCCCTCCCTCTGGTCTCTTGCGGCTGAGCCCTGCAGTGGTGATGCGGTCCTTTTTAAGACCGGTTCGGTGGCTTGTCGACGAGTGATTGAATTAGAAATCGGTAGGTGTTTGATTGTGGATGCAGTCGTGAGAGGGGAATTTCTCCGCCTCATAAATTTCTATGGTCCCCAGTCAAGGAGAGGGAGGAAGGACCTTCTTGTGTTGCTGAAACCATACCTGTTTACATCCCAGCAGGTGGTCTTTGGTGGTGACTTTAACCTAGTCACCAGGTCAAAGGACCGGGCAGGCACCTCAGGCCCTCTGGGATATGATAGTATCTTTTTGAATCGCATAGTGAGGGAGGCCGGGTTGGTGGATGTGCACATTCACCACTTCCCCAACCTCACTGGTTTCACATACTCCAGAGGTAGTAGTAAGAGTAGACTAGATAGGTTTTTTTTGAAGGGAGACTCGTCCTTTGCGGCTCCTGTGCTGCATGCGGTCGAGTTTTCCGATCACTGTATGGTGTCGGTCACTCTGAATGTGGCGGACACCCCTCAGAAGGGTAGGGGCCTGTGGCGACTAAATGAGTCGCTACTTGAGGACCCTGAAGTCAGGTCGGTCTATGAAGACTTCTTTATGGAACAAGCTTTGCTCCTTGAGAGCGGCTGCTCTCGCCAGGAATGGTGGGAAGTAGTGAAGAAGAGGTCGGAAAGGCTTCTTCCGTGAAGTCTCTGGTCGTCGGGCAGCTTCCCGGTACCAGGCCTACCAGAAGTTGCGCAGGCGGCTTGACCGCTTGGTTTCTGATGGTGGCCCTCAGGACCAGATTTCAGGTCTGAAGCTTCAGATGAAGGAGTGTCAGTATGACCGTCTCGCCTCCCTGGTTCTTGAGAGGGATTACGGGAAGTTCACCAACCCGGACCCGTACAAGAGCTGTGGTGATGCGGTGAGTGGGAAGGTCATACACGGACTGAGGGATCCCTCGGGTTCTTTGGCGAGGTCCAGGCCGGGAATCCTGGGGATCGTCAGAGCCCATTTTTCGGACCTCCTGAAGAAGAAGTCTTTGGACCTGGGAAAAGCCAAGAAATTTCTTGATGAGACTCCACTTGAGGTGGGGTCTGACCCCCTTGGCTCTTTGACAGAGGAGATCTCTGTGGCCGAAGTTGAACAGGCCATAGACTCTTTGTCTCTAAAGAAGTCGCCGGGACCCGATGGGTTCACGGCGGAGTTCTACAGGACCTTTAAGGGCCTCTTGGCTCCTTGTCTGAGGGAGGTGTTCAGTGAGTGTTTGGCGTCTGGCCTGCTTCCTCCCTCGATGAGAAGGTCGGCCTTGATCCTTCTGTCAAAGGGGAAAGATCCGTCCCTGGTGGAGAATTGGCGCCCTATAGCCCTTCTCTCCACGGATAGAAAGATCCTGGCGAAGATACTGTTTGTGCGTATGTCTGCAATCGCAGGCAAGCTACTGTCTGTTTCCCAGCACTGCACAGTTCCTGGCCGCAGCACCTTTAGTGCGGTCCTCAACGTCCGGGCTGTGGAAAGGTGCAGGGCAACGGGTGACGGGCGGTATCTGTTGGCATTAGACCAGGTGAAAGCTTTTGACCGGGTGAACCATGAGTATCTCTGGCTTCTCTTGGGGAGATACGGTCTGCCTGATCAATTCATCGATTGGCTCAGAGTTTTGTACAGGGGGGCTGAAAGCTTCCCTCTTGTCAATGGTTGGGTGGGTCCTACCTTTCCGGTGGACTCTGGTGTTAGGCAGGGCTGCCCACTGAGTCCCCTGCTCTACGTCTTTGCGGTTGACCCCTTCATAAGGAGGCTAGACTGCGGACGCCTGAGGGGGGTCCAGGCGGAGCCCTGCAGTGGCACGGATAAGGTGGTAAGGGTGATGGCCTATGCGGACGACGTCTCGGTAGTAGTGGCTAGCCGAAAGGAGGCCCAGTTTATGGAAACACAGATTGGAGATTACTCCGAGGCGTCCGGTTCGCTGGTCAACTGGACTAAGAGTGAAGTTCTCTGGTTGGGGAGGGAGGGTGAGCAGTTTGCCCTCCCGGACGTCTTCCCCACGCCCCGGCCAGAAATTAGAATTCTGGGCATCCTTTTTGGCCAGGGTGACTATCCCAAACTAAATTGGGAGCGCAGGCTGGTGAGTGCCACCCAAAAGGTTAATGCCTGGAAAGGCTGGAAGCTGTCACTGAGGGAAAGGGTGAGTCTGGTCAAAACCTATTTGCTTCCCGAATTCCTCTTTGTCAGCTACGTTTGTCTTCTGCCAAGATCGCTCTATGCGTGGATCTGCGGTCTGTTCTTTCTGCTTTTGTGGGGAAACAGGCTGAATCTGATAAAGAGGGAGGTCACGTACTGACAGAGGAGGCAGGGTGGGTTGGACATGATTAATCCCACGGTTTTCTTTACCGTGGTGTTTCTTAAATTTAACCTATAATCCATTTTTCAGGACGAACCCTCCCTGTGGGAACGCTCATGTAAGAACTGGTTTCTGGTTTTCCTGAGTGGGTGGGAGGGGGCCGGTCGTCCCGGTGATCTACAGAGATTCCATGGGTACCTCCCCACCTATGTTCCAACTGCCCTAAGGGTACTGAGGCGGTGGAGGATAATGGCCCTGGAGGTGGGCTCGTTGGGTCGGCGCGAGCTGTACCAGCGGGTCATGACCTCAGACTTTTTGAGACCACTAGCCTTAAGGGATTGTCCGTGCAGGGTTCTCAGGGAGGGATTAGCCCTTCTGAATTCTAAGAGAATTCTGGCCAAGTTCTGGGATCTTGCATGGAGGGCGTTCCATGGACGGCTCTATGTGAGGTCGAACTTAAAGTACCGGAGTCTTGAAGACAGGGGCTGTCTTCGTCCCGAGTGTGGAGGGGCACTGGAGACCATGGACCACTTTTTGGTTGAGTGCCCTTTCAATCTTGGAGGTTCTGGGGGAGGTTGGGGATGCCATTGGCTATCCCCGTCTCCGGGCCCTTACCTATTCTGAGAGGGTGTACGGCGACTTCAGGGTCCGGAGGGGTCATGAGTTATCGTCACTGTTTTTAGTTAGTACAGTTTGCCTTTATTACACCTGGCACGCGCGGTGCTTAGTGTCCACTAGGGGCAAGTTCCTGCCCGTGCATGAGGTGGCGGGTGATATCTTTCGGGAATTGGTGAAGGTGAGGTATCTTGAGGGAGAAAGAACGGGCAGGGAAAGGTGTGCCAGATTGTGGAGAGGCTTTTCTTTCCGGCCACCTTGATGATCCTCCCCCTTCTTTTTCCCTAGGTGGTGGGTCTGTCTGTCCTGTCCCTCACGTTTAGTTTTTTGGGCAATCTAATTTTAAAAGCATGGTAGGCACTGATGGTTTCGTTACGTTCCTGTCTATAAAGGGTGTGTAGTGTATATAGATAGGTTGTTATTGTAGATAAACTGTTTTAATCAGAGTGACTTTTCTTTTAAGCTGGTGAAGAAAGCATGTTTTCTTTTCTATTTTATTAAGTCTGTTTAAGTTGGTTTTCCTTTCTTTTTTTCAAGAATGAGTATTTATGTCTTTGTTTTGTAAATACAACTGGCAGCAGTTTTTTTGAAATAAAAACCTCCATCTATATAGCTAGCTATCTTGCTCGTTTTAAATAGAGTTTGCAGTCAGTTGTAGGAAATTGTGCATGCTTGTGCGTGCTCTGAACCCAGCATACACAGCTATATCCACCTATATAGCTAGCTATCTTGCTCGTTTTAAATAGAGCTTGCAGTCAGTTGTAGGAGATCGTGCGTGCTGTCTCCGTGCTCTGAACCCAGTATACACCGCTATATCCACCTATACAGCTAACTATCTTGCTCTTTTTAAATAGAGCTTGCAGTCAGTTGTAGGAGATTGTGCGTGCTGTCTGCGTACTCTAAACCCAGTATACACTGCTATATCCATCTATATAGCTAGCTATCTTGCTCTTTTTAAATAGAGCTTGCAGTCAGTGTTAGGAGCTTGTGCGTGCTGTCTGCATGCTCTGTGTGTGCTCCCAGATTTCCAGGAGGAGTGCAGCGTGATGACTTCTTCAAGCCCAGGTTCTGAGCTCCCTGCTGGGTTGGGAGAAGTGCGTGGGGCCCTCTGGCCCATGGAGCTGTCTGATGATGAGAGGATGTTTTTGGAGGACCAGGCAGGACTTCCTGACTGGGCTTTGAATCAGCCTGAAGAGGATAGGGCTCAGGCCCAGGAAAGAAGGAGTAAGGTGAAGGATGTGATGGCCAAGGCGGCAAAGATTTTCTGCATGAAAATGAAAATTTTGTCTGAACTAAGGACAAGGAGAGACAAGGTGAGCAGCAATAGAAGGCCTGATTTCAAGGCGGCCATTGATGTTATGAAGAGACAATGTAATCAAATTGGTATGCTGATGACAGTGCTCATTAACAATGGCTCTCTCGAGAAGGAATTCCTAGACGGAATAGAAAGAGTGATGAGAGTAGCACAGGAAGAGGGTTCTCAAGTGGTGATACGCCGTAAAGAGCAATGTTTATTACAATCAACGGTAACTGGAAGTGAGTTGGCAGAAGGACCATCAGAAGAAGTGTCAGCAAGAGAAAAGAGAGACTTGGAAACCTCAATTTCTGGGAAAGTGATTGCAGAAGGTACAGACTCTAACTTTAAGACTGTTGGTTTGGGGGATACCACGGAGGGTCCTAGTAAGCCGGGGGGTGCTCAACCTGTGAACGAGGCTGTAGCCCCAACAGCTATGGCTGACTCCAGTGATGTGGTAACAAACCTAAGCCAGAAAGCAAAGTGTGTCCCAGTGGTGCTATTGAAAAGACTGACAGCAAATGAAGAAAGAAAAGACTTACCATCCCAATCCCCGGTGAATCCGGCCGATGCTTCCAAGCAAGGTGTGCCGTCAGAGATACTGTCGGCCGCCATTGCCGCAAGCCGACCTCGGGATGAGGGGAATACACTTAAGGACAGTATGGGGCATAGCCAAGCTACTGTTGTGCGGTGTGCAGTAGTGTCCAGTAGCGGGACTAACGAAGGTGGAGAAATGGCGTTAGCGGGAGGTGGAACGCCGTCTTCCCGCGGGAGGGGTGGTCCTGGCTTGGCGGGAAAACCTAGCGCGAAATTTGTGGGTGGGGAAGCTGGCAGAAAGGTTGGAGTCGCGCCGGAAGTGACGTCACTTCCGGAAACGGAAGTCAGCTTGGCAGGTCACTTCCGGGCAGCGGTCTCAAGAACTTCCGGGGTCAATCATCAAGAAATGGTCAGCAATGGTGGTAATGATATAGATATGTCTAATAGCCTACAACCTGGTCAAGTGATGGAGCCGGGTAGTTGCCTGAGGGAAAGTTTGGAGGGGGATGCTTCGTTAATAAATTACATTAAATGTTTAGAAGGTTCTCAGGAGGTTCCAAGGCGGGTGGTGGTAAACTCCTGTGAGGCAGAAGGGAGGTTAAATGATACGGGCAACTCCATAAGTAACCGGATATTAACTGTCTTAAATGAGAGTCCTCAGGTAGTTCAACAGGAAGGTATGGAGGTGGAGGAAGGTGTACAGAGAGGGGTGGGAGGTGTTTCTCCTTGTGACGCTGGGATGGAAACTTCTCATCCAGAACCTGTTTTGAGAGGCTCGCCAGAAGCAAGGTTGTTAAATGCGTTAAGGGAGAAACGCTCGTATGCAAATGTGGTTGGGTCATCTGTGCCTCTGGGACATCTGTACGATCAGTTCGGGGCTGGGAATTTCCAGGCCCCCCCGGCAGATCAGTCCTCGGGTGCCAATTCGTGGTCCCGTGGTACAGGTGGACCAGTGCGCAGGCGACGCAATGCAGTTCAATTAAGATGGGAGGGGGAGGGACAAAGTCCTAGTAGAGGACAGGTAATAGACATGATGCTGGCATTGGGCATCAAAGTTGGTGAAATCTTTGCGGTGATCCATCCTCCGGCATCCCGTGACTTTGATTTAAGTTTTATTAATATAGTTGTTATGGAAATTTTTATTACTTCTTTTGGATTAATTAGAGGGACGGAACCATGGAGGAATTTTAGGATTATCCCATTAAGCAGACAGGAAGATATCAAGAATTTGACTATTCTTGTAAGGAATGAGAGTCTATTGCCTGAGGACATTGCGACATGGTTAGGTCGGTATGGCCAGTTACAGTGTCCTTTGCAGAAAAATTTGGATGAAAGAGGAATTTGGACTGGGGCATGGAGCACCAAGATCTGGTTACGCAGAGCCGGTAATACGGTTGCTCATGTCCCAGGCAGTGCGTTTTTGGGTCGTGACCGGATCTTGGTGTTCTATCCAGGACAACCAAGACGGTGTTTCAAATGTGGGTGTCCAACCCATTTGAGCGCAGACTGTACGGTAACAAGATGTATCAAGTGTTACAAATTTGGACACTCGAGTGAGACCTGTGGTCTCATATGCTGCAATTTATGTGGTCAGATGGGTCATTCCTTTAATAGGTGTCCAAAAGCCTTTAGAGGGGAGGCTGAACCTGAGAGGCAGGCAAATGTTAATTGTGCTTCCTCTGAGTCTAGACAAGTAGAGGTGGTAGTTGGGCGGAATGAGGGGGGTGTGGTTGAGAGAGGAGCGGTTGGTGTAGCCAGCGCTGCTCCTGCTGAAGTAGCACCTTGTGCAGTGGAGGAGAAGGGTCCAGGAAATGTCAGTGCAGTTGTTGTTTCCAAAGGGGAAAGACCTACAGTTGCCTCACCCAATGATGTTGGGGGAGGGGTGTCCCGGAAAGGGTTAGATTCGGTGGGAGAGAGGAGGGAGAGAACGGCAAGGAGGAGTAGGCAGAAGTTGAGGCGTGCTAGCACTTCTCGTAGCAGAAGCCCTCTCAGGTCAGGGTCGATTTCACCTTCCCCGCAGCGGGGTTTGACAGGTACAGGAATAGTATCTACAGATTCTGAAATGTCGGGGGCCGAATATAAAAGTGGGGAGGAAGCTGATGCAGAAGTTGGTATAGTTCGTGATGATAAGGTGGGGGAGGCTGATGTTAGTAGAGGTGAAGCTCTAGCTCCTGGATGTGGTAATGAGTTTACTACTGTAGGGAAAAAGAAGAAAAAGAAGAAAGAGCGTAGAATGCCGGAAAAGTGTTGAGAATAAATTTAATGGTTAATGATTAAGTTTATGTAAATGTATAGTAAAAGTTGTGTTTAGTTTATTTTTGTTATGTAAAATACTTGTAAATGTGTGGTAGCAGTTATCTGAAATAAAAAATATCCACCGATATAGCTAACTATCTTGCTCTTTTTAAATAGAGCTTGCAGTCAGTTGTAGGAGATTGTACGTGCTTATGCGTGCTCTGAACTCAGTATACACCGCTATATCCATCTATATAGCTAGCTATCTTGCTCGTTTTAAATAGAGCTTGCAGTCAGTTATAGGAGATTGTGCTTGCTGTCTGCGTGCTCTGAATCTAGTATACACCTCTATATCCACCTATTTAGCTAGCTATCTTGCTCGTTTTAAATAGAGCTTGCAGTCAGTTGTAGGAGATTGTGCGTGCTGTCTGCGTGCTCTGAACCCAGTATACACCGCTATATCCATCTATATATCTAGCTATCTTGCTCGTTTTAAATAGAGCTTGCAGTCAGCTGTAGGAGCTTGTGTGTGCTGGCTGCGTGCTCTGACCTGTGAGAGCTTCCAGAGTGGTGGAGGAGGAGAGGGAGCTGATGGCTTCAGTCAGCCCAGGCCAGGTGGCTGTTTCTCAGCCTGAGGAAAGGCGTGGTGCCCTAAAGCTCCAGGAGTTCGTTAAGGAGGAGAGGCTGTACTTAGAAAACCAGCTTGACTTGGTTGACTGGTCTCTGAGACAGCCAGGAGAAGACGTGGAGAAATCTGCGGAGAGGAAAAGGAAAGCCAAGAGCTTAATGGTAAAGGCTTCTCGCTGTTACTGCGAAAAAATGAAAATTTTGGCCGAGCTGAGGAATAGACGCGACAGATCGGGTGTCGGAAAGAGACCAGATTTTAAAGTTGCCATTGACGGGCTGAAAAAGCAGTGTAACATGCTTAGTGGGCTTTTGTCAAACCTAATTGAAAGTGCTTCAAGCGAGAAAGACTTTTTATTGGGCATAGATAAGGTCATGAGAGTGGCGTGTGAGGAAGGCTCTCAAGCAGGAAGACGCCGCAAGCAGCGTTTAACCATAGCCGCAACGCCTGAAGGAGAGATGGGAGATCCCTCTATGGAGGACACCCGTGGAGAGGCAGATGTAGATGGAGGGTCCAAGGCGGTAAGGCGCCATAAACAACGTCTATCGCAGACAGTAGAGCCCATGATTGAGGCGGCGGACCTTTCAGAAGATGAGATGTCAGCAGAAGAGGAAAAGGAACCGAATGTTTTGACTTCAAAAGAGACAGCTGTGGAGAGAAATGGTATGAACTCTAAACCCACGACCACTGGTTCAGGTAACACCGCGGAGGGTCCCAGCAAACCTGGGGGTACTCAGCCTGCAAGCAAGGCTGTGATCCCAGTGGTAGCGGTGAACTCCGGTGATGCGGTTGTGAGCCAGGGTCAGAGGGTGAAACAAATCCCGGATGGCGTGATGGACTCTAAACCTATGACCATGAGCTCAGGTAATACTGTGGAGGGTCTTGGTAAACCTGGGGGTTATCAGCCTGCAAGCAGGGCTGTGATCCCGGTGGTAATGGTAGACTCCAGTGAAGCAGTACCGAGCCAGGGTCTGAGGGTGAAGCAAAACTTGGTAGTACAGCTTAAGAGACTAGAGGAAGATAAAAAGACAATGAACTTACCTTGTCAACCCCTGGTGAACCCAGCCGGTGTTTGCGGGCAGGGCACGCCGTCAGTGGCTTTGTCGGCTGCCGCTGCTGCAAGCCGGTCCCAGGGCAAGGGGAAAGGACTCAAGGGTGAGGGTGGGAAAAAAGTTCAAGCCAGCATGGCCGTTGCTGTAGGGAATACAGTAACGGCCAGTAGTAAAGTAATGGCGGCACAGCCTAGTGAGACGCCGTCTTCCCGCGTTGGGAGAGGAGGTGGTGACAAACAGGAAGTAAAAGAATGTTTGGCGGGAAAGACTGGCGCGGTTTTTATGGGTGGGAAAGCTGTGGTCGCGCCGGAAGTGACGCGCTGCCCGGAAACGGAAGTTGACCGCATGGAGCATTTCCGGTCGGTGACTTCCGGCGAAACGGCCCAGCGGGAGGAAGTGGGTGGAGTCAGTGATGCCTGTATGGAAGAGCCTGATAGTTTTCAACCTGGCCAGGTGTCAGCATGGGGTGATTGTCCCATGGGTGATCTAGGGGACAACAGTCCGGCAATGGCTTATATCAAACATCTGGAGGAGTCCCAGCAGAACAATAAGGGACAGGTTGAGGTGGATTCCTGTGGGGCACATACGGAGGTGGGTGAGTCGGACAGCCTGGATGCTCTCATATGTGACCAGCCATTGAATGACTTGGAGGTGAGCTCTCCAGTAGTCCGGCAAGAGAATATGGAGGTAGAAGGTGATAGGCAAACTGAGGAGGTTGGTGCCGCTCATTCAGGTCCTGTGGAGGGGGTGTCCTCCCCCAGGCCTGTTTTAAGGGGTTCACCGGAGGTCAGGCTCCTAAATGCGCTAGGGGAGAAGCGCTCTTATGCGAACGTGGCTGGTTCAAATGTGTCTCTGGACCACCTGTACAATCAGTTTGGTGCCGGTAATTTTCGTGTCCCCCCGACTGACCAATTCTCTGGGGCCAATTCGTGGTCTCGGGGTACAGGTGGTCCAGAGCGCAAGCGCCGTAATGTGGTGCAACTGAGATGGGAGGGGGAGGGTCAATGCCCCAGTAGAGGTCAGGTAGTTGACATGGTTTTGTCATTAGGCATCAAGGTCAGCGAGATCTTTGCGGTCATTCACCCCGCAGGATCTCCTGATTTTGATCTAAGCTTTACCAATGTTGTGATTATGGAAATTTTCATCACTTCCTTTGGCTTGATTAGGGGGTCGGATCCCTGGAAAGGCTTCAGGATCATCCCTCTGAGTCGGCAGGAGGATGTGAAGAGTCTAACAATTTTGGTGAGGAACGAAAGTTTGCCGCCAGAGGACATTGCAACATGGCTAAGTAGGCATGGTCAACTGCAGTGTCCCCTGAGCAAAAGTTTAGATGAGCGAGGGGTTTGGACTGGGGCGTGGAACACCAGGATTCGGTTGCGGAGAGCTGGGAATACGGTGGCGCATGTTCCCGGTAGTGCGTTTATTGGAAGGGACCGAATCCTGGTGTTCTATCCAGGACAACCCAGGCGGTGCTTTAAATGTGGATGTCCGACCCATCTAAGTGCGGATTGTACAGTAGTGAGATGCATAAGGTGCAACAAGTTTGGTCACTCTGGTGAAGCTTGCGGCCTGATTTGTTGTAACCTGTGTGGACAAATGGGTCACCCCTTTAGTAGGTGTCCTAAGGCCTATAGGGGTGATGGCCCGTCTGGTGGTCAATCCAGAGGGGAAGCCGCCCCCCCTAGGCCCAGAAGGGGAAATGTGGGTGAAAGACAGAATGTGGCCGAGGGGGCACGGAGAGAACCTTCAGGGGCAGCTAAAACCCCTCTTGTTGAGGAGACCCCTGGTACTGCTTATGTGCCTGGAGGGTGGGGGGTCATCCGAATTGAATGTACCAATGGAAGGTGTAGCTTGTCCTGAGGATGCCTCTACAGTGAAGGTTTCTGGGGACAAAAGTATCTCTGCTGCTCCTCCTCTTGCTGGGAGTACCCCAAGTGGCAAAGTGGTGGCCCGTCGGGGACGGAGTCCGGCAGAGGGGAGGGGAGGAAGGGTTTTGAGAAGGGGGTCGATACGTCAGAAGCCGGAACCGGTAAGGAGCTCCTCCCGGAGTAGGAGCCCCCTTAGATCTCCTGGCCCGGCTTCTCTCTCTCCGTGTCGTCTTCCAGGTAAAGGGGTTGAATCCTCAGATTCGTCAGTATCGGGGGATGAGCGGGGGAATAGTAAGGTGATGGAAATGGAGGTTGGTGCAGCTCAGGATAAAGAAAGAAGGGAAGGTTTGGGTGAGGAAAAAGGTCCTATACCTGGTTGTAGTAGTAAAATTATTGGTAAGAAAAAGAAGAAAAAGAAGGAGCGTAGTGACTGGGATAAGGTCTTTGACAGTATGTTTGATGACCAAGTACGAGATCTTATTTTGTCTCCGTTATGTAAGCAAAGTGGCGCTAAGTAATTAAGTTCTAGTTAATGTTAAATTACTTTTGTTATATAACCTTGTAAAGTTTGTTATGTCATAAGTTATGTTTGGTAGCAGTCAAATTTAATAAAAACATCCATCTATATAGCTAGCTATCTTGCTCGTTTTAAATAGAGCTTGCAGTCAGTTATAGGAGATTGTGCTTGCTGTCTGCGTGCTCTGAATCTAGTATACACCTCTATATCCACCTATTTAGCTAGCTATCTTGCTAGTTTTAAATAGAGCTTGCAGTCAGTTGTAGGAGATTGTGCGTGCTGTCTGCGTGCTCTGAACCCAGTATACACCGCTATATCCATCTATATATCTAGCTATCTTGCTCGTTTTAAATAGAGCTTGCAGTCAGTTGTAGGAGATTGTGCGTGCTTGTGCGTGCTCTGAACCCAGTATACACCAATATATCCACCTATATAGCTAGCTATCTTGCTCGTTTTAAATAGAGCTTGCAGTCAGTTGTAGGAGATTGTGCGTGCTGTATGCGTGCTCTGAACCCAGTATACACCGCTATATCCACCTATATAGCTAGCTATCTTGATCGTTTTAAATAGAGCTTGCAGTCGGTTGTAAGAGATTGTGCGTGCTGTCTGCGTGCTCTTAATCCAGTATACACCTCTATATCCACCTATATAGCTAGCTATCTTGCTCGTTTTAAATAGAGCTTGCAGTCAGTTGTAGGAGATTGTGCGTGCTGTCTGCGTGCTCTGAACCCAGTATACACCGCTATATCCATCTATATAGCTAGCTATCTTGCTCGTTTTAAATAGAGCTTGCAGTCAGTTGTAGGAGATTGTGCGTGCTGTCTGCATGCTCTGAACCCAGTATACACCTCTATATCCACCTATATAGCTAGCTATCTTGCTCTTTTTAAATAGAGCTTGCAGTCAGCTGTAGGAGCTTGTGTGTGCTGGCTGCGTGCTCTGACCTGTGAGAGCTTCCAGAGTGGTGGAGGAGGAGAGGGAGCTGATGGCTTCAGTCAGCCCAGGCCAGGTGCCTGTTTCTCAGCCTGAGGAAAGGCGTGGTGCCCTAAAAATCCAGGAGTTCGTTAAGGAGGAGAGGCTGTACTTAGAAAACCAGCTTGACTTGGTTGACTGGTCTCTGAGACAGCCAGGTGAAGACATGGAGAAATCTGCGGAGAGGAAAAGGAAAGTCAAGAGCTTAATAGTAAAGGCTTCTCGCTGTTACTGCGAAACAATGAAAGTTTTGGCCAAGCTGAGGAATAGACGCGACAGATCAGGTATCAGGAAGAGATCAGAATTTAAACCTGCCATAGATGGACTGAAAAAGCAGTGTAATATGCTTGGTGAGCTTTTATCAAATCTAATTGAAAGTGCCTCAAGCGAAAAGGACTTTGTGTTGAGTATAGAAAAAGTTATGAAAGTGGCGTGCGATGAGGGCTCTCAAGCAGTAGGACGCCGCAAGCAGCGTTTAACCCCAACTACAGCGCCAGAAGGAGAGATGGAGGGTCCCTCTATGGAGGACACCCATGGAGAAGCAGAAGTGGAGGAAAAGAGGCCGGTAACACCAATATTGGTGGAGGCTCCAGCTGTAGCTGCAACCCCGGCCAGGAAAGAGACATCCCCGGTAAATGGGAGTGTGGAGGAGAGCGGTGATGGGAGAAGAAACCCCAAGGCAAAGAATGCTGTTCCCGATGGTACTGCGGAGGGGCCAGGTAAGCCTAAGGGGAGCCAGCCTGTGTGTGTGGCTGTGACCCCAGGTGGCGGTTTGGGTCCCGGTGATGCAGGAGGGAGACAATATCAGAAGGATAGCAAGGAGAAGAAAGACTTTAAGGAAAAATGTGAGAAGATTCCTGTGGTACAGCTAGCAAGACTGGTAGAAGATAAAGAAAAACCGGACTTACCAAAACAGTCCCCAATGATCCCGGCCGGTGATTGCAAGCAAGGCACGCCGTCAGCTGAGTTGTCGGCTGCCGCTGCTGCAAGCCGGACCCAGGGTAAGGGGAAGGGGGTTAAAACGTGTGGGGGGAGTGAGAAGAGCAAAGACAGCTTGGCCGGCACTGTGGTTGGTGGTGCAGTGAAGGCTAGCAGCAATGCTCCGGGTGACTTGGTAATGGCGGCCGCCGACAATAGAACGTTGTCTTCCCGCGGGAGGGAGGGCGGTACTGTTGGGCGGGGAGCCAATAGGAGTGCAATGAGAGCGGGTGACGCACTTCAGGTAGGCGGATCTGTTCCTGGCGGGGATGGTTCGAGGCCGGGAGTGAAGAACGCGGAAGCGGAGGTTGACCGCGGGAGGCCCCTTCGGTCAGTGACACCTGGGACTTCCGGTACTCCATCTTGTCAGGAGAATGCCGACGGGACTGATATGGAAATATCTAATGGTCTGGAACCAGGTCAGGTTTCTGCTTGGGGATATTGTCCCATGGGGGAGCTAGGAGATGACAGCCCTGCTATGGATTATATTCAAGGTTTAGAAGGGTCCCAACGGGAGCAGGGACAGGTGCCCAATGGATTCCTGTGGGGCCTATACAGAGGTGGCCTGGCAGGAGAATTGGAACGCCCTCTTCTATAGTTCAGAGGAGGAGGCCCCTCCAATGGAACAGTCTAGTAGGGGGGGAGGAGAGTAGGTGTCCCCAAGCTGAGAGGGTTGCTGTGTTGCCCCTGGTTGCTCCACCTGTCCCAGCAATAGAGGCTCCTCTTCCTGAACCTGTTTTGAGGGGTACACCGGAAGTGAGGCTGCTAACAGCCTTAGGGGAAAGACGTTCCTACGCAAATGTGGCAGGGTCAAATGTTGCGCTGGACCACCTGTACCATAAGTTCGGGGCTGGTAATTTTCGGGTGCCCCCAGCTGATCAGTCCTCCGGGGCAAATTCATGGTCTAAGGGGACGGGTGGTCCTGAACGCAAACATAGGAACGTTGTACAGTTAAGGTGGGAGGGGAGTGGCCAATGCCCTACAAGGGGTCAGGTTGTGGACATGATCCTATCATTGGGGATCAAGGTTGGGGAAATTTTTGCAGTAATCCACCCATCGGGTTCCCCTGATTTTGGCATAAGCTTCATGAATGTGGTAATCATGGAGCTTTTTATTGGTCTAATCAGGGGGACGGATCCGTGGAAAGGGTTCTGTATAATTCCTTTGAGTAGACAAGAGGACATCAAGAACATAACAATCTTAGTTAGACATGAGAGTCTGCCCCCAGAGGACATTGCAACTTGGTTAGGAAGACATGGCCAATTACAGTGTCCTCTAAATAAATGCCTGGATGAACGAGGGGTGTGGACTGGGGCATGGAACACTAGGATTAAGTTAAAAAGGGCCGGCAACACGGTTGCACATGTCCCGGGTAGTGGTTTCCTGGGAAAGGATAGGATCCTGGTGTTCTATCCAGGCCAACCCCGTCGTTGTTTTAGATGTGGGTGCCCAACCCACTTGAGTGCAGACTGCACGGTGGTGCGGTGCAGCAAGTGCAACAAATTTGGGCACTCAGGGGAGTCTTGTGGCCTGATCTGCTGCAACCTCTGTGGTCAAATGGGGCATCCATTTAGTAGATGCCCCAGGGCGTACAGGGGAGAAGCAGCAGTTGGCAGTAGATCAGGTGGTAATGCTGCTCCACCTCCAGCTGGGCGGAGATCTGGAGGGGAGGGGCAGAGTAACATGTCTGGGCAGGGGGCAGGAGGAATCCCGGACTCAGAAGGAACCTAAGGTGCCCCAGAAAGAGAAGGGGGTTCGGTCTACGAATGTAGCCCAGGCTCCTGATAGTATAGTTCAAGCTTCTATAAGTAAGGTTGGGTCCGTGATGCCTTCTGAGTCTCTCCCTTCTGGGGGAGTGGTGCAGGGATCTTGTCCCCAGTTCCTGGTCCCTCTCCCCTTCCTCGGAGGCAGCGATCTGGTGGTCGCTTAGCTGCCACCTCCTCGTCTGATTCCTCAGCGGGTGAGAGCCAGACCGGGGAGGAGGAGATGGAGGTGTCAGTAAAGGGCGCTCAGAAGCGTCCTAAAGAGTTATCAGATGAGGAAGGTGAGGTAACCTGGGTAACGGTCAAGAAGAAGCATAGTAAAAAGAAGAAGAAAAGGGTCCCACTACCTGAGGTGGAGTCTAGGTCCTCACCAGGGCCTAGCAACAGGGGTGAAGCTCATCTTCTAGATTTTTCCTCAGGGGATGAGTGTGTTGAAGATATGTAAATATAATTGTACAGTTCCACGGATGTTGTGATTCCAAGTGATATGATTATGTTATGAGTGGAATGTAACTGGTGTTGTTTTTGTAAAGTTTTGATTTCTTGTATGTTTTGGTAGCAGAAAATCATTAAAAAAATATATCCACCTATATAGCTAGCGATCTTGCTCGTTTTAAATAGAGCTTGCAGTCAGTTGTAGGAGATTGCGTGTGCTGTCTGCGTGCTCTGAACCCAGTATATACCGCTATATCCACCTATATAGCTAGCTATCTTGCTCGTTTTAAATAGAGCTTGCAGTCAGTTGTAGGAGATTGTGCGTGCTGTCGGCGTGCTCTGAACCCAGTATACACCGCTATATCCACCTATATAGCTAACTATCTTGCTCGTTTTAAATAGAGCTTGCAGTCAGGTGTAGGAGCTTGTGTGTGCTGGCTGCGTGCTCTGATCTGTGAGAGCTTCCAGAGTGGTGGAGGAGGAGAGGGAGCTGATGGCTTCAGTCAGCCCAGGCCAGGGGCCTGTTTCTCAGCCTGAGGAAAGGCGTGGTGCCCTAAAACTCCAGGAGTTCATTAAGGAGGAGAGGCTGTACTTAGAAAACCAGCTTGACTTGGTTGACTGGTCTCTGAGACAGCCAGGAGAGGACGTAGAGAAATCTGCGGAGAGGAAAAGAAAAGCCAAAAGCTTAATGGTAAAGGCTTCTTGCTGTTACTGTGAAAAAATGAAAGTTTTGGCCGAGCTGAGGAATAGACGTGACAGATCAGGTATCAGGAAGAGACCAGAATTTAAAGCTGCCATAGATGGACTGAAAAAGCAGTGTAACATGCTTGGTGAGCTTCTGTCAAATCTAATTGAGAGTGCTTCAAGCGAGAAAGACTTTTTATTGGGCATAGAAAAGGTCATGAGAGTGGCGTGTGATGAAGGCTCTCAAGCGGTAAGACGCTGCAAACAGGGTTTAACCCCAGCCGCAACGCCAGAAGGAGAGATGGAGGGTCCCTCTATGGAGGACACCCATGAAGAGACAGATGCAGAGGAAAAGGAGCTGGTAACCCCAGCATTGGTGGAGGCTCCAGACATGAATGAAGCTGTGGTTGCTACCCCGGCCAGGAGTGAGACATCCCTGGTAAAAGGAAGTGCGGAGGAGAACGGAGATGGGAGGAGAAACCCCAAGGCAAAGAATGATGTTCCCGGTGGTACTGCGGAGGGGCCAGGTAAGCCTAAGGGGAACCAGCCTGTGTGTATGGCTGTGACCCCGGGTGGCAGTTTGGGTCCTGGTGATGCAGGATGGAGACAACATCAGAAGGATAGCAAGGTGAAGAAAGACTTTAAAGAAAAACGAGAGAGGGTTCCTGTGGTACGGCTAGCAAGACTGGTAGAAGATCCGGACTTACCAAAACGGTCCCCCATGATCCCGGCCGGTGATTGCATGCAGGGCATGCCATCAGCTGAGTTGTCGGCTGCCGCTGCTGAAAGCCGGACCCAGGGTAAGGGGAAGGGGGTCAAAGGGTGTGGAGGGAGTGGGAAGAGTAAGGACAGCTTGGCTGAAGATACAGTGAAGGCTAGCGGCAAAACTCCAGGTGACTTGGTAATGGCGGCCGCCGACAGTGGAGCGCCGTCTTCCCGCGGGAGGGAGGGTGGTGCTATTGGGCGGGAGACCAATAGGAATGTAACGAGTGCGGGTGACGCGCTTCCGGTAGGCGGGTCTGTTCCTGGTGGGGATGGTTCGAGGCCGGAGGTGAAGATCGCAGAAGTGGAAGTGGACCGCGGGGGGCATTTCTAGTCAGTAACGCCTGGGACTTCCGGTACTCCATCTTCTCAAGAGGATGCCGGTGGGACTGATAATAATATGGAGATATCCAATGTTTTAGAGCCGGGTCAGGTTTCCGCCTGGGGGGATTGTCCCATGGGGGAGCTAGGTGATGACAGCCCTGCTATGGATTATATCTGGGGTTTGGAGGGGTCCCAACAGGAACAGGGACAGGTCCCAGTAGATTCCTGTGGGGCCTATGCAGAAGTAGCTTGACAAGAGAAATGGAACACCCTCTTCTATAGTTCAGAGGAGGAGTTTCCTCCAATGGAACAGTCTAGTAAGGGTGGAGAGGTGAGTAGGTGTCTCCAGGCTGAGGGGGGTTGCTGTTCTGCCCCCGGTTGCTCCCCCTGTTCCAGTAACGGAGGCTCCTCTCCCTGAGTCTATTCTGAGGGGTACACCAGAAGTGAGGCTGTTAACAGCCTTAGGAGAAAGACGTTCCTATGCTAATGTGGTAGGGTCAAGTGTTGCGCTGGACCACCTGTACCATCAGTTTGGGGCTGGTAACTTCCGGGTGCCCCCGGCTGATCAGTCCTCTGGGGCAAATTCGTGGTCTAGGGGGACAGGTGGTCCTGAGCGCAAGTACAGGAATGTTGTACAGTTAAGGTGGGAGGGGAGTGGCCAATGCCCTACGAGGGGCCAGGTTGTGGATATGATCCTATCATTGGGGATCAAGGTGGGGGAAATTTTTGCAGTGATCCACCCATCGGGTTCCCCTGATTTTGACATAGGCTTCACGAATATGGTAATCATGGAACTTTTCATTACTTTGTTTGGAAGGGGTTCCGCATGATTCCCATGAGTAGGCAGGAGGATATCAAAAATGTAACAGTTTTAGTCAGAAATGAGAGTCTGCCCCCCAGAGGACATTGCAACTTGGTTGGGGAGACATGGCCAATTGCAGTGTCCCCTAAATAAATGTTTGGATGAACGCGGGGTGTGGACTGGGGCATGGAGCACCAGGATCAAGTTAAAAAGGGCTGGCAATACAGTTGCACATGTTCCGGGTAGTGCCTTCCTGGGAAGGGATAGGATCCTGGTGTTCTATTCAGGCCAGCCCCGTCGTTGTTTTAGGTGTGGGTGCCCAACCCACTTGAGCGCAGACTGCACGGTGGTGCGGTGCAGCAAGTGCAATAAATTTGGGCACTCAGGGGAGACTTGTGGTCTGATCTGCTGCAATCTCTGTGGTCAAATGGGGCATCCATTTAGTAGATGCCCCAGGGCGTACAGGGGAGAGGCAGCGGCGGGCAGTAGGTCAGGTGGTAATGCTGCTCCACCCCCAACAGGGCAGAGATCTGGAAGGGAGGGGCAGGGTGACGTTTTTGGGCCAGGGGGGCAGGAGGAACCCCAGACTCAAAAGGTACGTAAGGTGCCACAAAAAGAGAAAGGGGTTCGGTCGGGTAATGTAGCCCTGGCTCCTGATAGTATAGTTCAGGCTTCTACAAGTGAGGTTGGGTCCGTGGTGCCTCCCATGTCTCTCCCTTCTGGGGGTGTGGCGCCTCGGTGGCATCGATCTGGTGGTCGCTTAGTTGCCATCTCCTCGTCTGATTCCTCAGCGGGTGAGAGCCAGACCGGGGAGGAGGAGATGGAGGTGTCAGTAAAGGGCGCTCAAAAGCATCCTAAAGAGGTATCGGATGAGGAAGGTGAAGTAACCTGGGTAACGGTTAAAAAGAAGCATAGTAAAAAAAAGAAGAAAAAGGTTCCACTACCTGAGGTAGAGTCTAGGTCCTCACCAGGGCCTAGCAGCAGGGGAGAAACTAAACTTATAGATTTCTCCTCTGGGGATGAGTGTGTTCAAGATATGTAAAGTATAGTTATGTAGTTCCACAGATGTTGTGGATTCAAGTGATATGATTTTGTTATAAGTGTAATGGGAATATTAACTGATGTTGTTTTTGTAAAGTTTTGATTTTCTTGTATGTTTGGTAGCATAAAACTGTTAAAAAATATCCACCTATATAGCTAGCTATCTTCCTCGTTTTAAATAGAGCTTGCAGTCAGTTGTAGGAGATTGTGCGTGCTGTCTGCGTGCTCTGAACCCAGTATACACCGCTATATCCACCTATATAGCTAGCTATCTTGCTCGTGTTAAATAGAGCTTGCAGTCAGTTGTAGGAGATTGAGCGTGCTGTCTGCGTGCTCTGAACCCAGTATACACCGCTATATCCACCTATATAGCTAGCTATCTTGCTCGTTTTAAATAGAGCTTGCAGTCAGTTGTAGGAGATTGTGCGTGCTGTCTGCGTGCTCTGAACCCAGTATACACCGCTATATCCATCTATATAGCTAGCTATCTTGCTTGTTTTAAATAGAGCTTGCAGTCAGTTGTAGGAGATTGTGCGTGCTGTCTGCGTGCTCTGAACCCAGTATACACCGCTATAGCTAGCTATCTTGCTCGTGTTAAATAGAGCTTGCAGTCAGTTGTAGGAGATTGTGCGTGCTGTCTGCGTGCTCTGAACCCAGTATACACCGCTATATCCACCTATATAGCTAGCTATCTTGCTCGTGTTAAATAGAGCTTGCAGTCAGTGTTAGGAGCTTGTGTGTGCTGGCTGCGTGCTCTGGTCTCTGAGGACTTCCAGAGTGGTGGAGAAAGAGAGGGAGCTGATGACTTCAGTCAGCCCAGGCCAGGTGCCTGTTTCTCAGCCTAATGAAGGACGTGGAGCCCCTAAGCTCCTGGAGCTCGTCAAGGAGGAGAGGTTGTTTTTGGAGAACCAGCTGGATCTTGCAGATTGGTCTCTGAGACAGCCAGGAGAGGATGTGGAGAAATCTGCAGACAGAAGAAAGAAAGCTAAAAGCTTAATTGTAAAGGCTTCCCGCAGCTACTGCGAGAAAATGAAGGTCCTGGCGGAGCTAAGGAACCGGAGAGACAGATCAGGCGTTGTAAAGAGACAGGAGTATAAGACGGTGATAGACGGATTGAAGAAGCAGTGCAACATATTGGGTGAGCTGTTATCCAACCTGATTGACAGTGCTTCTGGTGAGAAAGACTTTCTATCTAACGTGGACAAAGCGATGAGAATTGCGTGTGACGAGGGGACCCAGGCAGGGAGACGCCGTAGACTGTATCCAGCCCCGAACACAACGCAGGAGGAGGAAATGGCGGGTCCCTCTGTGGAAGCCAGCCATGAAGAAAAGGAAAGTGTGGTGGAAAGAAAGGTGGCCAGTGACAAACCAGAGGGAAAGACTGTGGTGGAAAGAAAGCCAGCGGTGTGTAAAGAAACAGTTTTGGAGAGAGAGAGTGCTGTGAAGGCTGAAAATGTGAAGAGCATTCCTGGTGAAAAGACTGCTAGCCCTGCTAACTCCACTAATCCTGCAGAGGGGTCAGGTAAGCCTAAGGGTTGCCAGCCTATGAATGAGGCTGTGTCCCCAGAGGGCAGGTTAGACCCCGGTGAAGTGGGAAGGAGGCAGCAAAAGGACATTAAAGACAGGAGTGTTGTTAAGAAGATACCAGTGGTGCAGCTTGCTAGGATAGTAAGCAAAGGAAAAATGGACTTACCTGTACAGTCCCCAGTGATCCCAGCCGGTGGTTGCAAGCAGGGCACGCCGTCAGTTGCGTTGTCGGCTGCCACTGCTGCAAGCCGGTCTCAGGGTAAGGGGACTAGGGTATATGAGAGTCAAGCCAGCTTGGCTGCCGCTGTGGGCAGCGGTGCAGTGTCGGCCGGCGGCATGGCATCTGACAGTTCGGGAATGGCGGCCGTGAATAAGAGAACGCCGTCTTCCCGCGGGAGGAGGGGTGGTGCTACTGACCGCGAGGCCAATAGTAGCGCGGGAAGGGGTGATGACGCACTTCCGGTGCGCGAGCTGGTTCATGGCGAGAATAGCCCGCGGCCTGAAGTGACGGTGGCGGGTCCGGAAGTTGACCCCGAGGGTCGTTTTCAAAGGACTTCCGGTCTGCTTTCTGGTCAAGAGAGTGTAAACAGTACCAGTAACAGTAATGTTGAAATGTCTAATTGTATAGTGCCAGAACAAGCTACGGCCTGGGGTGACTGCCCAATGGGCGAGCTTGATGGTGAGAACCCTGCAATGACGTTCATTCGCGGCTTGGAGGGTTCTCAATCAGGGCCGAGCCAAGTCTCAGTGGATTCCTGCGGGGCCCATATGGAGGTGGAGTGGCAGGAAGCCTGGGAGGCTTTGCTTTATAGCTCTGAGGATGAGACCTATCCTAAAGTTCAGGCTGGGGTAAACGATGTGGGGAGTGTGACTTCCCATGCCGTGAGTGGGGGGGCTGCTTCTCATGTTGTACCCCCAGTGTCTGTGGCAGAGGCTCCTCCTCCGGGACCCGTACTAAGGGGGACACCGGAGGTAAAGTTGCTGACGGCACTTGGTGAAAGGCGTTCCTACGCCAATGTGGCTGGGTCCAGTGTGCCTCTGGACCACCTGTACCACCAGTTTGGGGCCAGTAACTTTCGGGTACCCCCGGCTGGTCAGACCCCTGGGGCCAGTACTTGGTCTAGGGGGACAGGTGGTCCGGAGCGCAAGCGTAGGAATGTGGTCCAGCTGAGATGGGAGGGTGAAGGTCAGTGCCCCACGAGGGGCCAAGTGGTTGACATGGTCCTGGCGTTGGGGTTCAGGGTGGCTGAGCTATTTGCTGTGATCCACCCAGCTGGCACCCCTGACTTTGATGTCAGTTTCACCAACGCTGTGACTATGGAGCGTTTTATAACCGCTTTTGGGTTGGTTAAAGGGGCTGATCCCTGGAAAGGGTTCCGCCTGATTCCTTTGAGTAGGCAGGAGGAGATTAAAAACCTGACGGTGTTAGTAAGGAACGAGAGCCTGCCCCCGGAGGACATAGCAACTTGGCTGGGGAGACACGGCCAGTTGCAGTGTCCTCTAAATAAATGCTTAGACGAGCGTGGGGTATGGACTGGAGCATGGAACACCAGGATTCGTTTGAGAAGATCTGGCAACACGGTTGCACATGTCCCAGGAAGTGCTTTCCTGGGACGAGATAGAATCCTGGTGTTCTACCCAGGCCAGCCCCGTAGGTGTTTCAGGTGTGGGTGTCCAACCCACATGAGTGCAGATTGCACAGTTGTGCGCTGCACTAAGTGCAATAAGTTTGGACACTCAGGTGACACGTGTGGGTTGATCTGCTGCAACCTTTGCGGTCAAATGGGGCATCCCTTTAGCAGATGCCCCAGAGCCTACAGGGGTGAAGCTGCAGCAGGTGGTGGGCCAGGAGGGGATAGTGCACCTCCTCCTGCTGGGCAGAGTTCTGGAGGGGAAAGGCAGGGAAGCGCTCCTACGGCGGAGCCACAGGGTGCACCCCGAGCCCAGAAGGCAAGTAGGGTCCCTCAAAGAGGAAAGGGGGTACGGCCTGCAGATGTTGCCCAGGCCCCTGTCACTGAAGTTCAGGTGCCCGGTCCAGATATTGGTCAGGTGGAGGTAGTTGGGCCTCCCCTTTTGGATAAGGGGGGGGCACAGGGTTCTGTTTCCCAGGTTACTGCTCCCACTCCCCTTCCTCGGAGATGTAGGCCGGGCAGACGTCTGGTCACTGTCTCCTCATCCGATTCTTCGGCTGGGGATGACAGGTCTGGGGAGGAGGAGATGGAAGTCTCGGTTAAGGGGGCTCAGAAACGCCCAAAAGAAGTATCGGATGAGGAGGGTGAAGTGGCTTGGGTCACGATTAGGAAAAAGCAGGGGAAGAAGAAGAAAAAAAGGGCCCCGTTACCTGAGGTGGATCCTGGGCCACCGGAAGGGCCTAGCAGTAGGGGTGATGCTCTACTTATAAATTTTTCTTCTGGGGAGGAGGAGGGGGAAGATGATATGTAAAAATTGTTTTTTCCCTTTTTGACTGTATAGTTTATCATTGTTAGTTTTTGTAAAGTGAATGTAAACTGATGTTTGTTTTGTTATGTTAAGCTTGTAATTTGGTAGCAGTATACTGGAATAAAAAATATCCACCTATATAGCTAGCTATCTTGCTCGTTTTAAATAGAGCTTGCAGTCAGTTGTAGGAGATTGTGCGTGCTGTCTGCGTGTCCTGAACCCAGTATACACCGTTATATCCACCTACATAGCTCTTCTCTAATTGAGCCATCTGCCATCTGCAGGAGTTAGTGGGTGTTGTGCGTGCCTCCAGCACAATATACACTACCCAATTGCTGGTTTTCCCAACTCCCTTCAGGCCATTACCATGTCTGGAAGGCCAGCAAGGAGAGGCAGACAGCCGCGAGCCGATAAAAGAGGGCAAGCAGGCTCTGTGTGTAGAGACAACAGTGCTAGTCATGGACACGGTGCATCGTCATCATCAGCACGTGGCCATGTGACACGCTTGTCCTTCTTTTCGGCAGCTGGACATGTTGAGCCGCAATATGCCAACGACTTGGTAGAGTGGATGACCAAACCCTCTTCATCCTCCTCATCCTCTCTCACCCAGGCTCAGGGTACTAGCAAAGCAGCTGCCAATGCATCGTCTTCCCTCCTCTCAATGTCATCATCAGTGACTCCTACCCTAGACCCACCACGTCCTCCTGAGGAGTCTCCTGAACTCTTTGAGCACAGTGTTGGGTACATGCTCCAGGAGGATGCCCAGTGTTTTGTAGGCTCTGATGATGATACTCAGCTAGAGGAAGGCAGTAGCGTGAATGCAGAGAGAGGGGATGCTCAAGAAGGACAGCAATCTGGCAGTCATGTTCCACAAGCTGCAGCATACTGCCATCCGCCTGTGCAGGGCGCTGCCTCTGCGCATTATTCTAAAAGTTCTTTGGTGTGGGCCTTTTTTGAGACGAGTGCATCAGATCGCACCGCTGCTATTTGCAACATATGTCTCAAGCGTATCTCGCGTGGCCAAAACATCAGCCGCTTGGGCACCACATGCTTGACCAGACATATTTTGACCTGCCATGCAGCTCGTTGGCAAGCTTACCTCAAAGACCCACACCAAAGAACAAAGCGGACCTCTCCTTGCTCCTCATCAGCTGGGATCTCCAACCCCACTAGACCTTCAGTCCTCTCTGAAACCTGCTCTGAGAGGAATGAAGGTGTAGAATTAGGTGTGTCACAGCCAAGTGCTTCCAGGCACTCTGCTAGCAGTACACCCATGTCCGATTATAGCAGGCAAATGTCTCTGCCCCAGCTGCTGGACCGGCGAAAGAAGTTCACTCCCAGCCATCCACATGCCCAGCGGTTGAATGCTAGCTTGGCTAAATTGCTAGCACTTCAACTGCTGCCTTTTCAGTTGGTAGACTCGGCCCCCTTCCGTGAGTCTGTACAATGTGCGGTTCCTCAGTGGCAGGTCCCCAAACGCCACTTTTTCTCACGGAAGGCGATTCTGGCTCTCTACCGGCATGTGGAAGGCAATGTCCTTGCCTCGCTGGACAGGGCGGTCAGCGGTAAGGTGCATATTACCGCTGACTCATGGTCCAGCAGGCATGGACAGGGACGTTACCTGTCTTTCACGGCCCATTGGGTCACTCTTCTGGCAGCTGGGAAGGATGCAGGACAAGGTGCAGTAGTGTTGGAGGTTGTTCCGCCACCACGCCTCCAAAATGCTACTATTGGTTGTGACACAACTCTCTCCTCCACCCCCTCCTCTTCTTCTTCCTCCATGGCCTCTTCCAGTGCTCTGTCCTCAGAACCAGCGGTGCTCCGTAGGCGTTCCAGGGGCTACGCAAGTACGCAGGCAAAACGATGCCATGCCGTGCTTGCGCTGGTTTGTTTGGGGGACAGGAGCCACACTGGGGCGGATGTTTTGTCAGCTCTGGCAGCTTTGCAGCAGGCCGAGAGGTGGTTGACGCCACGCCAGCTTAAGCCAGGAATGGTGTTTTGCGACAATGGCACCAACCTCCTCTCCGCCCTTCGACAGGGACAACTGACCCATGTGCCCTGTGTAGCTCACGTCCTTAACCTGGTGGTGCAGCGGTTCTTGGGCAGGTACCCAGGCTTACAGGATGTCCTGAAGCAGGCCAGGAAAGTCTGTGTGCATTGCCGCTGATCATTTAATGCCTGTGCTCGGCTGGCTGAGCTCCAAAAGGAGTT
Organism: Lithobates pipiens; assembly: GCF_037356315.1. Classification (NCBI taxonomy): domain Eukaryota; kingdom Metazoa; phylum Chordata; class Amphibia; order Anura; family Ranidae; genus Lithobates; species Lithobates pipiens. The sequence continues at coordinate 113,393,838 of NW_027507787.1, forward strand.
GAACCTGCCCAAGAACCGCCTTATATGTGACATGCCCACCAGGTGGAACTCAACTTGGCCATGCTGCAGCGGCTGCACATGCAGCAGAGGGCCATCAATGAGTAACTGTGCGACTACGGCACCAGGACAGGGTCAGGGGAGCTCGGTTTTTTCTCACCACGCCAGTGGGGCATGATCAGGGATGCATGCACTGTCCTGTCACCGTTTGAGGAGGCCACAAGGATGGTGAGCAGTGACAGTGCATGCATCAGTGACAGTGTACCTCTTGTCCACCTCTTGGAGCATACGCTGCGTGGAATAATGGACAGGGCACTTGAGGCAGAACAGAGGCAGGAAGAGGAGGACTTCCTTGCCTCTCAAGGCCCCCTTTATCCAGACAGTGTTCCTGCTGGGCCACCCATCACACGGGATGAGGAGGAGGAGGAGGATGATTGTGTCAGTATGGAGGTGGAGGCTGGCACTCAGCATCAGCAGCAGCAGCAGCAGCAGCTGTCTTGTAGGGATGATTTACAGTCCCAAGAAACCCGTGGACTTGTACGTGGCTGGGAGGAGGTAGCTGCGGATCATGTTGTCCTTAGTGACCCAGAGGACCCCGGACCGAATGCCTCAGCTAACCTATGCTGCATGGCTTCCCTGATCATGCAAAGCCTGCGGAAGGATCCTCGTATTCTTCGGATCAAGGAGAGGGACCATTACTGGCTGGCCACTCTCTTTGATCCACGGTACAAGGGTAAGGTTGCCGACCTTATCTTGCCGTCGCAGAGGGAGCAGAGGATGAGACATCTCCGGGAGGCCTTGCAGAAAGGTCTGTGCAACGCGTTCCAAGATACTGGGAGGTTACAAACTCCTGGTCCTGGACAACGTGTTGCTGAGGCATCGGTCAGAAGGAGTGGTGGAGAAGGTGGCCGTCTGACCGATGCTTTCAGAATTTTTTTTAGTCCGCAGCCCCAAGGTATGATCGGTTCCAGCAACCATCGCCAGTGTCTGATTTACATGGTGCAGGAATACCTAGGGGCAAGGTCAGACTTGGACACCTTTCCCACCGAAAATCCTCTGGCTTACTGGATCTTGAGGATGGATCACTGGCCAGAGCTTGCACAGTATGCAATTGAGCTACTGGCCTGTCCTGCATCCAGCGTTCTTTCTGAACGCACCTTCAGTGCTGCTGGTGGCTTTGTTACCAATCACAGGGTGCTCCTGTCCACCGACTCAGTTGATCGACTGACCTTCATCAAGATGAATCAGTCTTGGATCACCCACAGCTGCCAAGCACCTGAAGCTGATGTAACCGAATAATTTTTTTAGAAATATCACATCCCTTCAAGACTGCTTATGCTGATTCTGAGTGACTGTCCTGTTATGTTGATTGTCTATCCTATTCCTCCTCCGCTGATATGTTGGAAGAACATTTTTGGTTCTGGGTGATGCCACCAGCCCAATTTTTCTGCCCCTGTTTAACAGGGGCGTTTAATTACAATTTTTGATGCAATGCTTTGCAGCAGGGCTCATTCCTGCACTACAACTAGAGTGTATGGGAGAGGTTGCAGTGTCATGCCACCAGCACCAGTGCCAGCAGCCCAATTTTTCAGCCCCTGTTTAACAGGGGCATGTAATTACAATTCTTGATATAATATTTCACAGGAGGGCCCATTCCTGTGCCCACCCAGAGTAACTGTGAGGACTTATAGTGTTGTGGCACCAGCACCACAACCACCAAAGGTCAATTTTTCTACCACTGTTCAACAATGGCATGTAATTACAATTCTTGATATAATCGTTCACAGCAGGGCACTCCAGCGCCCACCAAGAGTCACTTTGAGGGCTTACAATGTTGTGGCAAAACCAACACCTTGTTCCGCCATTTCTGCAGAGCATATAGGGCAGGCCCCTACTTTCAAACATCCAACTTACAAACATCTCCTACTTGCAAACGAAAGGAGACAACAGAAAGTGAGATGAAAAAAGACGGACGGCAAAACAAATTATACAGGGGTGATAACCCTTCCCTATGTTTTCCAAAAAGCTTAAAAATAGATTTTTTGACTGGAGCTACACTTTAAAAATATACCAGTTGAAAATTACAAACAGATTCTACTTAACACAACAAACCTACACAGTCCCTGTCTTGTTTGCACCACCTGTATACTGCTGTTCTGAGTATATAGGGCCTGGGGGCCACACGTATTTCCTTTTTTTAATATGGGCTACCCATGCCATTTTTCTCAATGATTTTCAACCATATTGCAGGAACCAGATATAACATTAAAACCGCAAGCAGTTTTAAATGACGTTATTTCCGTTAAATGTAATTTTGTGCAGGGACTATTCTAAACACGTGAAACACGTGGCACTTCACAGACATACTATAGACACCCCCCAGGCACTATATTTAAAGGAATATTTCACTTTTTTTTCACTCAGTTTTTAAACCTTTTTTTGCATTGACCCATGTTCTCTGAGGCAGGAGCCAGGTCCCCAAACCCTTTTTAGGACAGTATCTTGCATATTAGCAGTTAAAATTTGCACTTTTAATTTCGAACGTTCGAGTCCCATAGACTTCAATGGGGTTCTAACGTTCGTACGAATTTGGGGTCCGTTCGAAAGTTCTGGTGTGAACCGAACCAGGGGGTGTTCGGCTCATCCCTATGATTTATATCCACATTATGAGTGTTGACAATACTAGATGGGAGTTCATTGTAAATATGGATTGCAAATTTTCAATCTAGGTACGTTTATCAATGGACTGTTCTATGCACATGTTTAATTGATTGATGTCAATTTCCTGTCCCGCCCATCGCTATGGGCGGATCAAATTCAGAATAATGCATTTATAAGAACAGCAATGTGGGGGGACATGGTATGCCCTTGTTGATGACCGCTGATGACCGCTTGTGTCGAAAAGCATCGGGATTGCTTTTTTGAATCGATTTTACTTTCAGTGATCACTTTAATATTTTTGTTAAATGCGTATATTTTAATAAAACCAACTGGTTTATTTTTTTGACCTATACTATCCGGAGCCCCCTCTTCTTTTTCTATTTTCGGTTTATGTGATATTCTTTGGAGCTCTCATCCAAAATCAAAGCTTTGTTACTCCCTGCTTTGGAGACATTGCCTCTTTGGGCTATGGAAAACATTGGCCGGTGACCACCTGGACCGCTTACCTTCATCTGAGATTGAGGACGTCTATGGGAGGATTGTTGGTTGAGATCGATTTCCATTAAGAGCTGGAACACAATCCCTTTGGGATTACACGCACTTTTGACCCACTGTCATACTATTGATTGATTGATTGATTTCTATTGATTGCTGTGTCTTCAGACATTACTACAGACAAGCTGATCTCTGTCGGTGGTTTTCCTGTAGCCTTAATCCTGGGTCCCCAAGAGAGAATTGGTTGACTCTGCCTAAATATTATATGAGGACTCTCGCATAGATTGATACACTATTAATTGTTTGAATTTTTTGCTATGGTACTTTATTGACATCACGTTTTTTCACAGTTGTATGTGTACTCCACTGGGGATTGCACATTATACATATTGTTGTTCACACAGATAAGTGTGAGACTTCCCTGTGGTTCAACAGAGGTTGCTTACACTTTTCGTACAAATTGTCTCTAGATTTTTGTACACTCATTTTTTCTCTTAGCGCTACATTTTTTGTTTCACATTTATTGTAACTTTGTTTGAGTGTTAGCTGCTTGTTGTATTATAGTAGCGCAGTGTTTCACCCCCCCTTTTTTCTGTATACCCCACCCTCTCTGAATACCCTTGCCTTTTTTCTGTATACACTAGCCTCTCTGTATACCCCAGCCTCTCTGCATACACTGGCTTTTCTGTATACACTAGCCTCTCTGTATACACTAGGCTATCTGTATACCTTAGGCTTTCTGTATACCCCAGCTTGTCTTTTATATACACTAGCCTATCTTCTGTATGCCATAGCATCTCTGTATACACTAGCCTCTCTGTACTCCCCAGAATGTCTTCTGAATACACTAGCCTATTTGTACACACTAGCCTCTCTGTATACACTAGCCAGTCTTCTGTATGCACTAGCCTATTTGTATTCACTAGCCTCTGTGTATATCATTGCTTTTCTTCTGTATACACTAGCCTCTCTGTATACCTTAGACTCTCTGTATAAACTAGCCCGTCTTTACACACTAGCATCTCTGTGTACCCCAGCATCTCTATGTACCCCAGCATCTCTGTATACACTATCCTGTCTTCTGTATACCCTAGCTTGCCTTTTATATACACTAGCCTGCCTTGTGTATACCCTAGCTTCTCTGTATACCCCAGGCTCATTGTATACTCCAGTCTACCTTTTGTATACATTAGCCTATCTGTATACAACTAGCCAGAATTCTGTATACACTAGCCTCTCCGTATGTACTATAGCCCCTTTCTATTCCCTTGTTTGTCTTTTCTGTAAACTAGCCTCACGGTATACCCTAGCCTCTGTGTATACACTAGCCTCTCTGTATACCCTAGCCTCTTTATTGTATCCCATAGGCTCTCTATATATAGTAGTCTGTATGTATACACTAACAAGTCTGCATACACTAGCCTCTATGTGTACCCCAGCCTCTCTGTGTACCATTGGCCGTCTTCTGTATAAACTAGCCTCTCTGTAGCTCTCTACACTAGCCCGTCTTTATCCACTAGTCTCTCTGTGTACCCCCGCCTCTCTGTATATAGTAGCCTCTCGGTATACCCCAGCCTGTCTTCTGTATACCCTAGCTTGTCTTTTATATACACTAGCCTGTTTACTGTATAACATAGTTTCTCTGTATACCCCAGCCTCACTAGATATCCCAGACTTTTTTCTGTATACACTAGCCTGTCTGTATATAATAGCATGTCTTATATACACAATAGCCTCTCTGTATACACTAGTCAGTCTTCTGTATACACTAGGCTCTCCATATACACTCGACTCTCTGAATACACTACCCTGTATATACACATTAGCCAGTTTTCTTTATAAACTAGTCTCTCTTTATAAACCTGTCTTCTGTATACCCGAGGCTCTCTGTATACACCATTCTCTCTGTATACACTAGGCTGTCTGTATAAACTGGCCTCACTGTATACCCTAGCTTGCCTTTTGTATTCATTAGCCTCACTGTATGCCGTAGCCTCTCTGTATACACCAGCCTGTTTTCTTTATATCATAGCCTCTCTGTATACCCCAGTCTCTCTGTATACACTAGTCCATCTGTATACACTAGCAAGTTTGCATACAGTAGCCTCTCTGTGTAACCCAGCCTCTCTCTCTGTATACCCTAGCCTCTCTGTACACCCCACCATCTCTGTATACCCAAGACATTCTTCTGTATACTCTTGCCTATCTGTATACACTAGCTTGTCTTCTGTACACACTATCCTCTCTGTATACACTAGCCGGTTTTCTGTATACACTATCCTCTCTGTATATACTAGCCCATCTTTATACAATAGCCTCTCTGTATACAGTAGCCTCTCTATACCCCAGCCAGTCTTCTGTATACCCTAGGCTGTCTTTTATATACCTAGCCTGTCTACTGTATAACCTAGCTCTTCTGTATAAACAAGCCTCTCATACATATTAGCCTCTCTGTATTCCCTTGTTTGATTTTTTTTGTACACTAGCCTCATGGTATACCCTAGCCTCTCTGTATACCCGAGCCTCTCTGTTTACACTAGCCTTTCTTCTTTTTACCCTAGTCTCTCTGTATATTTCCGGCCTCTTTGTATACTCCAGTTTATTTTCTGTATCCCCTAGCTTCTCTTAACCCAATCTCTCTGAACACACTAGCCAGTCTGTATAGTTTCATAGTTTCATAGTTAGTTAGGCTGAATAAAGACACCAGTCCATCCAGTTCAACCTGAGTGAGTATCTACAATTGTCCCTATCCCTGTACATTGCACACTCACATCGGTCCCTACCCTCAAGGAGCCCACAATCCAAGGTCCCCATTCATATACTAGGGCCAATTTTGGACAGAAGCCAATTAATCTACCTGCATGTCTTTGGAGTGTGGGAGGAAACCGGAGTACCCGGAGGAAACCCGCGCAGGCACAGGGAGAACATGCAAACTCCAGGCAGGTAGCGTCGTGGTTGGGATTTGAACCAGCGACCCTTCTTACTGCTAACCACTACACCACTGTGCTGCCTTAAATACACTACATACACTATATACACTATACACTAGCCTCCCTATATACCCTAGCTTGCATTTTGTGTACGCTAGCCTGTCTGTATTCCCTAGCTTCTCTATATACACTAGTCTTCTGTATACACGTACCTGTCTTCTAGTCTTTATGTATAAACCACCCTCTCTGAATACCCTTTTTCTGTATACACTAGCCTCACTGTATACTCCAGCCTCTTTGTATACGCTAGCTTTTCTGTATACAATAGCCTCTGTATTCACTAGGCTCTTTGTATACCTTAGGCTCTCTGTATACCCTAGCATGTCTTTTATATACACTACCCTGTCTTCTATACACTAGCCAGTCTTCTGTATACAATAGCCTCTTTGAATTCACTAGCCTCTCTGTATAGCATTGGCTGTCTTCTGAATACACTAGCCTCTCTGTGTACCCCAGCCTCTCTGTATACACTAGCCTCTCTGTATACCCAAGCCTGTCTTCTGTATACCCTAGCTTGTCTTTTATATACACTAGCCTTTCTACTGTATAATCTAGCTTCTCTGTATACCCCAGCCTCACTGTATACCAGACTGTCTTCTGTATACACTAGCCTTTCTTCTGTACACACTAGACTCTCTTTATACTCTAGTCTTCTTTTTACACATTAGGTCTCGGTATACCCCAGCCTCTCTGTTTAACCCAGGCATTTTCTGTATACCCTAGCATCTCTGTATAACCCAGCCTCTCTGTATACACTAGCTTCTCTGTATACCCAAGCCTGTTTCTGTACACACTAGCCTCTCCGTATACACTAACCTCTCTGTATTGCCTTGTTTTTCTTTTCCATACACTAGCCTCACGGTATAGCCTAGCCTCTCTGTATACCCCAGGGTCTCTGATTACACTAGCCTGTCTTCTTTTTACCCTAGTCTCTCTGTATATCCGAGCCTCTCTGTATACCCCAGCCTGTTTTCTGTAAACCGTAGCCTCTCTGTATAACCCAGTTTTTCTGTATACACTAGCCTCTCTGTATACCCTAGCTAGCCTTTTGTATACACTAGCCTCACTGTATCCCCTAGCCTCTCTGTGTATCCCAGCCCTTCTTCTGTATACATGTGCCTGACATCTATTTACACTAGTATACCCTAGTCTTTATACCACACTCTATCTGAATACCCTTGCCTGTTTTTTGTATACACAAGCCTCGCTGTATACCCCAGCCTCTCTGCATACACTAGCTTTTCTGCATACACTAGCCTCTCTTTATACAATAGGCTCTCTGTATACCTTAGGCTTTCTGTATACCCTAGCTTGTCTTTTATATACACTAGCCTGTTTTCTGTATACCATAACTTCTCTGTATACTCCAGACTTTTTTCTGAATACACTAGCCTATCTGTATAAACTAGCATACCTTCTGTACACACTAGCCTCACTGTATACACTAGCCAGTCTTCTGTATACACTAGCCTCTTTGAATTCACTAGCCTCTGTGTATACCATTGGCTGTCTTCTGTATACACTAGCTTCTCTATATACCCTAGCCTCTATATATAAACTATACTATCTGTATACACTAGCCCATCTTTACACACTAGCATCTCTGTGTACCCCAGCATCTCTGTATACACTAGCCTCTCGGTGTACCACATCCTCTCTGTATACAATAGCCTCTCTGTATACTCCAGCCTTTCTTCTGTATACCCTAGCCTGCCTCTCTGTATACCCTAGCTTCTCTGTATACCCCAGGCTCACTTTATACCCCAGTCTATCTTCTGTATACACTAGACTTTCTGTATACACTAGCCTCTCTGTATACCCTAGCTTGCCTTTTGTATACACTAGCCTCACTGTATCCCCTAGCCTCTCTGTATACCCCAGCCCTTCTTCTGTATACACGTGCCTGACACCTATTTACACGCCTTTTTCTGTATACCCTAGCCTCTCTGTATACCCCATCCTCTCTAAATACCCTTGCCTGTTTTTTGTATACACTAGCCTCGCTGTATACCCCAGCCTCTCGGCATACACTAGCTTTTCTGTATACACTAGCCTCTCTTTATACACTAGGCTCTCAGTATAGTTTAGGCTTTCTGTATACCCTAGCTTGTCTTTTATATACACTGGCCTGTCTTCTGTATACCATAGCTTCTCTGTACACCCCAGCTTCTCTGTTTAAACTAGCCTCTCTGTATACCCCAGACTGCCTTCTGAATATACTATCTATACTATATATGCCTATCTGTATACACTAACCTGCCTTCTGTACACTCTAGCCTCACTGTATACACTAGCCAGTTGTGATGGTTTTGCAATAGTTTGCTTACCTGTTTCCATGTGTTCATCTCTAGAGACCAGCCGACCCTCACCTGACTGTTTTTGTAATCCATCCTCTGGCATGACTCCACCCTAGCACCTATCAGAGAGCTCCTGTGCACTGCAAGCCAACCCTGCTGATCAACCTTTGTGTGTTAGCTTCCTGTTACCTGCCGTGTGCTTTTCTGTTGTTCCGTTACCGACTTTGGCGTGTCCTTGACTATCCCTGTTTGCCTGTGATCCTGACCTTTTGGCGTGTCCCTGACTATTCCTGTCTGCTCGTGGCCCCGACCTTGGCTTTGTCCCTCACTATCCCTATCCTCCTGTTGCCTACTGTGGGTGTGAGCTGGGGGACCCTGGGGGTCGCAACCTGGAGCCAGTTGCAGCCAAGTCCATCCTCACCACTAGAGGCGCTGGTGAACACCTGCTGGCTCTTAGACTCCGCGCCCCAGGGAATCTTACCCTCTAACCCCAGTGGGATCTGTCTCTCGTCTGCAGCAGTCAGCCGTAGGGTCCACAACCTTGCGGTGCACTCCTGATCCCTACGGTGTGCATCTGTCACCTCGCCTCAAGGTGACCTGACACCAGTCTTCTGTATACACTAGCCTCTTTGTATACACTAGCCTCTGTGTATACCATTGGCTGTCTTCTGTATACACTAGCTTCTCTATATACCCTAGCCTCTATGTATAAACTATCCTCTCTTTATACACTAGCCCATCTTTACACACTAGCCTCTCTGTATACACTAGCCTCTCTGTATATTCTAGCATGTCTTCTGTATACCCTAGCTAGTCTTTTATATACACTCGCCTGCCTTCTGTATACCCTAGCTTAGGCAGGCTAGTGTATATAAAAGACCCCAGGCTCACTTTATACCCCAGTCTATCTTCTGTATACACTAGCCTGTCTTCTGTATACATTGCCCTCTCTGTATACACTAGCCAGAATTCTGTATACACTAGCCTCTCCGTAAGCACAATAGCCTCTCTCAATTACCTTGTTTGTGAGTTCTGTTAACTAGCCTAACGGTATACCCTAGCCTCTGTGTATATACTAGCCTCTCTGTATACCCCAGCCTGTTTATTGTATACCATACTCTCTCTGTATACCATAGCCTCTCTGTATGTACTAGTCTGTCTGTATACACTAACAAGTCTGCGTACATTAGCCTCTCTGGGTACCCCAGCCTCTCTGTACACCATTGGCTGTCTTCTGTATACACTAGCCTCTCTGTATAACCTAACCTCTCTGTAAAATTTAGACTCTCTGAAGCTCTCTGTATACCCCAGCCTCTCTGTATACTCTAGCCCGTCTTTATACACTAGCATCTCTGTGTACCCCAGGCTGTCTGCATACACTAGATTCTCTGTATACCCCAGCCTTTCTTCTCTATACCCTAGCTTGTCTTTTATATACACTAACCTGACTACTGTATAACCTAGCTTCTGTGTATACCCTACCCTCACTGTATACCTGAGACTGTCTTCTGTATACACTAGCCGGTCATCTGTATACACTAGCCTCTCTTGATACACTAGCCTCTCTTTATACTCTTGGCTGTCTTCTATATACCCTAGCCTCTCGTTGTATACACTAGCCTCTTTGTACACTCTCTATATACCCAAGCCTGTTTTCTGTATACTCTATATTCTCTATATACTGCAGCCTCTCTGTATGCCATAGTCTGTCTTCTGTATACATGTGCTATATGCACTAGCCTGTCTTCTTTTTACACTAGTCTCTTTGTATAACCCAGGCTCTCTGTATACCCCAGCCTGTCTTCTGTATACCCCAGCCTGTTTGCTGTATATCCTAGCTTGTTTTTTTATATACACTAGCCTGTCTACTGTATAACCTAGCATCTCTGTATACCCCTTCCTCTCTGTGCACCCCTGCCTGTTTTCTGTATACCCAAGCCTCTCTGTATACCTGTCAGAAACCAAGAAACCATGAAACAGACTGAGACAGATGTACAATCAAATCACAATATTAATAAAAATAAAACGGTAAATAGAAAAAAGCATAGTCAAGCATAGCCAGAGTCTGTATACACTAGCCTGCCTTCTGTACACTCTAGCCTCACTGTATACACTAGCCAGTTGTCATGGTTTTGCAATAGTTTGCTTACCTGTTTCCATGTGTTCATCTCTAGAGACCAGCTGACCCTCACCTGACTGTTTTTGTAATCCATCCTTTGGCATGACTCCACCCTAGCTCCTATCAGAGAGCTCTATATTAACCTGTGCACTGCAAGCCAACCCTGCTGCTCAACCTTTGTGTGTTAGCTTCAAAGCCAGATTGGGTAGTCAGCCAGTCCAAAGTTCATTAATCAGATCGGGTAATCAGCCAGTCCAGAAGTCAGGGATCCAAGGAGAGCAACTGCAAGCAGGATAAGAAGCCAGGAGGTATGTCAGCAAGCCAGTCTTGAAACAAACAGCAGAAGATGGTTCCTTGTGATGTGACCAAACACTAAGGCAAAGGAAAGAGTGAGCTGGAAGGCTTTAAATAGGCAGGTCAGACGAGCATCATCGGGAACAGCTGGTAACTGTAGAAAGAGAAGAGATCTAATCTTCAATTAGCCGACAGCTGAGCGGCCAGCCCAGAGGAGGAAGGGCTAAGCCAGCCCTGACAGTACCCCCCCTCAATGACCCTTCTCCCTCAGAGGGCCACCGGGCTTGAGGAGAAACCATCTATGGAACTTGCAGAGGAGAACAGGGGCATGTATGTCAGAGGATGAAACCCAGGAGCGTTCCTCCATACCGTACCCCCTCCAAAGCACCAGGTACTGTATGCGCGCACGGAACCTACGGGAGTCAACAATGGATTGTACCTCATACTCCTCATGGTTCTCAATCTGAATAGGGTGAGGACGTGGCACCGAGGTCGTAAATCGGTTACAGACCAACGGTTTCAATAAGGAGACATGAAACACTTTTGAGATGTGCATACTAGGAGGAAGGTCCAACGCGTAAGCTACTGGGTTAATCCTGCGAAGGATATGGAAAGGCCCAATAAACCGAGGTGCAAACTTCAGTGAGGGAACACGAAGCCTGAGGTTGTGAGATGACAGCCAGACCCTGTCCCCAACCTGGTAGGAAGGCGCAGGCAGCATGGAGTCTGTACCTGTCATTAGCATGACGCAAAGCCTCCTGGACTTGTACCCAAGTGGAACGAAGACCACGGAGATGTTCTGCGGAACAAACGAGTCAGGCAACATGGAAGGTTGGAAACCATAATTCGCCAAAAATGGAGACAATCGGGAGGCAGAATTCAAGGCACTGTTGTGAGCAAACCCTGCCCAAGGTAATAGGCCAGACCAGTTTTTATGATGGTCAGAAATATAGCAACGTAGGAATTGCTCCAAGGACTGATTGGCTCGCTCTGCGGCCCCATTAGACTGTGGGTGATACGCAGAAGAGAACGCAAGCTGGATTCCCAACTGTGCACAAAAGGCTCGCCAGAACCGGGAGACAAACTGACTGCCTCTATCTGAGACAATCACCTTGGGTAGCCCATGTAAGCTAAAGATCTCCCAAACAAAAATGGAAGCCAGTTCCTTAGATCTGGGCAACTTCTTAAGTGGAATACAATGACACATCTTTGAGAACCGGTCAACCACCATCAGGATAACAGTGTTGCCTTGGGAGTTGGGCAATTCCACAATGAAATCCATAGACAGGTGAGTCCAAGGCCTCTTTCCATTGGGTATGGGTTGTAGGAGGCCCACTGGAAGGCGTCGTTGAGTCTTACTCTGAGCACACACGGGACAGGCAGCTACAAAGGCAGTAACATCAGCCCATGGACTATGCCACCAGAATTGTTGGGAGATGGCCCAAATGAGTTGATTCTTCCCAGGATGGCCAGCTGCCTTGGAAGAACGGTAAGTCTGGCGCACTGCAGTACGGAGTCTCTGGGACAAAGCAGCGGTCACACGGTTAATTAGGAGGAGCATGGACCTGAGCAGCAAGAATTTTGTCACCCAAATGAGAAGTAAGACTGGTGTGAACCGTAGCCAAGATACGATCAGGAGGAATCATAGGAACGGGAACCGACTCCGACTTGGAAGTGGAGGAATCATAGGAACGGGAACCGACTCCGACTTGGAAGTGGAGGAACATTGTCGTGACAAGGCATCAGCCCTTACATTCTTAGTACCGGGTAAGAATGAGACAATGTAATTGAAGCTCGACAAGAAAAGAGCCCATCGCGCCCTTCTGGGAGAGAGTCGCTTAGCCTCAGACAAGAATGTAAGATTCTTATGGTCAGTAAGAATAAGAACGTGCACAGTAGTACCTTCAAGGAGATGTCTCAATTTTTTTAGGGCTAAAGTGTTCGCCAACAGCTCTCTGTCACCAATCTCATAATTGCACTCAGCAGGTGACAATTTCTTGGAAAAGTAGCCACACGGATGCATAGCGCTCTCAGAGTTAGGACATTGAGACAGAAGGGCGCCAACTCCAGTGTCAGAAGCATCAACTTCTAGGATAAATGGTAACGTAGGATCAGGATGTGCCAACACAGGAGCAGAAACAAAGGTAGCCTTGAGAGTCTCAAAAGCATTAATGGACTCTGGAGACCAACTCTGTGGGTTACGTCCTTTCTGGTCATATCAGTCAGAGACTTGACCAGAGACGAGAAGTTACGAAAAAACTTCTGATAGTAGTTGGCAAAGCCCAGGAAACGCTGCAGAGGATGTGAACCTACGGGTCGAGGCCACTGTAGGACTGCCGACAGTTTCTCCGGGTCCATCGAAAAACCAGCAGTGGAAATGACATAGCCCAGGAAAGTAACCTGTTCACGATGGAACTTGCACTTCTCCAGTTTACAATAGAGATTGTTCTCTCTTAGTTTCTGAAGTACACGACAGACATCTGTGTGGTGGCTCTCCAGGGACATGGAAAATATGAGAATATCATCGAGTTAAACCACCACACACAATTGCAACAAATCCCGGAGGACATCGTTAATCGGAAACATCGGAAATCGGAGGACATCGGAAAACTGCCGGGGCGTTACAAAGGCCAAAAGGCATTACCAGGTATTCATAATGGCCTGTTCTGGTATTAAACGCAGTTTTCCACTCGTCATCCTCCTTAATGAGCACAAGATTGTATGCCCCTCTCAGGTCAAGCTTTGTGAAAACCGTTGCTCCCTTGAGGCGGTCAAATAACTCTGTAATCAATATAATCGGGTAGGCATTCTTAATCGTGACATGATTGAGACCCCTATAATCTATACAATGTCTCAGTTCACTGCTCTTCTTTTTCACAAAGAAGAAACCAGCACCAGCAGGAGACGAGGACTTGCGGATGAAACCTCGAGAAAGTGCGTCAGCAACATACTTCTCCATGGCCTTATCCTCCAAGACCAACAAAGGGTAAACCCGGCCATGAGGAGGTATGGCACCAGGTTGAAGGTCAATTGCGCAATCATAAGGCCAGTGTGGAGGCAAACTACCAGCTTGACCTTTATCAAAGACATTGCCAAAATCACGGTACTCCTCCGGCAGGGAGGGGAGTGAATCGGTGCACAGGACCTTGGATACCTTCAGGAAGCATGTCTCACTGCATTGTGGTGACCAGGAGAGAACCTCAGCATGGAGCCGATCAAAAGAGGGGTTGTGCCTCTGTAACCAAGGATAACCAATAACCAGCGGAAATCTGAGTGAGGAAATAACTTGGAATTGGATTATCTCATGGTGAAGAGCCCCTACGGCAATGGACAACGGAACCATCTCAGGAGTCACATGGGCAGGCTGTAAAGGTCTCCCATCAAGAGCCTCAATGGCAAGTGGAGTGTCACGCAACTGCAGCGGAATCGAGTGCTGCAAAACAAATGCAGCATCAATGGACAGGCCTGCAGCCTCAGAGTCGATTAGAGCCTGTATCTCGATGGAGAAAGGGTGACCAAAACTAGGGGCTTATCCTTCTGGTTAACTTGGGAAATATACAATGCCACCTAAGGTCTGTTCATGACAGGACCTCAAGGTTCGGGCGTTCCCTGGACGGGTAGGACAAGACTTCAAAAAGTGACCTGCCTGGCCACAATAAAGGCACAATCTCTTCCTCCTCCTAAAGGCTCTCTTATCCGCAGAGAGACGCGTGAAGCCCAGGTGCATGGGTTCATCTTCACTGACCAACTCGGTACCAGGAGGCATGGGACTACAAAGCTCGGAGGCAAACGTACAGGAGGCTTCCGCAAGCGCTCCTTAAGGGAAAGTCTTTCTCTGAGTCTGGAGTCAATGAGGATGGCAAACAAGATCAAGCTCTCCAGCTCAGTGGGTATATCTCGGGCTGCTATCTCATCCTTGATGGAATCCAAGAGACCATGAGAAAAAGCAGCCACAAGGGCCTCATTGTTCCAAACAACCTCTGCTGCCAGAGCACGGAATTCAATGGCGTAGTCGGCAACAGTTCTCATACTCTGTTTGATGGACATGAGGCACTTGGCAGCAGAAGCGGAGCATGCGGGAACGTCAAAAACCCTTTTAAAGGAGGCCACAAACAGGTTTTTGCGTCTCCCATATAGGGTTAGCCCATTCCAAGGCTCTCTCAGAAAGCAAAGATATCAGGAAACCTACTTTGCTTCTGTCCGTGGGAAATGCCTGGGGCAGCATTTCGAAGTATATCTCAACCTGATTGAGAAACCCTCTGCATTGTACTGGATCGCCCCCAAATCGCTGGGGAAGCGGAGCAGAACCAGACATACCTCTTACCTAGAGGTAATACTCGAGGCGGGTGCCTGCACAGAGACTGGCGCAGCAGCAGGGACGACCTGCGACTCAGGTTGTACCAGAGCAGCCACCATGGGGGATTCCAGGTGAGCCGTGCGATTCAGGAGCGTTTGTATCGCCAAGGCAAACTGATCCATGCAGTGATCTTGCTCATCCAATCTGGAAAAAATATTACCAACAAGTGGATTGACTGTATCTTCTGAATTCATGGCCTTAGCATACTTTCAGAAACCATGAAACAGACTGAGACAGAAGTACAATCAAATCACACTTGTTTATTAATAAAAATAAAAAGGTAAATAGAAAAAAGTGTAGTGAAGCATAGCCAGAGTCCAGTAGCCAGATCGGGTAGTCAGCCAGTCCAAAGTTCATTAATCAGATCGGGTAATCAGCCAGTCCAGAAGTCAGGGATCCAAGGAGAGCAACTGCAAGCAGGATAAGAAGCCAGGAGAGATGTCAGCAAGCCAGTCTTGAAACAAACAGCAGAAGATTGTTCCTTGTGATGTGACCAAATGCTAAGGCAAAGGAAAGAGTGAGCCGGAAGGCTTTAAATAGGCAGGTCAGGCGAGCATCATCGGGAACAGCTGGTAACTGTGGAAAGAGAAGAGAGCTGGCAATTAGCCGACATCTGAGGGGCCAGCCCAGAGGAGGAAGGGCTAAGCCAGCCCTGACAATACCCCAGTCTCTCTGTATACACTAGCCTGTCTGTATAAACTAGCCTCTCTCTGTTTACCCTAGCTTGCCTTTTGTATACACTAGCCTCACTGCATACCCTAGCCTCTCTGTATACACTAGCCTCCTCTGTATACACCAGCCTGATTTCTTTATACCATAGGCTCTCTGTATACCTCAGGCTCTCTGTATACACTAGTACGTCTGTATACACTACAAAATCTACACTAGCCTCTCTGTGTAACCCAGCCTATCTCTCTGTATACCCTAGCCTCTCTGTATACCACACCATCTCTGTATACCCAGGACGTTCTTCTGTATACTCTAGACTGTCTTCTGTACACACTAGCCTCTCTGAATACACTAGTCAGTCTTCTGTATACACTAGCCTCTCTGAATACACTAGCCTCTCTGTATACCCTTGGTTGTCTTTTGTATAAACTAGCCTCACTGTATACCCAAGACTCTCGGTATACACAAGCTCTCTGTATACTCCAGCCTCTCTGCATACACTAGCCTGTCTTTATACACTAGCCTCTCTGTATACTCCAGCCTCTATTTATACACTAGCCTCTCTGCATACCCTGTCTGTCTTCTATATATTAGTATATACTAGCCTCTCCATATACACTAGCCTCTCTGTATTCCCTTGTTTGTCTTTTCCATACACTAGCCTAATAGTATACCCTAGCCTCTGTGTATACACTAGCCTCTCTGTATACCCCAGCCTGTTTATTTTATACCATACTCTCTCTGTATACCATAGCCTCTCTGTATATAATAGTCTATCTGTATACACTAACAAGTCTGCATACACTAGCCTCTCTGGCTACCACAGCCTCTCTGGGTACCACAGCCTCTCTGTATACCATTGGCTGTCTTCTGTATACACTAGCCTCTCTGTATACCCTAACCTCTCTGTAAAAACTAGACTCTCTGTAGCCTCTCTGTGTACCCCAGCCTCTTTGCATACACTAGATTCTCTGTATAGCCCAGCCTGTCTTCTGTATACCCTAGCTTGTCTTGTATATACACTAGCCTGTCTACTGTATAAGCTAGCTTCTCTATATACCCCAGCCTCACTGTATACCCCAGACTTTTTTCTGTATACACTAGCCTGTCTATATACAATAGCATGTCTTATGTACCCAATAGCCTCTCCGTCTAAACTAGCCTGTCTTCTGTATACACTAGGCTCTACATATACACTCGACTCTCTGAATACACTAGCCTGTATATATACACTAGCCAGTTTTCTTTATAACCTAGTCTCTCTGTATACCCCAGGCTCTCTGTATACATCATTCTCTCTGTATACACTAGGCTGTCTGTATAAACTAGCCTCACTGTATACCCTAGCTTGACTTTTGTATTCACTAGCCTCACTGTATGCCCTAGGCTCTCTGTATACACTAGTCTCTCTGTATACACCAGCCTGTTTTCTTTATACCATAGGCTCTCTGTATACCCCAGCCTGTCTGTATACACCAATCCATCTGTATACACTAGTAAGTCTGCATACACTAGCCTCGCTGTGTAACCCAGCCTCTCTCTCTGTATACCCTAGCCTCTCTGCATACCCCACAATCTGTGTATACCATAGATGTTCTTCTGTATACTCTAGCCTATCTGTATACACTAGCTTGTCTTCTGTACACACTAGCCTCTCTGAATACACTAGCTGGTTTTCTGTATACACTATCCTCTCTGTATATACTAGCCCATCTTTATACACTAGCCTCTCTGTGTACCCCAGCCTCTCTGTACACAGTAGCCTCTCTGTATACCCCAGCCTGTCTTCTGTATACCCTAGCTTGTCTTTTATATACCTAGCCTGTCTACTGTATAACCTAGCTCTTCTGTATAAACTAGCCTCTCCGTACACACTAGCCTCTCTGTATTCCCTTGTTTGTCTTTTTGTACACCAGCCTCATGATATACCCTAGCCTCTCTGTATACACCAGCCTCTCTGTTTACACTGCCTTTCTTCTTTTTACCCTAGTCTCTCTGTATATTCCAGCCCCTTTTGTATACTCCAGTCTTTTTTCTGTATCTCCTAGCCTCTCTTAACCCAATCTCTCTGAGCACACTAGCCAGTCTGTATACATTAGCCTCCCTGTATACCCTAGCTTTCTTTTTGTGTACGCTAGCCTTTCTGTATTCTCCAGCCTCTCTATATACACTAGCCTCTCTGTATACCCTAGTCTGTCTTCTGTATACATGTGCCTGTCTTCTAGTCTTTATGGATACCCCACCCTCTCTGAATACCCTTGCCTTTCTTCTGTATACACTAGCCTCACTGTATACTCCAGCCTCTTTGTATACACTAGCTTTTCTGTATACACTATCCTCTCTGTATACACTAGGCTCTCTGTATACCTTAGGCTCTCTGTATACATTAGACAGTCTTCTGTATACAATAGCCTATTTGAATTTACTAGCCTATCTGTATAGCATTGGCTGTCTTCTGTATACACTAACTTCTCTGTGTACCCCAGCCTCTCTGTATACACTAGCCTCTCTGTATTCCCCAGCCTGTCTTCTGTATACCCTAGCTTGTCTTTTATATACACTAGCCTTTCTACTGTATAATCTAGCCTCTCTGTATACCCCAGCTTCACTGTATACCCCAGACTGTCTTCTGTATTCAATAGCCTATCTGTATACACTAGCCTTTCTTCTGTACACACTAGCCTCTCTATATACACTAGCCAGTCATCTGTATACACTAGCCTCTCTGTATACACTAGCCTCTCTTTATACTCTTGGCTGTCTTCTGTTGAACCCTTTGTATACTCCAGTCTGTTTTCTGTATCCCCTAGCCTCTCTTAACCCAATCTCTCTGAACACACTAGCCAGTCTGTGTACACTAGCCTCCCTGTATACCTTAGCTTGCTTTTTGTGTATGCTAGCCTTTCTGTATTCCCTAGCTTCTCTATATACACTAGCCTGTCTTCTAGTCTTTATGTATACCCCACCCTCTCTGAATACCCTTGCCTTTTTTCTGTGTACTCCAGCCACACTGTATACTCCAGCCTCTTTGTATACACTATCTTTTCTGTATACACTTGCCTCTCTGTATACTTTAGGCTCTCTGTATACCCTAACATGTCTTTTATATACACTACCCTGTCTTCTGTACACACTGGGCTCTCTGTATACACTAGCCAGCCTTCTGTATACAATAGCCTTTTTGAATTCACTAGCCTCTCTGTATACCATTGGCTGTCTTCTGTATACACTAGACTCTCTGTGTAACCCAGCCTCTCTGTATACACTAGCCTCTCTGTATACCCCAGCCTGTCTTCTGTATACCCTAGCTTGTCTTTTATATACACCAGCCTGTCTACTGTATAACCCAGCTTCTCTGTATATCCCAGCCTCACTGTATACCCCAGACTGTCTTCTGTATACAATAGCCTATCTGTATACACTAGCCTTTCTTCTGTACACACTAGCCTCTCTTCTCTATATACTTCAGCCTGTCTGTGTATACACAGTGCTTGTCATCTATATGCACTAGCCTGTCTTCTTTTTACACATTACCTCTCGGTATACCCCAGCCTTTCTGTTTAACCCAGCCGTTTTCTGTATACCCTAGCATCTTTGTATAACCCAGCCTCTCGGTATACACTAGCCTTTATGTATACCCCAGCCTGTTTCTGTATATGCTAGCCTCTCCGTATACACTTGCCTCTCTCCAGTCCCTTGTTTTTCTTTTCCATACCCTAGCCTCTCTGTATACACTAGCCTCCTCTGTATACACCAGCCTGATTTCTTTATACCATAGGCTCTCTGTATACCTCAGGCTCTCTGTATACACTAGTACGTCTGTATACACTACAAAATCTACACTAGCCTCTCTGTGTAACCCAGCCTATCTCTCTGTATACCCTAGCCTCTCTGTATACCACACCATCTCTGTATACCCAGGACGTTCTTCTGTATACTCTAGACTGTCTTCTGTACACACTAGCCTCTCTGAATACACTAGTCAGTCTTCTGTATACACTAGCCTCTCTGAATACACTAGCCTCTCTGTATACCCTTGGTTGTCTTTTGTATAAACTAGCCTCACTGTATACCCAAGACTCTCGGTATACACAAGCTCTCTGTATACTCCAGCCTCTCTGCATACACTAGCCTGTCTTTATACACTAGCCTCTCTGTATACTCCAGCCTCTATTTATACACTAGCCTCTCTGCATACCCTGTCTGTCTTCTATATATTAGTATATACTAGCCTCTCCATATACACTAGCCTCTCTGTATTCCCTTGTTTGTCTTTTCCATACACTAGCCTAATAGTATACCCTAGCCTCTGTGTATACACTAGCCTCTCTGTATACCCCAGCCTGTTTATTTTATACCATACTCTCTCTGTATACCATAGCCTCTCTGTATATAATAGTCTATCTGTATACACTAACAAGTCTGCATACACTAGCCTCTCTGGCTACCACAGCCTCTCTGGGTACCACAGCCTCTCTGTATACCATTGGCTGTCTTCTGTATACACTAGCCTCTCTGTATACCCTAACCTCTCTGTAAAAACTAGACTCTCTGTAGCCTCTCTGTGTACCCCAGCCTCTTTGCATACACTAGATTCTCTGTATAGCCCAGCCTGTCTTCTGTATACCCTAGCTTGTCTTGTATATACACTAGCCTGTCTACTGTATAAGCTAGCTTCTCTATATACCCCAGCCTCACTGTATACCCCAGACTTTTTTCTGTATACACTAGCCTGTCTATATACAATAGCATGTCTTATGTACCCAATAGCCTCTCCGTCTAAACTAGCCTGTCTTCTGTATACACTAGGCTCTACATATACACTCGACTCTCTGAATACACTAGCCTGTATATATACACTAGCCAGTTTTCTTTATAACCTAGTCTCTCTGTATACCCCAGGCTCTCTGTATACATCATTCTCTCTGTATACACTAGGCTGTCTGTATAAACTAGCCTCACTGTATACCCTAGCTTGACTTTTGTATTCACTAGCCTCACTGTATGCCCTAGGCTCTCTGTATACACTAGTCTCTCTGTATACACCAGCCTGTTTTCTTTATACCATAGGCTCTCTGTATACCCCAGCCTGTCTGTATACACCAATCCATCTGTATACACTAGTAAGTCTGCATACACTAGCCTCGCTGTGTAACCCAGCCTCTCTCTCTGTATACCCTAGCCTCTCTGCATACCCCACAATCTGTGTATACCATAGATGTTCTTCTGTATACTCTAGCCTATCTGTATACACTAGCTTGTCTTCTGTACACACTAGCCTCTCTGAATACACTAGCTGGTTTTCTGTATACACTATCCTCTCTGTATATACTAGCCCATCTTTATACACTAGCCTCTCTGTGTACCCCAGCCTCTCTGTACACAGTAGCCTCTCTGTATACCCCAGCCTGTCTTCTGTATACCCTAGCTTGTCTTTTATATACCTAGCCTGTCTACTGTATAACCTAGCTCTTCTGTATAAACTAGCCTCTCCGTACACACTAGCCTCTCTGTATTCCCTTGTTTGTCTTTTTGTACACCAGCCTCATGATATACCCTAGCCTCTCTGTATACACCAGCCTCTCTGTTTACACTGCCTTTCTTCTTTTTACCCTAGTCTCTCTGTATATTCCAGCCCCTTTTGTATACTCCAGTCTTTTTTCTGTATCTCCTAGCCTCTCTTAACCCAATCTCTCTGAGCACACTAGCCAGTCTGTATACATTAGCCTCCCTGTATACCCTAGCTTTCTTTTTGTGTACGCTAGCCTTTCTGTATTCTCCAGCCTCTCTATATACACTAGCCTCTCTGTATACCCTAGTCTGTCTTCTGTATACATGTGCCTGTCTTCTAGTCTTTATGGATACCCCACCCTCTCTGAATACCCTTGCCTTTCTTCTGTATACACTAGCCTCACTGTATACTCCAGCCTCTTTGTATACACTAGCTTTTCTGTATACACTATCCTCTCTGTATACACTAGGCTCTCTGTATACCTTAGGCTCTCTGTATACATTAGACAGTCTTCTGTATACAATAGCCTATTTGAATTTACTAGCCTATCTGTATAGCATTGGCTGTCTTCTGTATACACTAACTTCTCTGTGTACCCCAGCCTCTCTGTATACACTAGCCTCTCTGTATTCCCCAGCCTGTCTTCTGTATACCCTAGCTTGTCTTTTATATACACTAGCCTTTCTACTGTATAATCTAGCCTCTCTGTATACCCCAGCTTCACTGTATACCCCAGACTGTCTTCTGTATTCAATAGCCTATCTGTATACACTAGCCTTTCTTCTGTACACACTAGCCTCTCTATATACACTAGCCAGTCATCTGTATACACTAGCCTCTCTGTATACACTAGCCTCTCTTTATACTCTTGGCTGTCTTCTGTTGAACCCTTTGTATACTCCAGTCTGTTTTCTGTATCCCCTAGCCTCTCTTAACCCAATCTCTCTGAACACACTAGCCAGTCTGTGTACACTAGCCTCCCTGTATACCTTAGCTTGCTTTTTGTGTATGCTAGCCTTTCTGTATTCCCTAGCTTCTCTATATACACTAGCCTGTCTTCTAGTCTTTATGTATACCCCACCCTCTCTGAATACCCTTGCCTTTTTTCTGTGTACTCCAGCCACACTGTATACTCCAGCCTCTTTGTATACACTATCTTTTCTGTATACACTTGCCTCTCTGTATACTTTAGGCTCTCTGTATACCCTAACATGTCTTTTATATACACTACCCTGTCTTCTGTACACACTGGGCTCTCTGTATACACTAGCCAGCCTTCTGTATACAATAGCCTTTTTGAATTCACTAGCCTCTCTGTATACCATTGGCTGTCTTCTGTATACACTAGACTCTCTGTGTAACCCAGCCTCTCTGTATACACTAGCCTCTCTGTATACCCCAGCCTGTCTTCTGTATACCCTAGCTTGTCTTTTATATACACCAGCCTGTCTACTGTATAACCCAGCTTCTCTGTATATCCCAGCCTCACTGTATACCCCAGACTGTCTTCTGTATACAATAGCCTATCTGTATACACTAGCCTTTCTTCTGTACACACTAGCCTCTCTTCTCTATATACTTCAGCCTGTCTGTGTATACACAGTGCTTGTCATCTATATGCACTAGCCTGTCTTCTTTTTACACATTACCTCTCGGTATACCCCAGCCTTTCTGTTTAACCCAGCCGTTTTCTGTATACCCTAGCATCTTTGTATAACCCAGCCTCTCGGTATACACTAGCCTTTATGTATACCCCAGCCTGTTTCTGTATATGCTAGCCTCTCCGTATACACTTGCCTCTCTCCAGTCCCTTGTTTTTCTTTTCCATACACTAGCCTCACAATATATCCTAACCTCTTTTTATACCCCAGGATTACACTAGCCTGTCTTATTTTTACCCTCGTCTCTCTGTATATCATGGAATCTCTGTATACCCAGCCTGTTTTCTGTAAACCGTAGCCTCTCTGTATACCCCAGTTTCTCTGTATACACTAGACTTTCTGTATACACTAGCCTCTCTTTATACCCTAGCTTGCCTTTTGTATACACTAGCCTCATTGTATCCCCTAGCCTCTCTGTACGCTCTGTATACCCCAGCCCTTCTTCTGTATACACGTGCCTGACATCTATTTACACTAACCTTTTTCTGTATACCCTAGTCTCTCTGTATACCCCACCCTCTCTAAATACCCTTGCCTGTTTTCTGTATACACTAGCCTCGCTCTATACCCCAGCCTCTCTGCATACACTGATTACATTAATAAAACATAATGCCACTATTTTACATTCACATCAAGCATACCACCTAATGTAAACCGTCTCTCACTAGTTACGTTCAGGGTTACTGATATCCTGACATTATGCTGATAACCAGTGGAAAAGGACAACAGCCAGTTTAGCCGTCTTCGTGCTTAACATATCGTTATCAATTGTACATCCGTATTACAATCTTAACATTTACTGATATCAATTACTGATTTTACATTAAGCTGATAATCAGGTGAAACGGACTGCGACATTTAATTGTCACATTTAACTGATATCACAATCTCAGGGTTCATTTATTATATAAATAAAGAATAATGCAACAATTTACACTTTGGAATTTTCAAGCTAAGTAAATTTACACTTAAATAATGTAAACCCTTTAGCTGCTTAGCTCAAACTTGTAGGTAGCCGTGTTAACTGTATTAATGGTTAACTGTAAGTAACCAATGGGGTTTGACATTTCATCTATCTCGCATCTCTAATGCAGTCTCTTTGCCATGTCATACTCTGCCAGTTATTATGGTTTCTCATGCTTATGCTATATTTAGAGTATACTCGCTACATAATTAAAGACACGTAAGAATCATGAAAAATGATAGTCACACCGTTGCTGATATTTCATGTTATACAGCAATCAACTCATCTCATTGCTATTCTGACACTGTGAAAGAAAGAAGGACTGTGAAAGAAAGAAAGAAGGAAAGAAAGAAAGTAAAAGAGAGGTAGAGAATGAAAGAAAGAAAAAAGGAGGTAGAAAGAATGAAAGAATAGAAAGAGTAGAAAGAATGAAAGAAAAAGGAAGGCAGAGAGAAGAAAAGAAAGCAAGAACTAAAAAAAGGGAGGGGGAGAGAAGGAAAGAAAGAGAAAGAAGAAAGAAACAAAGGAATGGGAGGGAAAGAAAGAAATAAAGAAAAAAGAAAGAGGGAGGGAGAGAGAAGGAAATAAATAAATAAAGAATTAAAGAAAGAAAAAATAGGTAAAGAATGAAAGAAAGAAAGAAAGAGAAAGAAAGAAAGAAAGTAGGAAAGAAACAGGGAGGAAGAGAGAAGGAAAGTAAGAAAGAAAGAAATAAAGGAATGGGAGGGAGAGAGAAGGAAAGAACGAGAAAAAAAGAAGGAAAGAAAGACAGAAATAAAGAAAGAAAAAGGGTAGTTGAGAATGAAAGACAGAGAGTAAGAAAGAAAGTAAAGAGAGATGGATAGATAGAAGGAAAGAAAGCAAGAATAAAAAAAGGGAGGGAGAGAGAGAGAAGGAAAGTAAGAGAAAGATAGAAAGAAATAAAGAAAAAAAAGGGGAGGTAAAGAGAAAGAAAGACAGAAAAATAGAAAGAGAGAGGTAGAGAGAAGGGAAGAAAGCAAGAATTTAAAAAAGGGAGGGAGAGAGAATGAAAGAAAGAGAAAGAAAGAAAAAAAGAAAGAGAAAGGTAGAGAGAAAGAAAGGAATGGGAGGGAAAGAAAGAAATAAAAAAGAAAGAGGGAGGGAGAGAGAAGGAAAGAAAGAAAGAAGGAAAGAAAGAAAGAAAAAGGGAGGTAGAGAATGAAAGAAACAAAGAAAAAAGGGGAGGAAGAGAAAGAAAGAAAGAAAGAAAAAGGAGGTAGAAAGAAAGAAAGAAAGAAAGAATGAAAGAAAAAGCGAGGAAGATAGAAGAAAAGAAAGCAAGAACTAAAAAAAGGGAGGGAGAGAGAAGGAAAGAAAGAGAAAGAAAGTAAGAAATAAAAAAACAAAGGAATGGGAGGGAAAGATAGAAATAAAGAAAAAAGAAAGAGGGACGGAGAGAGAAGGAAAGGAAAAAAGAAATAAAGAAAGAAAAAGATAGGTAAAGAAAGAAAGAAAGGAAGGAATGGGAGGGAGAGAGAAGGAAAGAACGAGAAAGAAAGAAGGAAAAAAGAAAGACAGAAATAAAGAAAGACAGAAATAAAGAAAGAAAAAGGGTAGTTGAGAATGAAAGAAAGAAAGAAAATGAGAGGTAGAGAAGGAACAAAAGAAAGAGAGAGGTAGGGAGAAGGAAAGTAAGCGAAAGAAAGAAAGATTTCAAGAAAAAAAGAAAGAGGGAGGTAGAGAGAAAGAAAGACAGAAAAATAGAAAGAGAGAGGTATAAAGAAGGGAAGAAAGCAAGAATTTAAAAAAGTGAGGGAGAGAGACGGAAAGAAAGAGACATAAAGAAAGAAATAAAGAAAAAAAGAAAGAGGAAGGTAGAGGGAAAGAAAGAAATAAAGAAAGATTTAAAGAAAAAAAGAAAGAGGGAGGGAGAGAGAAGGAAAGAAAGAAAGAAGGAAAGAAAGTAAGAAAGAAAAAGGGAGGTAGAGAATGAAAGAAAGAAAAAAAAAGGAGGAAGAGAAAGAAAGAAAGAAAAGGGAGGAAGAAAGAAAGAAATAAAGAATGGAAAAAAAAGGGAGGAAGAGAGAAGGAAAGAAAGAAAGAAAGAAAGAAATAAAGAAAGAAAAAGAAAGGGAGGGAGAGAGAAGGAAAGAAAGAAAGAAAAAGGGAGGTAGAGAATAAAAGAAAGAAATAAATAAAAGGGAGGTAGAAAGAAAGAAAGAAAGAAACAATGAAATAAAAAGGGAGGGAGAGAGAAGGAAATAAATAAATAAAGAAAAATAGAGGTAGAGAATCAAAGAAAGAAAAAAAGAAAGAAAGAAAAAGGGGCGGTAGAGAAGGAAAGAAAGAAAGAAAGAGGGAGGTAGAGAGAAGGAAAAAAAATTAAATGGGAGGGAGAGAGAAGGAAATAAAGCAAGAAGTAAAAAAGGGAGGGAAAGTGAAGGAAAGAACGAGAAAGAAAGAAGGAAAGAAAGAAAGAAATTGGAGGGAGAGAGAAGGAAATAAAGTCAAAAGTAAAAAAAGGAAGGGGGAGTGAAGGAAAGCATGAGAAAGAAAGAAGGAAAGAAAGAAAGAAAGAAAAAGAGAGGTAGAGAATGAAAGAAAGAAAGAAGGAAAGAAAGAAAGAAATAAAGAAAAAGGGGGGTAGAAAGAAAGGAAGAAAGAAATAAAAAGGGAGGAAGAGAGAAGAAAAGAAAGCAAGAGCTAAAAAAAGGGACGGAGAGAGAAGGAAAGAAAGAGAAAGAAAGTAATACATAAAGAAACAAATGAATGTGAGGGAAAGATAGAAATAAAGAAAAAATAAAGAGAGAGGGAGAGAGAAGTAAAGGAAAAAAGAAATAAAGAAAGAAAAAGATAGGTAAAGAACGAAAGAAACAAAGGAAGGAATGGGAGGGAGAGAGAAGGAAAGAATGAGAAAGAAAGAAGGAAAGAAAGAAAGACAGAAATAAAGAAAGAAAAAGGGTAGTTGAGAAGGAAAGAAAGAAAGTAAGAAAGAAAGAACAGAAAGAGAGAGGTAGAGAGAAGGAAAGAAAGCAAGAATAAAAAAAGGGAGGGAGAGAGAAGGAATGAAAAAGAAAGAAAGAAAGAAATAAAGAAAAAAAGAAAGAGGAAGGTAGAGAGAAAGAAATAAAGAAAGAAAAAAGAAAGAGGGAGGGAGAGAAGGAAACAAAGAAAGAAGGAAAGAAAGAAAAAGGGAGGTAGAGAATGAAAGAAAAAAAGGGAGGAAGAAAAAGAAAAAAAGAAAGAAAGAAAAAGGGAGGTAGCAAGAAAGAAAGAAAGAATGAAAGAAAAGGGGAGGAAGAGAGAAGGAAAGAAAGAAAGAAAAATAGAGGTAGAGAATCAACAAAAAAAAAGAGAAAGAAACACAGAAAAAGGGGAGGTAGAGAAGGAAAGAAATAAAGAAAGAAAAAAAAGAAAGAAAGAGGGAGGCAGAGAGAAGGAAAGAAAGAAAGAAAGAAAGAAAGAATGAAAGAAAGAAAGAAATGGGAGGGAGAGAGAAGGAAATAAGGCAAGAAGTAAAAAAAGGGAGGGAAAGTGAAGGAAAGAACGAGAAAGAAAGAAGGAAAGAAAGAAAGCAAGAAAAAAAAGAAATAAAGAAAAAAGGAGGTAGAAAGAAAGAAAGAAAAAGGGAGGAAGAGAGAAGAAAAGAAAGCAAGAACTAAAAAAGGGAGGGAGAGAGAAGGAAAGAAAGAGAAAGAAAGGAATGGGCGGGAAAGAAATAAATAAACAAAAAAGAAAGAGGGAGGGAGAGAGTAGGAAAGAAAGAAAAAAAGAAGGAAAGTAAGAAAGAAATAAAGAAAGAAAAAGAGAGGTAAAGAAAGAAAAAAAAGAAAGAAAGAAAGAAAAAGGGAGGAAGAGAGAAGGAAAGCAAGAAGTAAAACGGGAGGGATAGAGAAGGAAAGAAAGAGAAATAAATAAATAAAGAAAGATAAAGATATAAGATAAGAAATAAGAAAAAGGGGAGGAAGAGAGAAAGAAAGAAAGAAAAGGAGAGGTAGAGAAGGAAAGAAAGAAAGAAAGAAAGAGAGAAAGAAAAAGGGAGGGAGAGAGAAGGAAAGAAAGCAAGAACTAAAAAAAGGGAGGGAGAGAAAACAAAAGAAATAAAGAGAAAAAGAAAGTGGGAGGTAGAGAGAAAGAAAGAAAGAGAAAGGGAGGAAGAGAGAAGGAAAGAAATCAAGAAGTAAAAAAGGGAGGGAGAGAGAAGGAAACAAAGAGAAAGAACAAAAGAAAGAAAAGAAAGAAAGCAAAAAATGGTGGTAGAAAGAAGGAAAGAAAGAAAGAAAACGGGAGGTGGAGAGAATGAAAGAAATAAAGAAAGATAAAGAAATGAGGAAAAGGGGAGAAAGAGAGAAATAAAGAAAGAAAGAAAGAAAGAAAGAAAGGAATGGGAGGGAGAGAGAAGGAAAGAAAGGGAAAAAAAGAAGGAAAGAAAGAAAGATGGAAATAAAGAAAGATAAAGGGTTGTAGAGAATGAAAGAAAGAAAGAAAAAAAGGAATGGGAGTGAAAGAAATAAATAAAGAAAAAAGAAAGAGGGAGGGAAAGGAGGGAAAGAGAATGAAAGAAAGAAAGAAAGAAAAAGGGAGGTAGAAAGAAAGAATAAAAGAAAAAGGGAGGAAGAGAGAAGAAAAGAAAGCAAGAACTAAAAAAAAGGGAGGGAGAGAGAAGGAAAGAAAGAGAAAGAAAGAAAATAAGAAATAAAGAAACAAAGGAATGTGAAGGAAAGATAGAAATGAAGAAAAAAGAAAGAGGGAGGGAGAGAGAAGGAAAGAAAAAAAGAAAGAAAAAAGATAGTTGAGAATGAAAGAAAGAAAGAAAGAAAAAGAGAGGTAGAGAAGGAAAGACAGAAAGAAAGAAAGAAAAGAAAGAGAGAGGTAGAGAGAAGGAAAGAAAGCAAGAATAAAAAAAGGGAGGAAGAGAGAAGGATAGTAAGAGAAAGAAAGAAAGAAAGAAAGAAAGAAAGAAAGAAAGAAAGAAAGAAAGAGGGAGGTAGAGCAAAAGAAAGAAAAAAAGAAAGAAAGAAAAAGGGGAGGTAGAGAGAAGGAAAGAAAGAATGAAATGAAAGGGAGAGAGAAGGAAATAAAGCAAGAAGTAAAAAAGGGAGGGAAAGTGAAGGAAAGAACGAGAAAGAAAGAAGGAAAGAAAGAAAGAAATGGGAGGGAGAGAGAAGGAAATAAAGTCAGAAGTAATAAAAGGAAGGGAGAGTGAAGGAAAGCATGAGAAAGAAAGAAGGAAAGAAAGAAAGAAAAAGAGAGGTAGAGAATGAAAGAAAGAAAGAAAGAAAGAGAAAGAAAAAGAGAGGTAGAGAATGAAAGAAAGAAAGACGGAAAGAAAGAAATAAATAAAGAAAAAGGGGGGTAGGAAGAAAGAAAGAAAAAGGGAGGAAGAGAGAAGAAAAGAAAGCAAGAGCTAAAAAAAGGGACGGAGAGAGAAGGAAAGAAAGAGAAAGAAAGTAATACATAAAGAAACAAAGGAATGTGAGGAAAAGATAGAAATAAAGAACAAATAAAGAGGGAGGGAGAGAGAAGTAAAGGAAAAAGAAATAAAGAAACAAAAAGATAGTTAAAGAATGAAAGAAAGAAAGGAAGGAATGGGAGGGAGAGAGAAGGAAAGAATGAGAAAGAAAGAAGGAAAGAAAGAAAGACAGAAATAAAGAAAGAAAAAGGGTAGTTGAGAATGAAAGAAAGAAAGTAAGGCCGCGTACACACGGGCGGATTGTCTGCCCAACTTAGTCCGCTGAACAGTGTTTCAGCGGACAATCCGCTCGTGTGTGGGCTTCAGCTGACTTTTTCAGCGGACAGTCTGACGAACAAAGTCTTACGGAATTTCCGTAAGACAGTCCGTCCAAACTTGGTTTCAGCGGACAGTCCGCTCGTGTGTAGGCAAGTTGGACGGACTAAGTATGACGCATGCCCAGAAAGGATTTACAGGGTGGACAGGGCGGAAGCGCTCGGTCTTGTAAAACTAGTGTTCGTATTGAAGCTAGCATATTCGTCATGCTGCTAATTTTGTGTTTTTTTAATATAGCCCGTTCTTTTCTTCTTCGTAATGCAAGAAAAGTGAAGTAGCTTTGCTGCTTATATTCACACAGAGTTATACCAAATGTTTTTATTCATCCTCATCCTATGATTAATCTTCCAATTATAGAAAAATATATTAAAAAAATAATTTTTTAAAAAACCCCCCCCCCAAAAAAAAAAAAAAAAAAATATATATATATATATATATATATATATATATATATATATATATATATATATATATATATATATATTTTTTCCAAAAAAATTATAGAATTTATCTATTACTATATATTTTTGGAACTACTATTGTCAGTTAATTTTTTTTTTTTTTTTTTTTTTTTTTTTTTTTGTGGGTGGGGGGGTTTGAAACAAGATGGACTTGCATTTTTTTTGGCCAAGCAGGACTATGTAAGTAGAGATAGATAGATAGATAGATAGATAGATAGATAGATAGATAGATAGATAGATAGATAGATAGATAGATACCCAAACCAGCATTTTAGCTTACACATGATTGCATGTTCAAAATCAGCAGAGCTTCCCCTCATTTCAAATGTTAAGCCTCAAATTTACAGCGACTGCACTTCCAAGTGCACTTGCAGTGCTTTAAAAATTGCACTTGAAGTTAGCATATTTACATGAACGTGTGTTTTGTAAATAACCCCCAGTGTCTTTTGACATGTACCTGCCTACTCACAAATAAACTCAGTTTTTTAAGTCAAAAAAAAAAAAAAACATACAATATTTTTGGAAATAATAAATATTTATTTTTCTTCAGAACAAAACTAAATCAAGAGGGAGGCAACACTGGAGACAATTTTGACGTTTGTGAAGTCAAGTGAGTGGCCACCAAAATTCAGAACCTGTGTAACATGTAAATAGGGAGCACAACATGGTCCTAGAATCCCAAAGACCAGGAACAGCAGCAGATGAGATCTATGTCCCCAGACTGTGGTACTACAACAGCCTGCGTCTTCTTTCAGAGCAGACTGAAGCCAGGCAGTCACTTCCGACTCTTCCGTCTAGCCTTCCCTCCACGCTTCGCTGGAGGCTGTGCCTCTGGTGGTGGACTTGTGGTAGGAGGAGGAGGAGGAGGAGCAGTAGTGTCTGCGTTATACAGCTTGGTGGTCGGTGTGAGCTCACCCTTCAGACCCCGTTGAATGGCATCAAAAAATATGGCTTCACACAAGTTGCGCTGTGCTTTTTCCATTTCTAGTAACTTACTAGCCAAATAAGTACCATAGGCCTCCTCAGGATTGGGGGGTTTGCTCAGAACTTGGGTGGCTTGGCGTATAAGTGCCAAGGACTCCTCCTCTGTACGGGTCATCCTCCTGGGCCTTTTGCTGGCTAGGCGGAGGGGAGGGACCTGGCTTTCGGTCCGACTCCTGCTGGGCCCAGCTAGCTCCTGTGTGTGGCTGGTCCCAGCCTCCTCCTCCATACCACTGGTCCCGGCCTCCTCCTGGGTGAGCTCATCCTGTGTAAAAAACAAAGAAATCAATAAATAAAATATGTCTATATTTTGAAATCATCAATCACTAACAATTTTACAGTTCTCACTTGCAAATACATTTGCCTTGAAATACAAAAGGCTATCATTTTGACACCATCATTTTTCCATCAGTTCACCAAGATTTGAGCCACATTTGTGGAAACTACTGTATCCTTATATCTAATTTAATTTGTGATGAAATCCTAGATTTGGAAGCAATTCAAACATTGAACTTTACATCATTAATATTTGAGCAATCCAAACTTTAGAAACTAAAATATACCTGGCTCCAGCTGAGCGCATCAACTTCGTCCAGCAAGGAAGGGTCTGGATCTTCCAGGGATGGCTCACCTGAGGTGCAGGGAAGGGTGGAGGGAAGGGTAGACGGAAGAGTAGAAAGTGACTGCCTGGCTTCTGACGTGTCATCCAGAAAACGCAGCCTGTCATAATACCACAGCCTAGGTACATAGACCTGACCTGCTGCTGATCCTGATGTTTGGGACTCTAGGATCTTTCTGCACTCCCGCCTATACACGCTACGCAGGTTCTGAATTTTGTTGCTCACAAAGTCAGTGTCTGCCTGGGGGAGTCGGGTTTTCACAAACGTCAAAACTGTCTCCAGTGTCTTCTTCCGGCCAGAACGGCTAGAATATTGTGGGTGTTTGCAATCCCAAAGACTCTTGTGCGACTCGATTATATCAAGAAATGTGGAGAGGAAGGCTTCCTCCTTAAAGGGGTCTGGGTTATACCTTTGCATTTTATGTTTATGTTTTTTTCTGAAAAACAAAAAAAAATAAAAAATAAGTAAATAAATACAAAAAAAAAAAAAAAAAAATGTCAGACCAAATGCACACTATTTATATTGTGACAATGTAGGCGAGACACACACTACCACACACGCTACCCCCCCACACACACACTACCCCCCACACACACACACTACCCCCCACACACACAAACACTACCCCCACACACACACACACACACACACACACACACACACACACACACACACTACCCCCACACACTACCCCCCCCACACACACTACCCCCCCCCCCACACACACACACACACACACACTACCCCCCCCTATACACCCACCCCCACCCCCACACTACCACACAAAACACCAACCCCACTCAACCACCAACCCACATAAAAATCAATTAACCATCAATAAGGTTAAATTTCAATATACACATTCCTAACGCAGGCTTAAAATTAAAATAAAATAAAACGATAACTATCTTACCGTCGCGTGTAGCACTCGCTGCTTCCGTTCGGACAAGCGTACAGCCTCGCGGTAACGCTTTATATACAGCGCATGCGTTCAAGCTCCGCCTGCGTCGCCCGCCCCTGACGTTCCGTGTGACCGTATTTCCCCGCCCCTTTTACCCTCGTTCCGCTGTGGGAGATTGATAGGTGAAAATGGCGGACGGAAATTCATTGAGCAGCGTGAGCAGCGCGGAGGAAAGCCCTGAACCCCATGCTTCCGGAGCAAAGAGGAGATATAAGGCCACACACATGGCCTTTGAAGAGATGGTGGAGATGGTGAATATATTAAAAAGGGAGGACTATGATGGGGAAAATGGCCCGTACCCCAAACACAATATCCGCAAAAGCAGCATCTTGGATAAGGTCATCACAACTTTGCATATCAAATTTGGGGTACGAAGAGGCAAGGACCAGCTCCGGAAACGATGGTCCGACATCAAGTCCAGGGAGCCGGACCAATATCATCGCATCAAAAAGGTCCTGAAAAAAAGTGAGTAAACTCCGCGTTTATCGTGACTGTCAGATATAATCGTTCGTATAGGTATTATATGTAAATCTGGCGGATTAGATCGTAATCGTTCGTGTAGGTATTGTATGTAAATCTGGCGGATTTGATCGTAATCGTTCGTGTAGGTATTGTATGTAAATCTGGCGGATTTGATCGTTCGTGTAGTTAATAGTTGATGTAATGAGCGCATATGGTTGTTCGTATATGTGGGCGTAAATAGCATGAATTTGTATATGGTGTAAATTTATCTGGTGTTGGATTAGATTTTAATTAGTTATTAATTTTTTTGTATTGTTCATGATAAACTGAATTGGATATAAATTTTTAATAAAGTTTCATAAATTTATTCAGTGCAATGTAGACTCAATAAAAAAAATGAGATAGCTAGATAGATAGATAGATAGATAGATAGATAGATAGATAGATAGAATGCTGGTTCAACATCTGGACTGGGAAACATTTAGTGTAGTTTGGGACATCATAGAACATTTTTTGACATAATCACACACAGGTACTCCAGGGGATGATTCGAGTGTGTCCGTCTGTGAAACTTGGACAAAAGATATAAAGTATCACAGTTTGGTTAAAGGCTAGGTTCACATTGCTGCAATGTACGAGATCAAATGTGATTTGCACCGCACTGCAGTGCAAATCACATGTGATCTCTGTGTGATGCGATTTCAGCCATACATATAGTATGGCTGAATTCGCATCGCATCCGGCCCAAACTTGTACATGGCCCTTTTTTTAGTCCACAGCCGAATCGGATCACATGGGTGTTCACACCATGTGGTCCGATTCCTGTCCGAGTTTAAAGATTGCACTGTGATATGAGAAATAATTTGGAGGTGTCAATAAAACTTTACACTGATACTCCCAGTAGGTCACATAGGGCAGTGCGAACTGCCTCCGGGAGGCATGCGATGCGTGAAAACACAGTAGATTTGCAGCGTTCGCACATCGCAGCAGTCTGAACACAGCCTAACTAAAAAAATGTCATTTTAATGATGTATTAAACTAGGAGCTTGTAATAACCAGCTAATAATTGTACACCACTTCAAACCAATGTTTCATATTCAAATTTCTGAACTCAAATATCACTATGCTTAAAAGTATCCTTTTTTTTTTTTTTTTTTTCATTCTCATAGGGGAACAAAGACTCAGACAAGAGGCGGAGCAGCCCAGGACCCCCCGACCTTGGGCAATTAGCCCCAGCCCCGTGTCGGTGATGGAGCTGCCCAGCCCCGTGTCTGTGAGGGAGCAGCCAAGCTCCGTATCCGAGCTGGATCAGCAGAGCCCAGGGCTAGATGTGGAGGAGGAAGAGCTGGTGGAGATACACACCCCACAAAGTGAGTGTCTGACAACCCAGCTTAAGGTAAACAATTAATGGCTGTATATTTTAACCAATTTTTTATCTACACATGTTTTTAGGTGATGATCTGGTTGTGGTAGGACAAGCCGCGGAGCCATTTTCCACGGACAGTGCCCAGAGGCTGATTGGTGACATCATGGCCTGGAATGGCCAGATTGATCGGATGGAGAACCAAGTTCTAAACATCCAAAGAGAACTGGTCACTATGAGGCAGGGAATGAAGAACATGATCGATGTTTTAGGGAGAATCTAAGCCCCTTTTCCCTAAAACCCAATCGATCATGTTCTTCATTCCCTTGGAAAAAAGTTTTTAATGTTTTTACAACATTGTTTTTAGAGGCCAAATTTTGAAGATGCACACGGTGTGTCAACATGTGCTATGTGCCATCAGAGGATCGCAATGTACGCATTTGGTGTTTGCAAACCCTTCCTCATTCTAGTATGTGAGAGGAAGGGATTGCACACACCAAACACGTCCATTGATCACTCATGATGGTACATAGCACATGTTGGCATTACCAATTTTTGGTGTGCATCTTCAAAATTTGGCTTTACCCCTTGTTTTCTGTAAATAGTTAAAAATATGATTTTTTTTTTTTTTTTTTTTTTTTTTTGGGATAATTGTATTTTATATATAGATATATCTATATATTTCTATGTTTACAAAAAAAGAAAAAAAAAGAAAAAATTACAAAAACAAAAAACAAAAAAAAACAAAAAGAAAAATATCTAAAAAAGAGGCACTGGTTGGAATGTGCACTATTAAAAAATCAAAAAAAAAGATGTGTGTGTGTGTGTGTGTGTCTACTTCTTTCAATACTCAATACCAGTTTGGGAAGTCATTTTGTGTTTTCTGTCACAAAGGGCCTTATTTCCTATTGGCAAAAACAACTTTGCTATACAAATGCACTAGGACAGGAATATGCAATTAGTGGAAATCCAGCTGTTGCAGAACTACAAGTCCCATGAAGCATAGCAAGACAGACAGCCACAAGCATGAGACCCAGAGGCATGATTGACTTGTAGTTTTGCACCAGCTGGAGGTTGGCCAATTGCATATCCCTGAATTAGGACAATGTAGGAGACAAGCAACGTGAAAAGCAAACAAGAACCAAACTTAAAAATTTGAACAGACAATACATATTTCAAGAAAAATAAATTTTTATTGCTCAGCTGGCATTGGAATAGCCCCCCTACCATTAAAATAGCTGACATAGCGGTCACGCACCTCACGTGCTGTTTGGGGGGCTAAGCCAGGAAGGGCATGATCCAGCCCTGTGAGTTCTCTGAATATTAGTCCGGCCTCAGGCCCAATAGGCTGCAGGTACTGGTTCCCTGAAAATGTACGTAGAAAATTGTGCAGAATGCAGCAGCACAGAATCACATAGTTCAGTTTATATTCTGCAAGGTTGATCGCTGTCAGTAACAGACGGAACCGGCTGGCCATAATGCCAAAGGCACTCTCCACAACCCTTCTTGCTCTGGCCAGCCGGTAATTAAAAACCCTCCTCTCCGGGGTGAGGGTCCTTTGGGGGAAGGGTTTCATAAGATGGTCACTCAGACCGAACGCTTCATCAGCGATAAAGACAAACGGTAGACCCTCCACATTCTCGGCATCTGGTGGCAAGTCCAGGCCACCAGTGATAAGACGGTGGCAGAACTCGGTCTGCCTAAAGACTCCTCCGTCAGACATCCGGCCGTTCTTCCCCACATCCACATAAAGAAAGTCACATTGTGCTGACACCACCGCCATTAGCACCCCACTATGGAACCCCTTATAATTCCAATAGTAGGACCCCGAATGGGGTGGGGGCACAATCCTCACATGTTTCCCGTCGATCGCCCCTCCACAGTTGGGAAAGTCCCAACGGGCAGCGAATTGGGAAGCCACAGTCTGCCATTCCTGTGGCGTGGAAGGACACTGGGGAGTCAAACACAGGAAAAAAAAAATTAGTCATTAAATAAAAACAATTCATAACAAATAAAACTCAAAAACATTTTGGAACAACAGTTAAAGCGGAGGTCCACCCTAAAGTGGACCTTCCGCTCATCGGAACCCTCCCCCCCCTCCGGTGCCACAATCGGCACCTTTCAGGGGGGAGGGGGGTGTAGTTACCTGGATAATCCAGGTAACTGCACCCACTTCCGGGATAGCTCTCTGCGGAAAGGGGCGTAACTTACGCCCCTTTCCACAAGTGCCCGCCCCTTCCCGCAAGTGCCCCGCTGCCTGCTGGGAAACACACAGATCCCAGAGGCAGCGGGGACCGTCCTCATTGCGCAGCGCGGCTCGCGCATGCGCAGTAGGGAACCGGGAAATGAAGCCGAAAGGCTCCATTTCCTGATTCCCATACCCAAGATGGCAGCGGCAGCACTCGAGTGTCGATCTAGAGATCGGCTTCGGGTGCCGACATCGCGGGCGCGCTGGACAGGTAAGTGTCACTATTTTAAAAGTCAGCAGCTGCAGTATTTGTAGCTGCTGGCTTTTAAAAAAAAAAAAAAACGCGGAGTCCCGGTGGACTCCCGCTTTAAACAGAAATATTGCAAAAAATTTTCTTCAAAAAACCCCCAAAAAATAGGCGGACCAATTCACAGATTAATCAGCCCTCTGATGGACCAGGGGACATAAGTTAGGTGGGTAAGTGGGGTGGGGGGACTAATTAATGAGTATCCAATACCTGCAAGCAATTTGATTGGGGTGGGGGGACTAATTAATGAGTATCCAATACCTGCAAGCAATTTGATTGGGGTGGGGGACTAATTAATGAGTATCCAACACCTGCAACCAATTTGAGTGGGGTGGGGGGACTAATTAATGAGTATCCAATACCTGCAAGCAATTTGATTGGGGTGGGGGACTAATTAATGAGTATCCAACACCTGCAACCAATTTGAGTGGGGTGGGGGGACTAATTAATGAGTATCCAATACCTGCAACCAATTTGAGTGGGGGGACTAATTAATGAGTTGACAATCCATATATATCAATCCATATATATCTATCTATATCTATCTATCTATATCTATCTATCTATCTATATCTATCTATATCTATCTATATCTATATCTATCTATCTATCTCTCTATATCTATCTATCTATATCTATCTATATCTATCTATCTATCTATCTATCTATCTATCTATCTATCTATCTATCTATCTATCTATCTATATCTATCTATCTATCTATATCTATCTATATATCTATCTATCTCTCTATATCTATCTATCTCTCTATATCTATCTATCTCTCTATATCTATCTATCTATCTATCTATCTATCTATCTATCTATCTATCTATCTATCTATCTATCTATCTATCTATCTATACACACACACACACACACACACAGGGTGTATACAAAGAGTATACAAAGGGTGGGGGGGGCAAGTAAAATAGTACAATGGAGCTGACAATATGAATTATAGAGAAAAACAGTCTCGGCTGTGGGTGTATATGGGGCCCAGGATTGAATGCTGAGGACGTTAGTGAAAGCAAATATGCACGTGGGACACAAAAAGGTAAAAAGCTCAAAAAAAATGACACAAAAAAAAAAATGCATCCATTCATATAAAGGGGACATTCACATCATATTCCTGTCATGGATATTAAAAGTCATGATGAAATGAATACAAACATACAATGCATATAACGCATATAATGCAATATTAAAAGAACAAACTTACCTTCATATAGTCCTTCTGCAGGACCCGAATAATGGCAGAACAGGTCTCTGGAATAATGATCCCCAGAGCCTGGGGGGAGATGCCTGTCGAGAACTTGAGGTCCTGAAGGCTTCTCCCTGTCGCCAAGTAGCGCAACGTGGCGACGAGCCTCTGCTCCGGAGTGATGGCTTGCCGCATGCAGGTATCCTGCCTGCTGATATAAGGGGTCAGCAAAGCCAGCAGACGGTGAAAAACGGGGTCCGTCATCCTGAGATAATTCCTGAAATCATCAGGATTGTTCTCACGGATCTCACGGAGTAAAGGCATATGCAAGAATTGGTCACGCTGGCGCAACCAATTCTTTGTCCATGAACTCCTCCTCACCCTGTTCACAGACTGGGCTCGGGTCAAAGTATTAACCCCAACACCAAGCCCCAATATAGCACGAACTCGTTCCCGAGTACGTCCACTCTCCATGGCTTTGAAACGGTCGGCTGGACAAACAAGCTCAACTGAACGCACTGAAGAACAGCCAGACCTATGAAGAACGACCTGAAACACAGAAACGAGCGGACCAGAAGCGCCTAATAACAGGTACAACTGATCCACGCGTACTGAAAGACAGATACAAACCTCACAGGTAGACTGCGCCGCAGTGAACGGACAAATTAAGCTGAAGTTTGAAAAGCGCGAATCGTCTCTAACCAAACTTCTACTAACGCAAAGTCAGCAGAAGGAGCCCAAAGGGTGCTTTGCTGTGTCTTGGACTTCCTATTTCTAGTCCCGTCGTACGTGCCGTACATCATCGCGCACGCTTTCAGCGGACTGTCTGTTCATCGTGTGTGGTCAAGTCCGTTCATGCAAATTTTGAACGGACTGTCTGTCGGATTGTCTGACGAACTTAGTTGGGCAGACAATCCGCCCGTGTGTACGCGGCCTTAGAAAGAAAGAACAGAAAGAGAGAGGTAGAGAGAAGGAAAGAAAGCAAGAATAAAAAAAGGGAGGGAGAGAGAAGGAATGAAAGAGAAAGAAAGAAATAAATAAAGAAAAAAAGAAAGAGGAAGGTAGAGAGAACGAAATAATGAAAGAAAAAAGAAAGAGGGAGGAAGAGAAGGAAAGAAAGAAAGAAGGAAAGAAAGAAAGAAAAAGGGAGGTAGAGAATGAAAGAAAGAAAGAAAAAAAGGCAGGAAGAGAAAGAAAAAAAGAAAGAAAGAAAAAGGGAGGTAGCAAGAAAGAAAGAAAGAATGAAAGAAAAAGGGAGGAAGAGAGAAGGAAAGAAAGAAAGAAAGAAAAATAGAGGTAGAGAATCAACGAAAAAAAAGAAAGAAACAAAGAAAAAGGGGAGGTAGAGAAGGAAAGAAATAAAGAAAAAAAAAAGAAAGAGGGAGGTAGAGAGAAGGAAAGAATGAAAGAAAGAAAGAAATGGGAGGGAGAGAGAAGGAAATAAAGCAAGAAGTAAAAAAAGGGAGGTAAAGTGAAGGAAAGAACGAGAAAGAAAGAAGGAAAGAAAGAAGGAAAGAAAGAAAGCAAGAAAAAAAAGAAAGAAAGAAAAAGGGATGTAGAAAGAAAGAAAGAAAAAGGGAGGAAGAGAGAAGAAAAGAAAGCAAGAACTAAAAAAGGGAGGGAGAGAGAAGGAAAGAAAGAGAAAGAAAGAAAGGAATGGGCGGGAAAGAAATAAATTAACAAAAAAGAAAGAGGGAGGGAGAGAGTAGGAAAAAAAGAAAAAAAGAAGGAAAGTAAGAAAGAAATAAAGAAAGAAAAAGAGAGGTAAAGAAAGAAAGAAAGAAAAAGGGAGGAAGAGAGAAGGAAAGCAAGAAGTAAAATGGGAGGGATAGAGAAGGAAAGAAAGAGAAAGAAATAAATAAAGAAAGATAAAGATATAAGATAAGAAATAAGAAAAAGGAGAGGAAGAGAGAAAGAAAGAAAGAAAGAAAGGAATGGGAGGGAGAGAGAGGGAAAGAAAGAGAAAGAAAGAAGGAAAGAAAGAGACAGAAATAAAGAAAGAAAAAGGGTAGTAGAGAAAGAAAGAAAGAAAGAAAGAAAGAAAGAAAGAAAGAAAGAAAGAAAGAAAGAAAGAGGGGGCGTGGCTTGGAGCCAGGACTGAATGGATGTCTGACTCCCGAACTCCCGTCCACAGGAGAGCATATTATAAGCCCCGCCGAGCCAAACGCACCTAAACATGGGGACATACTCCCAGAATCCGTCCCCAGCAAGGTCCCGCTCCCCTAGGCAAACCGGGACACAAATCGGCCGCAATATACCAGAAATTTTCCGGATGCAATCACGCGAGGCCCCGGCTTCAAATCGGGCCTACACTAGCGCTGCACGCTCCTCCAGCCTCAGTCCCTCAGGCAGAAGCCATACACAGGCACAGCACTTGGCACCTGCATCCCCTACCCCACAACCACTGAGCATGCAGGATCTCCGGCCTGTGGCAGAGGATATTAAAGCCACACTCTCCTCAGCCATCACAGACCTAAGAAGAGATGTCCAAGCAATGACAGTGCGGATGGATGATCTAGAGGACACAACAGCTCTCCATGACACCACAATCCAACAGCTACAGGCTTCCTCTCAGTCTCAATCTACTCAGCTCAGAGACATCCAAAGACACATGGAAGATCTGGACAACCGTGGACGTCGCCACAACATCCGGGTAAGAGGCATCCCTGAAAGTATTGAAAATACCCAAATTATAAGGGCTACCATTGCCATCTTTAACGACCTCCTGGGCAGACCCCCTGACATGCCCATTGACTTTGAATGCCTGCACAGAGCCCTTAAACCCAGAGGCAGAGACTCCGATCCCCCCAGAGACGTTATCTGCTGTCTGGTAAATTTTAAACTAAAAGAGGAAATTCTCTGCAGGGCAAGAGACCATCGCTCCCTGCTATATCAAGGAGCTGAAATAAAGTTGTTTCAGGACCTTTCACCTATTACCCTCCAAAATAGGAGAGATCTACGACCACTCCTTGACCTCCTATGCAGCAAAGGGATCCAATACAGATGGAAATTCCCCTTCTGCCTCTCTGCCTCTTCCCAGGGTCGCACAGCGAACCTACACATGCCAGAAGACCTAACCACTTTTTGTGAGACGCTAAACCTTCCCCGCGTTGACATCCTGGATTGGTACAGCACGTCTCGTCCGCCACGCCTGAGAAGATCAACCTCCACCGACGCCATTCCGGTCTGTGATGAATTCCACATAAGACGCCGCAGATCCACTCCACCAAGGGAAACCAACACATCAGAACTACGGAATGCCGCCGCCAACAGCCCAATGGCCTCCCCAGCTCATAAGAGAGCCCGCCATGGGGGTTCCGACTGAGCAACATGTGACTCCCCTCCCCAGAGATTCCTGACTGATGTAATCCTCACCCCTGAAAAGCTTGATCTACAACAAGTGGAACCAACCCCACATAAACTGTAAGTTGACTGATCTCCCAGAGAAATCTGTAATCTCCAAGATGCAGGACGCTCTTTTACAGCTACCTACATACCCTCCTTTAACACCGCATAAGTTCGGCATGGAAAACCAAGCGTCATTTATAGAGCAGTCTACCTCCCTATGGACTGTACACTTACTCTAAAGGCCCTCCCATACCTTCCCTGACTTCCCTCCTACTCACCTCCCCTTAACACCTCCCCCTTGCCCTCCCCACTTCCCTAAACTTCCCCCCCATTCCTTTACCGCAATGTTGGGTTTATACACGAAGACCTCTTAGGTATGCGGTAGACACTAGTACCCTACATTGCGGCCCTGTCTAAGATATATATTGATGTCGCAAATGTGTCTTGCAAGTATATATCTCGGGGCAGACATCGCACAGATGCCAATTTTCTCCTTAGGAAGGCAATTAGGTACAAACTACTTACCTGCCCATCCTCCACGCTAAATTGAAGAAACCTTGTCTTTACAGATGATTGCTCCTTATTCCACCTAGAGTGCCAGATAGACTCAATAGACTCCATAAGATGGCATCTGTGCAATCTCACCCCTTGCCTAACTACTCATTGTTTAGTGTAAACAAAATGCATGAAAAATATTTAGTTGTTGATTTACGCTTGAAGGAAACTTCTTCAATTTTCCTATCACACCCTTGAAACACAGGTCCCCTCCCCCCCCCTTTTTTTTTGTCACAGAGCCTCCAACTGTTCGCGTATAATTGAAAGTAAAGGGCTAAGCTCTTCTACCTATACATAGGACAATGTTCCAGATTTGTTCCACCCTGTTTTTTATTAGACAATGCTCTCACCTAAACCTGTAACAACTCCGCCTCATTCTGAGCAGATCGGGAATGCGGTATATGTCCACCTAAAATAGGACACGATTAAAACGCACCCACGAGTAGAGATATCTTCTGACGCAGTCTCAGCTTACACAAAGTCTATAGATTCACACGCAGATTGCGGGAGAGGCCGTTGAGGTGTCTTCACGCTGAGGGATTCTTTCATGCCCTCCAACATGGAGATTCTTCCTAGAACAAATATAAGTAATGAGGACCGCATATTGACACTATGAGTCAGACCCCCTTATTATTAATAGTTCATGCTAAGTTTGTGTAACTTAGATATGTTAATGATCATCTACTATGCTGACTAAGTAACCTCAGGAAATGACCACAGGTCTGACCCCACGAGCTTAGTAATAGTTGCTTATAGTGACGATGGGTCTAATAGGTGAAATTATCGGCTCCTGCTCTCAAAAACAAAAAATTATGCAGTCTCCTGTGGACGAGAGGTATTGACTCTCGACCGCTCCCTGTCGACAACTGACACCCCCCACACACGACCGGGACACACCAGTTCCTGTCAAATCTCTCCGGAATTTTTTTATTTTTATTTATTTATTTATTTTTTCTATTTTTTTTTTCTAATTTGGGGTAGGGTATTTAGTCCCCCCCAACTCTGGACTACCGTCTACCACAGTTCACTCACCTCACCCCCCTCTCTCCCCCCCTCCCTCCCCCTCTTCTCCCACCTCCCTTCACCCTTTCTTTCGCCTTTCCCAATCCTTCCCCATCAGCCTCGCAGTCTCCGCTGCTATCAGCTGCTATTGCCGCATCAATAAACCTAAACTTTCCCAGAATCTGCCTTCACAAGGGAAAGATCACCTACTTAACAGTGTGAAAGATCTGAATATTCCTAAGACCCAACGCTACCACATTATGACACACAAACGGCTCACGAAAGCACCCTCCACCCTTAAAATTGTTTCACTAAACACTAAAGGTCTCAACATACCAGAAAAACGTAGCCAAGTCCGTGATATGATGTACAAACTAAGAGCGAATATAGTTTTTCTACAAGAAACTCACTTCCGCACAGACAAAACTCCCAAACTCACTAACCACCTGTATCCCACGGTATACCATGGCACTAACTCGCTAGCTAAAACTAAAGGGGTCTCAATCCTAATCTCCAAAAGCCTAGATTGGCAATATGTTGACTCCCTCATAGACCCAGAGGGTCGATACATCTTCCTAAAGGGCCATATCCAGGGACGGCCTGTTACCCTGGCCAACGTATACAGCCCCAACTTTGCACAAGTGAGCTTCTTTAGATCCATCTCAGGTCTCCTCTCAGGCTTCCAGTCTGGCATGATCATTCTAGGAGGTGATTTCAATGTAGCCTTATCCCCAATCCTAGACACCTCAACAGGCACATCTTTCCTACCATACAAAGCCATCCGG
This sequence comes from Lithobates pipiens, assembly GCF_037356315.1. Lineage (NCBI taxonomy): Eukaryota > Metazoa > Chordata > Amphibia > Anura > Ranidae > Lithobates > Lithobates pipiens. Next base: position 113,437,839 of record NW_027507787.1, read on the forward strand.
CAAATCAAAATACAGGATCTTCTTTTACATGATACTTGGTGCTCCCTCCACCCCGACAACAAAGACTACACCTTTTTCTCTGCCCCACACAATAAATATTCCAGAATTGACTATCTTTTCTTATCCCAGAAAGACATCCCTTTTTTGTCTACTGCCACCATTGAACCTATGATACTATCAGACCACCACCCAATAACAATGACACTGACATTCCCGGACAAATACCTCCCCACCAAAATTTGGCGTTTGGATTCAACTCTTACCTCGGAAGAGGCCATTACAGACATTCGCAAATGTATACCCACATTCTTTCAGGAAAACAATACACCCGACACATCCCCACTCACACAATGGGAGACACATAAATGTGTAATTCGAGGAAAACTCATAGCCCTTAAATCTGCCCTCCGAAAAGCTCATCAACAGAAAGTGACAGACCTACTAGACAAGATCAAACACCTAGAACGCACTCACAAACAATCACAAGCGCAACAAACCTACCATGAGCTTACACAAACCAGGAAAATATTAAGAGATGAATTAAACCGCAAAACACAACGTAAATTTATCCTACACCACAAACTTTTCTATGAATTTGGAAACAAATGCGGAAAATTTCTATCCAAAGCCCTCCAAGCCAGGAAGGCACAATTAAACATCCACACCATTAAAGACGCTCAAGGGAAATCCCATATCACCCCGACAGACATAGCGGCCCAATTTGAGACATACTACTCTAACTTATACAATCTCCCCAAGCAAGCAATCAACTCGAGTGAATCAGAACCCCGACACACCCAAATCACGTCCTTCCTTAACAAATATTGCCCCAAACCCTTAGACAAAGAAGATGTACAACGGTTAGATGCCCCTATCTCGGAAGAGGAAATCAAATTGGCAATCAAACAACTTAAGAATGGTAAAAGCCATGGTCCCAATGGGTTTACAGCCACGTACTTCAAAACCTTTATGGACACTCTAACTCCACACCTTACTAAGACTTTTAAATCCCTAACATCATCCACCCTTCCCTTCCACAGATTACTGGAATCCCAGGCTACAGGATCCCCAAAGAGGAAAAAGACCCTACGTCAGTTAGTAATTACAGGCCGATATCCTTACTAAATGTCGACATAAAATTGTACTCCAAAATTTTAGCCTCCCATCTTCTACCCTTCCTGCCCTCCCTGATAGGGAAAGACCAAGTAGGATTTATCCCTGGAAGAGAAGCCAGGGATAACACAATCAAAGCCCTGAATATACACCACTGGATGACTAAACACAACCAGAAAGGGTTCTTTCTATCCTTAGACGCGGAGAAGGCGTTTGACAGGCTGGCTTGGGACTACCTAGAAGCGGTCCTGAGACATATTGGCCTCCAGGATCAGATGTTTAAGGCCATAATGTTCCTATATTCAGCTCCAACCGCCAGGGTCCGTGTAAATGGCTGCCTGTCAAACGCCTTCTCAATTAGTAATGGAACAAGACAGGGATGCCCCCTCTCCCCAATTGTATTCATCCTAACTCTCGAACCCTTCCTCCAATGTCTCAGATCAAATGACAATATCAAAGGCTTTCCCATCGCTGATCGCACCTACAAGTTAGCCGCCTTCGCCGATGACATACTATTATTCCTGAAAGATCCACACACATCGATCCCAAACCTTCTGAAGGAGTTTAGATTCTTTCAGAAAATCACATGCCCTCAATATTTCCCTCACACCAGATATGGTAACACAATGTAAGAACAATTTCCCCTTCCAATGGAAGCAAGACCAGATTAAATATCTAGGGATATACCTAACAACAAAAATCTCAGACATGTTTACAAAAAATTATCAGCCCATCCTCGCATCCATCACAAAAGACCTAAGTAAATGGAACAAAGCTCATTTTTCCTGGTTTGGAAGGGCTGCAATCTTAAAAATGAACGTACTTCCCCGCATTTTATATATCCTACAGACTATCCCCATTATGCCGCGTACACACAATTGAATTGTATGGCGTACTTAGTCCGTTGAAACTAATTTCACTGGACAATCCGATCTTGTGTGGGCTTCAGCTGAGTTTTCCAGTGTGAAGTCCGGAGGACTAAGAAAGTAGTTTTGCACTCCAATCTTCCCGTCGGACTTGGGTTTCAGCGGACAATACGTTCGCCAGTATGCTAGTCCGACGGACTAAGAATGGCGCATGCCCAGAAAGCATTTACAGGGCGGAAGCACTCTGTCTAGTAAAACTAGCGTTCGTATTGAAGCTAGCACATTCGTCATGCTGCTAATTTTGTGATCTTTTAATATAGCGTATTCTTTTCTTCTTCATAATGCGAGAAAAGTGAAGTTGCTTTGCTGCTAATATTCACACAGAGTTATCCCAAACGTCTTTATTCATCCTCATCTTATGATTGATATTCCAATTCGATATATATATATATAGATAGATAGATAGATAGATAGATAGATAGATAGATAGATAGATAGATAGATATAGATATATATATAGATATATATATATATAGAGAGAGAGAGAGAGATTTTTGTTTTTTTGGTTAATATTTTTCTAGTTATGATTATTCTTTTTTGAATTATATATATTAGATATATATAATTTTATAATTTATCTATTACTATATATTTTTGGAACTACTATTGTTAGTTTAAATTTTATTTATTTTTTTATTTTATTTTTTTTGGGGGTGGGGGGGGTTTACACTAGATGGACTTGTGTTTTTTTTTTCCAAGCAGACTATGTAAGTAGAGATAGATAGATAGATAGATAGATAGATAGATAGATAGATAGATAGATAGATAGATAGATAGATGGATAGATACCCAAACCAGCATTTTAGGTTACACATGATTGGATGTTCAAAATCAGCAGAGCTTCCCCTCATTTCAAATGTTACCCTCAAATTTACAGCGACTGCACTTCCAAGTGCACTTGCAGTGCAATAAAAATTGCACTTGTAGTTAGCACTTGTATATTAACATGAATGTGCCTTTTGTAAATAACCCCCATAGTCTTTTGACATGTACCTGCCTACTCACAAATAAACTCTGTTTTTTTAATCAAAAAAACATATTACATTATTTTGGGAAAAATTAAATCTTTATTTTTAGTCTGTGCAAAACAATATCAAGAGGGAGGCAACACTGGAGACACTTTTGAAGTTTGTGAAGCCTTTTGTCCCCCAGGCACACATCAAGTCAGTGGCCACCAAAATTCAGATCCTGTGTAAACAAGAAAATAGGGAGCACAACATGGTCCTGGAATCCCACAGACCAGAAACAGCAGCAGATGACATCTATGTCCCCAGGCTGTGGTACTACAACAGCCTGCGTCTTCTGTCAGAGCAGACTGAAGCCAGGCAGTCACTTCCGACTCTTCCATGTAGCCTTCCCTCCACGCTTAGCTGGAGGCTGTGCCTCTGGTGGTGGACTTGTGGTAGGAGGAGGAGGAGGAGGAGGAGCAGTAGGGTCTGCATTGTAGAGTCGGGTGCTTGGTGTGAGTTCACCCTTCAAACCCCTCTGAATACTGTCAAAGAAAATAGCCTCGCACAAGTTGCGTTGTCCCTTGTCCATTTCCAGCAACTTGCTGGCCAAATAGGTAGCGTAGGCCTCTTCTGGATTGGGGGGGTTTGCTAAGTAATTGGCTCGCCTGACATATTAGCGCCAATGACTCCTCCTCCGTCTGTGTCATCCTCCTGGGCCTTTTGCTGGCTATGCGGAGGGGAGGGACCTGACTTTCTGTCAGACTCCTGCTGGGCCCAGCTATCTCCTGCGTGTGGCTGGTCCCGGCCTCCTCCTCCATACCACTGGTCCCGGCCTCCTCCTGGGTGAGCTCATCCTGTGTAAAAAAAAAAAAAAAAAAGTATGTATATATTTTTGCCTCATCAATCCCTGACAATTTTACATTTCTCACTTGCAAATACCTCTTGAAATCAAAAAGGCTATCATTTTGACACCATCATTTTTCCAGCAGTTCACCAAGATTTTAGCCACATTTGTGGAAACTACTGTATCCTTATATCTAATTTAATTTGTGATGAAATCCTAGATTTGGAAGCAATTCAAACATTGAACTTTACATCATTAATATTCGAGCAATCAAAATTTGCTAAAATAAAATATACCTGGCTCCAGCTGGGCGCATCAACTTCTCCCAGGAAGGAAGGGTCTGGATCTTCCTGGGATGGCTCAACTGAGGTGGAGGGAAGGGTGGAGGGAAGGGTAGAGGGAAGGGTGGAAAGTGACTGCCTGGCTTCTGACTGCTGATCCAGAAAACGCAGTTTGTTGTAGTACCACAGCTTAGGTACATATATCTCATCTGCTGCTGCTCCTGATGTGTGGGACTGTATGATCTTGTTGCGCTCTCGCCTATACATGTTCCGCAGGACCTGAATTTTGGCGTCCACAAACGTAATCTCTGCCTGGGGGAGTCGGGTTTGCACAAACTTCAAAAGTGCTCCCAGTGTTTTCTTCCGGGCAGGACGGTTTGAATATAATGGGTGCTTGACCTCCCACAGGTTCCTGTGCATCTCATAGAGCTCTATGAATTTGGAGAGGAATGCCTCCTCTTTAAAGGGGTTAGGATTGTATTTTTGCATTTTTATGTCTGAAAAAAAAACACACACACACACACACACACACACACACACACACACACACACACACACACACACACACACACAACATAAATACTAATGTCAGACCAAACGCACAGTATTTATATTGTGACAATGTAGGTGAGACACACACTACACCCACACTACACCCACCCACACTACCCCCACACACCCACACTACACACCCACACTACACCCACCCACACTACACCCACACTACACCCACACCCACACTACACCCACACTACCCACACACCCACACTACACACACACCCACCCACACTACACCCACATACACACACACACACACACACACACTACACCAACACTACCCACACACACACCCACACTACCCACACACCCACACTACACCCACCCACACTACACCCACACACCCACACTACACCCACCCACACTACACACCCCCACACACACACACACACACACACACTACCCCCCCCACACACACTACACCCACCCACACACACTACACCCACACACTACACCCACCTACCCACACGACACCCACCCACACACACAAAACACCAACCCCACTCAAACACCAACCCACAGTAAAATCAACTAACCATGACCAATGTAAAGTCCCACTATATGCTGTCCTAATGCAGGCCTAAAACTCTAAAAAGTAAAAACCATCTAGATCTAGAATCTTACCGTCGTGTGGATCGCTCACTGCTTCCGTTCGGACAAAGGTACGACCTCGCAGTAATGCTTTATTCACTGCGCATGCGTCAAGCTCCGCCTGCGTTGCCCACGTCGCCCGCCCCTGATGTTCCTTGTGACCATATTTCCCCGCCCTTTTACCCTCGTTCCGCTGTGGGAGAGTGGATAGAAAAAGATGGCGGATGCATTTTCTGACAGCAGCACGGAGGAAAGCCCTGAACCCCATGCTTCCAGAGCAAGGAAGAGGTTTAAGGCCACAAACATGGCATTTGAAGAGATGGTGGAGATGGGGGATATATTAAGAAGGGAGGATTATGATGGGAAAAATGGCCCCTATCCCAAACCCATTATCCGAAAGGATAAAATTATGACTACAGTTGTCAGCACTCTGGAGCTGAAATTTGGTGTCCAAAGAGCCAAAGACCAACTGAGGAAGTGCTGGTCCGATATCAAATCGCGGGAGCCGGATCAGTACAGAAGAATTAAAAAGGCGCTCAAAAAAAGTGAGTACTTTGCGCTTATCTTGCCGTCCGTACCTAATCGTTCGTATAAGTTATTAGTACATGAGGCGGATTTGATCGTTCGTTTGGTTGATCGTTCGTATAAGTGTATGTAAATGGCGCGAATTAGTTTATGGTATTGGTTTAGGTTTTTTATTAGTTATTAATTTTATTATTGTTAATGATAAATTGAATTGTGACACTCAGTTTAGGATATCCTTGTGTACATGTCTTTATAGCTACAACTGTTTCATCACTTTATTCAGTGTAATGTATTATAATTAATATATATATATATATAGATATATAGGTTCCACGTCTGGACTGGGAAGCATTTAGTGTAGTTTGGGACATCATAGAACATTTTTTGAGATAATCACACACAGGGACTCCAGGGGATGATTCTGGTGTGTCCATCTGTGAAACTTGGCTAAATGATGTAAAGTATCGCAGTTTGTTTAACCAGTTGCCGACCGCCGCACGCCGATGTACGTCGGTACAATGGCACGGGCAGGCATAAGGACATACATGTACGTCCCTTGCCTCCCGCGGGTCGGGGGCCCGATAAAGGTTTAACCCCGTGATCACCCCCCGTCGCCAGTGTCACTAAGGCTGGGTTCACATTGCAGCGGTTTATGAGAACGAATGTGATTCGCACCGCACTGCAGTGCAAATCACATCCGATCTCTGTGCGATTCGAGTTCAGCCATTCGCCGCACCCGCCGCACCCGCCGCACCCGCCGCAAATTCGCACGGGACCCTTTTTTTGGCCCGCAGCAGAATCGGATCGCATGGGTGTTCACACCATGCGATCCGAGTTTGCAGATCGCACTGCGATATGCGAACTGATCTGGGGGTGTCAGTAACATTTCACTGACACTCCCAGCAGTCGCATAGGGCAGTGTGAACTGCCGCCGGGAGGCATGCGATGCGGGAACCCGCCGCGGATTCGCGGCGTTTCCGCATCGCTCCAGTGTGAACCCAGCCTAATAAGCGATCATTTTTCTGATCGCCGTATTAGTGTCACAGGTGACGCTAGTTAGGCAGGTAGGTATTTAGGTTCGCCGCAGCTTTTTATAGCGCCAGGGACCCCCATATACTACCGCATAAAGCCCCCTGATTGCCCCCTAGTTAACCCTTTCACCAGTGATCACCATATAACTGTTACAGGTGACGCTGGTTGGTTAGTTATTTTTTTATAGTTTCAGGGCACCCGCCATTTATTACCTAATAAAGGTTTAACCCCCTGATCACCCGGCGGGTGTCATTTGTGACTAATAACTGTTAGGGCAGTTAGGGTTAGCCCCCTTTAGTTCTAAGGTACCCCCCTAACCCCCCCAATAAAGGTTTAACCCCGTGATCACCCCCCGTCGCCAGTGTCACTAAGGCTGGGTTCACATTGCAGCGGTTTATGAGAACGGATGTGATTCGCACCGCACTGCAGTGCAAATCACATCCGATCTCTGTGCGATTCGAGTTCAGCCATTCGCCGCACCCGCCGCAAATTCGCACGGGACCCTTTTTTTGGCCCGCAGCAGAATCGGATCGCATGGGTGTTCACACCATGCGATCCGAGTTTGCAGATCGCACTGCGATATGCGAACTGATCTGGGGGTGTCAGTAACATTTCACTGACACTCCCAGCAGTTCGCATAGGGCAGTGTGAACTGCCGCCGGGAGGCATGCGATGCGGGAACCCGCCGCGCATTCGTGGCATTCCCGCATCGCTCCAGTGTGAACCCAGCCTAATAAGCGATCGTTTTTCTGATCGCTGTATTAGTGTCACAGGTGACGCTAGTTAGGCAGGTAGGTATTTAGGTTCGCTGCAGCTTTTTATAGCGCCAGGGACCCCCATATACTACCGCATAAAGCCCCCTAATTGCCCCCTAGTTAACCCTTTCACCAGTGATCACCATATAACTGTTACAGGTGACGCTGGTTGGTTAGTTATTTTTTTATAGTTTCAGGGCACCCGCCATTTATTACCTAGTCTCACTAGTGTACCCCTAAATTTAGGGGTGTCTACTTTCCAAAATGGGGTCATTTGGGGGGGGTTTGTGCCATCTTGGCATTTTATGGCCTTCAAAACTGTAACGCCCTTAGAAAGCCTGAAGGCGGTGCTTGGTTTTCGGGGCCCCGTACGCGGCTAGGCTCCCAAAAAGTCCCACATATGTGGTATCCCCATACTCAGGAGAAGCAGCAGAATTTATTTTGGGGTGTCATTTCACATATGCCCATGGCATGCGTGAGCAATATATCATTTAGTGACAACTTTGTGAAAAAAAAAAAAAAAAAAAAAAGTTTGTAATTTTCCCGCAACTTGTGGCAAAATATAAAATATTCCATGGACTCAACATGCCTCTCAGCAAATAGCTTGGGGTGTCTACTTTCTAAAATGGGGTCATTTGTGGGGGTTTTGTGCCATCTTGGCATTTTATGGCCTTCAAAACTGTAATAGGTAGTGAGGAGTGAAATCAAAAAATTACGCCCTTAGAAAGCCTGAAGGCGGTGCTTGGTTTTCGGGGCCCCGTACGCGGCTAGGCTCCCAAAAAGTCCCACATATGTGGTATCCCCGTACTCAGGAGAAGCAGCAGAATTTATTTTGGGGTGTCATTTCACATATGCCCATGGCATGCATGAGCAATATATCATTTAGTGACAACTTTGTTAAAAAAAAAAAAAAAAAAAAAAAAGTTTGTAATTTTCCCGCAACTTGTGGCAAAATATAAAATATTCCATGAACTCAACATGCCTCTCAGCAAATAGCTTGGGGTGTCTACTTTCTAAAATGGGGTCATTTGTGGGGGTTTTGTGCCATCTTGGCATTTTATGGCCTTCAAAACTGTAATAGGTAGTGAGAAGTGAACTCAAAAATTTACGCCCTTAGAAAGCCTGAAGGCGGTGCTTGGTTTTCGGGGCCCCGTACGCGGCTAGGCTCCCAAAAAGTCCCACATATGTGGTATCCCCATACTCAGGAGAAGCAGCAGAATTTATTTTGGGGTGTCATTTCACATACGCCCATAGCATGTGTGAGCAATATATCATTTAGTGACAACTTTGTTAAAAAAAAAAAAAAAAAAGTTTGTAATTTTCCCGCAACTTGTGGCAAAATATAAAATATTCCATGAACTCAACATGCCTCTCAGCAAATAGCTTGGGGTGTCTACTTTCTAAAATGGGGTCATTTGTGGGGGTTTTGTGCCATCTTGGCATTTTATGGCCTTCAAAACTGTAATAGGTAGTGAGAAGTGAACTCAAAAATTTACGCCCTTAGAAAGCCTGAAGGCGGTGCTTGGTTTTCGGGGCCCCGTACGCGGCTAGGCTCCCAAAAAGTCCCACATATGTGGTATCCCCATACTCAGGAGAAGCAGCAGAATTTATTTTGGGGTGTCATTTCACATACGCCCATAGCATGTGTGAGCAATATATCATTTAGTGACAACTTTGTGTAAAAAAAAAAAAAAAATTTTTTTTTTGTCATTATTCAATCGCTTGAGGCAAAAAAATAAAATATTCAATGGGCTCAACATGCCTCTTATCAATTTCCTTAGGGGGTCTACTTTCCAAAATGGGGTCATTTGGGGGGGTTTTGTACTGCCCTGCCATTTTAGCACCTCAAGAAATGAGATAGGCAGTCGTAAACTAAAAGCTGCGTAAATTCCAGAAAACGTACCTTAGTTTGTAGATGTGACAACTTTTGCGCAAACCAATAAATATACAATTATTGACTTTTTTTTTACCAAAGACATGTGGCTGAATACATTTTGGCCTAAATGTATGACTAAAATTGAGTTTATTGGATTTTTCTAATAACAAAAAGTAGAAAATATCATTTTTTTTCAAAATTTGCGGTCTTTTTACGTTTATATCGCAAAAAATAAAAATCGCAGAGGCAATCAAATACCATCAAAAGAAAGCTCTATTTGTGGGAAGAAAAGGACGCAAATCTTGTTTGGGTACAACATTGCATGACCGCGCAATTACCAGTTAAAGCAGCGCAGTGCCAAAGTGTAAAAAGACCTCTGGTCATTTACCAGCAAAATGGTCCGGTCTGAAAGTGGTTAAAGGCTAGGTTCACACTGCTGCGATGTATGAGATCGGATGTGCTTCGCACCGCACTGCAGTGCAAATCACATGTGATCTCTGTGCAATGCGATTTCAGCCATACAGATACTATGGCTGAATTCGCATTCGCATTTTGGGGAGAATCTAAGCCCCTTTTCCCTAAAATGCAAGATCATGTTCTTCATTTCCTTGCAAAAATCTTTTAATGTTTTTGAAAATTTTTAATCATTTTTAGAGGCCAAATTTTGAAGATGCACACAGTGTGCCAACATGTGCTATGTACCATCAGAGGATCTCAATGTACACATTTTGTGTTTGCAACCCCTTCCTCATTCTAGTATGTGGGAGGAAGGGATTGCACCCACAAAACACGTCCATTGATCACTCATGATGGGAGATAGCACATGTTGACATTACCAATTTTTGGTGCGCATCTTCAAAATTTGGCTTTTACCCTTGTTTTATGTAAATAGTTCAACTTTTAATATCAAAATGTATATAAAAAAAATGTATGTATGTATGTATGTATGTATGTATGTATATATACACACGCACACATGCACACACACACTTTATAAAACCCCCCAAACAAATAATATTGTAATATATATATATATCTATCATGTTTCAAAAAAAAAAATGTATATATATATTTTTATTGTTTACAAAAAAATTATTATCAATATATATATATATATATATATATATATATTGTTTACAAAATAAAAAAATGCAAAAAACAAAAAAAAAAGATTATTGTTTACAAAAAAAATCTATATTGTTTACCAAAAAAAAAAAAAAAAAATGAAAAGGGCACTTGTTTCAATGTGCACTATTAAAAATTTACAAAAAATATATGTGTGCGTGTCACCTTCTTTCAATACTCAATACCAGTTTGGGAAGTAATTTTGTGTTTTCTGTGACAAAGGACCTTATTTACTATTGGGAAAAACCACTTTGCAATACAAATGCACTAGGACAGGAATATGCAATTAGTGGAAATCCAGCTGTTGCAGAACTAAAAGTCCCATGAAGCATAGCAAGACTGACAGCCACAAGCATGAGACCCAGAGGCATGATGGACTTGTAATTTTGCAACAGCTGGAGGTCCGCCAATTGCATATCCCTGAATTAGGAGAATGTAGGAGACAGCCACCAAGAAAAGCAAACAAGAACCTAACTTCAAAATTTGAACAGACAATATGAATTTGAACAAAAGGAAATCTTTATTGCTCAGCTGGCATTGGAATCCCCCCCCCCTACCATTAAAATAGGTGACATACTGGTCACGCACCTCACGTGCTGTTTGGGGGGCTGAGCCAGGATGGGCAGGATCCAGCCCTGTGAGTTCAGGAATTTGTCCGGCCTCAGGCCCAATTGGTTGCAGGTAATGGGTTCCTGAATGTCTTCGTAAAAAGTTATGTAAAATGCAGCAGCAGAGAATGACATAGTTCAGTTTGTACTCTGCTAAGTTTATTGCTGTCAAAAACAGACGGAACCGGCTGGCCATAATACCAAAGGCATTCTCCACAACCCTTCTTGCTCTGGCCAGCCGGTAATTAAAAACCCTCCTCTCCGGGGTGAGGGTCCTTTGGGGGAATGGCTTCATCAAATGGTCACTCAGACCGAACGCTTCATCAGCGATAAAGACAAAAGGTAGATCCTCCACATTATCAGCATCTGGTGGAAAGTCCAGGCCACCAGTGATGAGACGGTGCCAGAACTCGGTCTGCTTAAACACTCCCCTGTCTGACATCCGGCCGTTCTTCCCCACATCCACATAGATAAAGTCATATTGTGCCGACACCACCGCCATTAACACCACACTATGGAACCCCTTATAATTCCAGTAGTAGGACCCCGAATGGGGTGGGGGCACAATCCGCAAATGTTTCCCGTCGATCGCCCCTCCACAGGTTGGAAAGTCCCAACGGGCAGCGAACTGGGAAGCCACAGTCTGCCATTCCTGTGGCGTGGAAGGAAACTGGGGAGTCAAACACAGGGAAAAAAATAAATAAAAATTAGTCATTAAATAAAAACAATTCATAACAAATAAAACCCTAAAACATTTTGGAACAGCAGTGAAACATACATATTGTAAAATTTTTCATAAAAAAAATAAAAAAATAAAAATAAAAAAAGATAAGGCCCAATTCACAGATTACTCAGCCCTCTGATGGACCAGGGAACATGATTTATGTGGGTGAGTGTGGGGGGGGCTAATTAATGAGTATATAATCCCTGAAACCAATTCCAAAAGGGTGGGGGCCTAATTAATGAGTATATAATCCCTGAAACCAATTCCAAAAGGGTGGGGGCCTAATTAATGAGTATATAATCCCTGAAACCAATTCCAAAAGGGTGGGAGCCTAATTAATGAGTATATAATACCTTAAACCAATTTCAAAAGGGTGGGGGCGGTAAAACAGTACAATGAAGCTGACAATATGAATTTGAAAAAAACAGTCTCTAGATAAGCATTACACTAAGCCTATATGGGCCCAGGATTGCATGCTGGGGACATTAGTGAAGGCAAATATGCACGTGGGACACAAAAAGGTAAAAGCAATAAAAAAATTACCCCCAAAAAAAAAAACAATTGCATGTATGCATATAAAGGGGACATTCACAGCATAATCCTGTCATGGATATTATAAGTCATGATTTGAGAAATGTACAAAATTCAAGGTGTCCGATAGGCTGACTGACCCAGAGGGTAGATATCTGTTCTTGAAAGGGAAATTAGGGAATAGAAACCTCACTCTAGCAAATGTATATAGCCCAAATAAAAACCCAGTGAGATACATGAAACAAATTTTGAGAAAACTTGCGGAGTTTAAAACAGGGGATGTAATATTGGCAGGGGATATAAATTTTTGTATGGACCCAGTATATGACAGTACGTCCAGTGCAAAGGGGATGAGTGGGAAGAGCTTAAAAACAATTAAGCTCCGATTGAGACAGAGCCAATTGATAGATGTATGGAGAATACAGCATGAAAAAATAAAAGATTATACGTTTTTTTCCCCAGTGCATGGGACGTACTCTAGGCTGGACTATATATTGGTCGAACATAGATTATTAGAGACCGTAATGGAAACAAAAATAGAAATAGCAACCTTGTCAGACCACTCCCCGGTGACAATGAAGATGAGGATACCTGGGACACAGAGACACCCGTTCACCTGGCGGTTAAATGAGGATCTTCTTTGGGATAATAAAACTGCAGAAATGATACGGAAGGAAATAGAATTTTATTTTATGATAAATGATACAGGTGAAGTATCGGGTGCTGTCCTGTGGGAGGGCCATAAAGCCTATGTTAGAGGTATCCTCATCTCCATAGGGACGGGAAAAAAAAAGGAAAGAATAGAAGAAAGGGAGAACTTGATGAGAGAGGTCTATAGTTTGGAACAGGAGCATAAAAAGCAAGGGGGTCGACAACAAGACATCTTTCATCGACTGATCAATAAGAGAGAGGAGCTTAAAGATATTTATGACCAGGAAGCTAGAAGGGTACTAGAGGGGAGAGCCAGAGAGAGATACTACGGGGAAAATAAAATAGGAAAAAGCTTAGTGAGACAGGTGAAAAGTAAGAGAGGGGTTAATTTTAATGATAAAATAAAGGATAAGAACTGTAAAATGGCCTATACCTCCAGGGAAATGGCGGAAGTATTTAAACAATATTATGAAGCACTGTATAATGTAGGACAGAAAGGGGAACAGGGTAAAGGGAAAAAGGAGAAAATTAAAGAATTCTTGCACAAAGCTAAATTACCTCGAATACCAGACTGGGATAGGGAGGATATGGATAGACCCATTTCTGAAGAAGAAATTCACAAGGCGCTGAAAGATATGGCTTCAGGGAAAAGTCCGGTCCCAGACGGGTTCGTGACCTCATACTATAAAAAATTTAAGAAAATTTTAGTCCCCCAGTAAATATATAAATGGAATAGGTACAGAATATGATATGGGGGAGAAGCGTTGCGAGCTGCAATAACGTTGATCCCGAAAGAAGACAAAGATCATACACTCTGCGGCAATTATAGGCCGATAGCCCTACTAAACACGGATGTAAAGTTATACGCCAAAGTATTAGCAGCAAGATTAAAAGGAAAAATGACAGAATTGATACACCCGGACCAAGTCGGATTCATACCCGAGAGAGAAGGAAGGGATAATGGGATTAGGGCATTGCTCCTTATCCAAGCATTAAAAAATAATGGGTCCCCAGGGCTATTCCTGTCAATGGACGCTGAGAAAGCCTTTGACAGGGTAGACTGGGGACTCATGTTAGAAACATTAGAAGAGATGGGGGTGGGTACGAGGATGCTCCATTGGATCAAGGCTTTATATAACAATCCACAAGCGACAGTAAGGGTTAATGGAGAATCATCTACACTGCTACAAATGGTAAATGGCACCAGACAGGGGTGTTCATTATCGCCCCTGCTGTTTACGATCTCTCTTGAACCACTGTTGGCTTTGATCCGAAACAACCCAGATATTAAGGGGATTAGGGTGGGAGAGGAAGAGCACAAACTCGCCGCATATGCGGATGATGTGCTCTTCTTCATTACAAACCCCCGGATAACGATCCCGAATCTGCTAAGGATGTTAGAAAAATTCGGACAAATATCAAATCTGAAGATTAACCTCGGTAAATCTGAAGTTTTAAACATTAACATTAGCAATCAGGAAGAGGAAAGACTACGAGCACAATTTTATTTCCCCTGGCGTAAAGAGATTAAATATTTGGGAATTCTCCTTTCGAACACCATAAGGAAAATATATCTGAAAAATTACATCTCTCTGTTAGAGGAAATAAAGAGAAATAAATAAAATTTCATCTAGCCCCCCTCTCGTGGTTAGAAATGATTTTGGTCCCGAAGATTATCTATAAGTTCCAAATGATACCCATTGCACTCCCTGCGACCTTCTTTGTAATATTAAGGAAAATAATCTCGAAATTCATATGGCAAAATAAAAGCCGAGAATTGCGTTTGCGGTACTAAGGAGGGGGAAAAAACAAGAGGGAGTGGCAGCTCCGGACTTAAAAAGATACTATAATGCAGTGCTTCTCTCATGGGTGGTGGAATGGGCGAAAGAAGTAAACGATAAGAGATGGGTAGGAATAGAAAACACATTAAGTCAAGCACAATTAGGGAGATTAATATGGAATCCGCCACAATACAGGACATTGGGTCCTAACACACATGAAATAACACAACACGTATTTAAAATTTGGGACCGATTACACACACACAAAACAAATGGGGGTACAATTCACCTTTGATTTTTTTGAAAGAAAATGAATATTTCCCACCGGGACAACAAGAAATAGGGGGAAACTGGATAATAAAAAATAACGCACAATTAAAAGATATTTTAGTAAAGGATAAATTAAGCACTTATCAAGCACTAAAGGAGGACACAGAGCTCATGAGGATTGATGCATGGCGGTTCCTCTAGCTACGTCAGTTTGTAGCAAAGCATATAATGCAATATTAACCACTTGCCGACCGCCGCACGCCGATGTACGTCGGCAGAATGGCACGGGCAGGCATAAGGGCTTACATGTACGTCCTTGCCTGCCCGCCGGTCGGGGGCCCGATCTGGCCCCCGCCCGGTGCCTGCGGAGGTCGGTATTCGTTCGGGAGCGATCCCGGACGAGGGGACGGCCATTCATTCATGGCCACCCCCTCGCGATTGCTCCCGGCGAATGAAAATGTCCGGTGACATCATTTCCTCTCCTGTAATGTAAACACAGGAGAGGAAGTGATGTATTCTCTCCTCCGTGTCGGTATTTTTCGTTCCGGCACCGAGGAGAGAGGTTCGGTGAGTTGCACCAACACACCCCACATACAGTAGAACATGCCAGGCACACTCACACCCCCCCTTTACCCCCCGATCACCCCCCAATTACCCCTGCCCCCCCAGTTTTTTTTTTTGCATTGGTGTCATTTGTGACTGTAATAACTGTTAGGGCAGTTAGGGTTAGCCCCCTTTAGTTCTAATGTGCCCCCCTAACCCCCCCAATAAAGGTTTAACCCCGTGATCACCCCCCGTCGCCAGTGTCACTAAGGCTGGGTTCACATTGCAGCGGTTTATGAGAACGAATGTGATTCGCACCGCACTGCAGTGCAAATCACATCCGATCTCTGTGCGATTCGAGTTCAGCCATACAGATAGTATGGCTGAATTCGTGTCGCACCCGCCGCACCCGCCGCAAATTCGCACGGGACCCTTTTTTTGGCCCGCAGCAGAATCGGATCGCATGGGTGTTCACACCATGCGATCCGAGTTTGCAGATCGCACTGCGATATGCGAACTGATCTGGGGGTGTCATTAACATTTCACTGACACTCCCAGCAGTTCGCATAGGGCAGTGTGAACTGCCGCCGGGAGGCATGCGATGCGGGAACCCGCCGCGGATTCATGGCGTTCCCGCATCGCTCCAGTGTGAACCCAGCCTAATAAGCGATAGTTTTTCTGATCGCTGTATTAGTGTCACAGGTGACGCTAGTTAGGCAGGTAGGTATTTAGGTTCGCCGCAGCTTTTTATAGCACCAGGGACCCCCATATACTACCGCATAAAGCCCCCTGATTGCCCCCTAGTTAACCCTTTCACCAGTGATCACCATATAACTGTTACAGGTGACGCTGGTTGGTTAGTTATTTTTTTATAGTTTCAGGGCACCCGCCATTTATTACCTAATAAAGGTTTAACCCCCTGATCACCCGGCGGGTGTCATTTGTGACTGTAATAACTGTTAGGGCAGTTAGGGTTAGCCCCCTTTAGTTCTAAGGTACCCCCCTAACCCCCCCAATAAAGGTTTAACCCCGTGATCACCCCCCGTCGCCAGTGTCACTAAGGCTGGGTTCACATTGCAGCGGTTTATGAGAACGGATGTGATTCGCACCGCACTGCAGTGCAAATCACATCCGATCTCTGTGCGTTTCGAGTTCAGCCATACAGATAGTATGGCTGAATTCGTGTCGCACCCGCCGCAAACTCGCACGGGACCCTTTTTTTGGTCCGCAGCAGAATCGGATCGCATGGGTGTTCACACCATGCGATCCGAGTTTGCAGATCGCACTGCGATATGCGAACTGATCTGGGGGTGTCATTAACATTTCACTGACACTCCCAGCAGTTCGCATAGGGCAGTGTGAACTGCCGCCGGGAGGCATGTGATGCGGGAACCCGCCGCGGATTCGTGGCGTTCCCGCATCGCTCCAGTGTGAACCCAGCCTAATAAGCGATCGTTTTTCTGATCACTGTATTAGTGTCACAGGTGACGCTAGTTAGGCAGGTAGGTATTTAGGTTCGCCGCAGCTTTTTATAGCACCAAGGACCCCCATATACTACCGCATAAAGCCCCCTGATTGCCCCCTAGTTAACCCTTTCACCAGTGATCACCATATAACTGTTACAGGTGACGCTGGTTGGTTAGTTATTTTTTTTATAGTTTCAGGGCACCCGCCATTTATTACCTAGTCTCACTAGTGTACCCCTAAATTTAGGGGTGTCTACTTTCCAAAATGGGGTCATTTGGGGGGGTTTGTGCCATCTTGGCATTTTATGGCCTTCAAAACTGTAACGCCCTTAGAAAGCCTGAAGGCGGTGCTTGGTTTTCGGGGCCCCGTACGTGGCTAGGCTCCCAAAAAGTCCCACATATGTGGTATCCCCGTACTCAGGAGAAGCAGCAGAATTTATTTTGGGGTGTCATTTCACATATGCCCATGGCATGCGTGAGCAATATATCATTTAGTGACAACTTTGTGAAAAAAAAAAAAAAAAAAAGTTTGTAATTTTCCCGCAACTTGTGGCAAAATATAAAATATTCCATGGACTCAACATGCCTCTCAGCAAATAGCTTGGGGTGTCTACTTTCTAAAATGGGGTCATTTGTGGGGGTTTTGTGCCATCTTGGCATTTTATGGCCTTCAAAACTGTAATAGGTAGTGAGGAGTGAAGTCAAATATTTACGCCCTTAGAAAACCTGAAGGCGGTTCTTGGCTTTCGGGGCCCGTACGCGGCTAGGCTCCCAAAAAGTCCCACATATGTGGTATCCCCGTACTCAAGAGAAGCAGCAGAATTTATTTTGGGGTGTCATTTCACATATGCCTATAGCATGTGTGAGCAATATATCATTTAGTGACAACTTTGTGTAAAAAAAAAAAAATATATATTTTTTTGTCATTATTCAATCGCTTGAGGCAAAAAAATAAAATATTCAATGGGCTCAACATGCCACTTATCAATTTCCTTAGGGTGTCTACTTTCCAAAATGGGGTCATTTGGGGGGGTTTTGTACTGCCCTGCCATTTTAGCACCTCAAGAAATGAGATAGGCAGTCGTAAACTAAAAGCTGCGTAAATTCCAGAAAACGTACCTTAGTTTGTAGATGTGACAACTTTTGCGCAAACCAATAAATATACAATTATTGACTTTTTTTTTACCAAAGACATGTGGCTGAATACATTTTGGCCTAAATGTATGACTAAAATTGAGTTTATTGGATTTTTCTAATAACAAAAAGTAGAAAATATCATTTTTTTTCAAAATTTGCGGTCTTTTTACGTTTATATCGCAAAAAATAAAAATCGCAGAGGCAATCAAATACCATCAAATGAAAGCTCTATTTGTGGGAAGAAAAGGACGCAAATTTTGTTTGGGTACAACATTGCATGACCGCGCAATTACCAGTTAAAGCAGCGCAGTGCCAAATTGTAAAAAGACCTCTGGTCATTTACCAGCAAAATGGTCCGGTCTGAAGGTGGTTAAAGGAACAAACTTACCTTCATATATTCCTTCTGCAGGACCCGAATAATGGCAGAACAGGTCTCTGGAATAATGATCCCCAGAGCCTGGGGGGAGATGCCTGTAGAGAACTTGAGGTCCTGAAGGCTTCTCCCAGTCGCCAAGTAGCGCAACGTGGCGATGAGCTTCTGCTCCGGAGTGATGGCTTGCCGCATGCAGGTATCCTGCCTGCTGATATAAGGGGTCAGCAAAGCCAGCAGACGGTGAAAAACGGGGTCCGTCATTCTGAGATAATTCCTGAAATCATCAGGATTATTCTCACGGATCTCACGGAGTAAAGGCATATGTGAGAATTGGTTGCGCTGGCGCAACCAATTCTTCGTCCATGAACTCCTCCTCGCCCTGTTCACGGACTGGGCTCAGGTCAAAGTATTAACCCCAACACCAAGCCCCCATATAGCACGAACTCGCGAACGAGTACGTCCACTCTCCATGGCTTTGAAACGGTCGGCTGGACAAACAAGCTCAACTGAACGCACTGAAGAACAGGCAGACCTATGAAGAACAATCTGAAAACCAGAAACGAGCGGACCAGAAGTGCCTAACAACAGGTACCAACTGATCCACGCGCACCGAAAGACAGATACAAACCTCACAGGCAGACTGCGCCGCAGAAAATGGATGAATTAAGCTGAAGTCTGAAAAGCACGAATCGTCTCTAACCAAACTTCTACTAACGCAAAATCAGCAGAAGGAGCCCAAAGGGTGCTTTGCTGTGTCTTGGACATCTTTTTTCTAGTCCCGTCGCACGTGCTGTACGTCATCGCGCAAGCGAATGTCGGACTTTCTGTGTATCCGTGTGTGGCCAAGTCCGTTCGGTAGAAAGTCCGCCGGATTGTCCGCCGGATTGTATGGCGGACTAAGTATGTCATACAATTCGATCGTGTGTACGCGGCATAAGGCTCCCCCCGTCCTTTTTCCAATCATATAAACGAATATGCACTAGGTTTCTATGGAGCCAGAAAAGGCCAAGAATAGCTTATGAACAACTAACAAAGCCAAAGGATAAAGGAGGCATTGGTCTCCCAGACTTACAGCATTACTATTGGGCCTGTCACCTTGCTAGAATAGTTGACTGGTCACTACATGGCCACTGTAAAGACTGGGTTGCTCTCAAACACACATTCTCTCCTCTACCACTATGTTCTCTCCCTTGGACCTCGATCCGACATACCCCACAGATCCTGAAAGACCACCCCCTCATTGAACCCACACTCAAGTGCTTTGAAAATGCCTGTAGAAAATTACACATCTCCTCTAACCCTGGACCGCTTACACCTGTAAGGCTAAACCCAGCATTCCCACCTGGTATGTCCACACACTTTCTAGCAGACATTTGGCAACATCCAGGGGTTCTATCTTATCATTTCTTTCGACTGGGTCAATTTCTAGAGCACTCTTCCCTACCAGCTAATGGGGATAACAATCCCTTTCCCCTCTGGACGTATTTCCAGGTCAGGCATTTCCTACAAAAAGCAGATCGTGCCTCCGCCGTCTCTCGCCATCTCACTCCTTTCGAACAGCTATGCTCTCTCTCTACTCCCCAACAGCATGTAATCTCAACTATCTACAACTTATTCTCCGCTAAAAGCTTGATGAAAACTAACAAATCATGTGTAAACTGGGAAAGAGACCTGCAAATAGAGATGACAGAGGCACAATGGGAACATATAGTTACACTAGCTCAGAAAGGTTCACTCAATGTCTCGATTCAGGAAAACAGTTATAAAATTCTAATGCGCTGGTATAGAACCCCAGTAATTCTCCACAAATATAATCCCGCCTACTCTGAAAAATGCTGGCGATGCTCCAAGGACACAGGTACGTTAGTACATATTTGGTGGACCTGTTCTTTAATTCAGCCATTTTGGACTCAAGTTTGAGAACTGACATCGCAAATTTCTTCATACACCCTGGAGCACACCCCATCTCAACTCCTCCTCCACCATTCGTGCCTACCAACACACCACTACCGAAGAACACTGATACCACCCCTGTTAAATGCTGCCAAAATGTGCATGCCTCTTTATTGGGGTTCAACCCAGGCTCCAACTATCTCTGAATGGCTCAGACGGGTAGAAAAAATTGCGGAAATGGAAGAGTTAATTTCCATAGCCAAGGACTGTCCTACTAAATTCTCACACACGTGGGCATGTTGGTCCCACTTTCGCACCACAACCAAATTTAAACTACTAACAAACCAATCCCTGATGAACCAAACACACTAAATCATTTGCACGCCTTAACGACCCGGCTCGCTAGTCATGAAGCTTGAGAGGATGACCCTCCCTCCCCTACACAAGGGGAGATTGAGAGAGGACCGTACACGACCTTATAAGCCAACACCCTAACAAACACAGCCCTAGTGCCTTAACCCTTCCCATAATAGCGGAGACTGTGAGGCAACTTAATATTCCCTATCCCTTCCCTTAATCTTATGCAGCACTCCCCCCACTACCCCATCCCCCCATTCCTTACCCCCCCCCCCCTTCGCCCCCCCCCTTTTTTTTCTCTCTCTCTCCTCTTCTCTTCTCTTTTTTCCCCCTTCTTTTCACCTCCCCCTCTTGGGTTTACAACCCAATTCTCTTGATATATCCACTAAGATTCCAGCTCACCCATTATTGAGTTATCACCAACTTTGACCCTGTAGTTGTTAAATGGACCTACTCACTCAGAGTTGGAAATTTTCCCATGAACAAGCAAACACCCGATTTCAGAGACGCAAAACATGCAAGTCGATATTAGCTCAAAGTAGAAGATCTGACAAGAGGTTAAACACGACCATTTCGCGAAATAACCATGACCGAACCTCATGTCTTCCTCATACCACACTCTGTTGTATTAAACTGTAACGTTTTCACTGCAACTACTGTTACCAATTATTGCTGTTCACCATTGTTGTTTAAAACTTTATATTGGATATTACTGCCATTGGCATTGAGTTATAATACAATGTAAACCAGATTTTTACGTTTCAATAAAAATTTATGGAAAAAAAAAAAAGAAAAGAAAGAAAGAAAGAAAGGAATGGGAGTGAAAGAAAGAAATAAAGAAAAAAAAAGAGGGAGGGAGAGAGAATGAAGAAAAGAAAGAAAAAGGGAGGTAGAAAGAAGAAAAGAAAGCAAGAACTAAAAAAAGGGAGGGAGAGAGAAGGAAAGAAAGAGAAAGAAAGAAAGTAAGAAATAAAGAAACAAAGGAATGTGAAGGAAAGTTAGAAATGAAGAAAAAAGAAAGAGGGAGGGAGAGAGAAGGAAAGAAAAAAAGAAAGAAAAAAGATAGTTAAGAATGAAAGAAAGAAAGAAAGAAAAGGAGAGGTAGAGAAGGAAAGAAAGAAAGAGAGAGGTAGAGAGCAGGAAAGAAAGCAAGAATAAAAAAAGGGAGGAAGAGAGAAAGAAAGTAAGAGAAAGAAAGAAAGAAAGAAAGAAAGAAAGAAAGAAAGAAAGAAAGAAAGTAAGAGAAAGAAAGAAAAAAGAAAGAGGGAGGTAGAGCGAAAAAAAGAAAGAAAGAAATAAAGAAAGAAAGAAAGAAAGAAAGAAAGAAAATGGAGGTAGAAAGAAAGAAAGAATGAAAAAAAAGGGAGGAAGAGAGAAGGAAAGAAAGAAAGAAATAAAGAAAGAAAGAAAGAAAGAGGGAGGGAGAGAGAAGGAAAGAAAGAAAGAAAGAAGGAAAGAAAGAAAGAAAAAGGGAGGTAGAGAATAAAAGAAAGAAAGAAAGAAAAGGGAGGTAGAAAGAAAGAAAGAATGAAAGTAAAAGGGAGGAAGAGAGAAGGAAATAAATAAATAAAGAAAAATAGAGGTAGAGAATCAAAGAAAGAAAAAAGAAAGAAAAAAAAAGGGGAGGTAGAGAAGGAAAGAAAGAAAGAGGGAGGTAGAAAGAAGGAAAGAAAGAATGAAATGGAAGGGAGAGAGAATGAAATAAAGCACAAAGTAAAAAAGGGAGGGAAAGTGAAGGAAAGAACGAGAAAGAAAGAAGGAAAGAAAGAAAGAAATGGGAGGGAGAGAGAAGGAAATAAAGTCAGAAGTAAAAAAAGGAAGGGAGAGTGAAGGAAAGCATGAGAAAGAAAGAAGGAAAGAAAGAAAGAAAGAAAGAAAGAAAGAAAGAAAGAAAGAAAGAAAGAAAGAAAGAAAGAAAGAAAGAAAAAGAGAGGTAGAGAATGAAAGAAAGAAAGAAGGAAAGAACGAAATAAATAAAGAAAAAGGGGGGTAGAAAGAAAGGAAGAAAGAAAGAAAAAGGGAGGAAGAGCGAAGAAAAGAAAGCAAGAGCTAAAAAAAGGGAGGGAGAGAGAAGGAAAGAAAGAGAAAGAAAGTAATACATAAAGAAACAAAGGAATGTGAGGAAAAGATAGAAATAAAGAAAAAATAAAGAGGGAGGGAGAGAGAAGTAAAGGAAAAAAGAAATAAAGAAAGAAAAAGATAGGTAAAGAATGAAAGAAAGAAAAGAAGGAATGGGAGGGAGAGAGAAGAAAAGAATGAGAAAGAAAGAAGGAAAGAAAGAAAGACAGAAAAAAAGAAAGAAAAGGGTAGTTGAGAAGGAAAGAAAGAAAGTAAGAAAGAAAGAACAGAAAGAGAGAGGTAGAGAGAAGGAAAGAAAGCAAGAATAAAAAAAGGGAGGGAGAGAGAGGGAGAATGAAAGAGAAAAAAAGAAAGAAATAAAGAAAAAAGAAAGAGGAAGGTAGAGAGAAAGAAATAAAGAAAGAAAAAAGAAAGAGGGAGGGAGAGAAGGAAAAAAAGAAAGAAGGAAAGAAAGAAAAAGGGAGGTAGCAAGAAAGAAAGAAAGAATGAAAGAAAAAGGGAGGTAGAGAGAAGGAAAGAAAAAAAAGAAATAAAGAAAAATAGAGGTAGAGAATCAATGAAAAAAAAAAAGAAACAAAGAAAAAGGGGAGGTAGAGAAAGAAAGAAAGAAAGAAAAAAAAAGAAAGAAAGAGGGAGGTAGAGAGAAGGAAAGAAAGAAAGAATGAAAGAAAGAAAGAAATGGGAGGCAGAGAGAAGGAAATAAAGCAAGAAGTAAAAAAAGGGAGGGGAAGTGAAGGAAAGAATGAGAAAGAAAGAAGGAAAGAAAGAAGGAAAGAAAGAAGGAAAGAAAGCAAGAAAAAAAAGAAAGAAAGAAAAAAAAGGGAGGTAGAAAGAAAGAAAGAAAGAAAGAAAGAAAGAAAGAAAGAAAAAAGGAGGAAGAGAGAAGAAAAGAAAGCAAGAACTAAAAAAGGGAGGGAGAGAGATGGAAAGAAAGAGAAAGAAAGAAAGGAATGGGCGGGAAATAAATAAATAAACAAATAAGAAAGAGGGACGGAGAGAGTAGGAAAGAAAGAAAAAAAGAAGGAAAGTAAGAAAGAAATAAAGAAAGAAAAAGAGAGTTTAATAAAGAAAAAAAGAAAGAAAGAAACAAAAAGGGAGGAAGAGAGAAGGAAAGCAAGAAGTAAAACGGGAGGGATAGAGAAGGAAAGAAAGAGAAAGAAAGAAAGAAAGAAATAAAGAAAGATAAAGATATAAGATAAGAAATAAGTAAAAGGGGAGGAAGAGAGAAAGAAAGAAAGAAAGAAAGAAAGGAATGGGAGGGAGAGAGAGGGAAAGAAAGAGAAAGAAAGATGGAAAGAAAGAGAAAGAAAGAAAGAAAGAAAAAGAGAGATAGAGAAGGAAAGAAAGAAAGAAAGTCAGAAAGAATGAGAGAAAGAAAAAGGGAGGGAGAGAGAAGGAAAGAAAGCAAGAACTAAAAAAGGGAGGGAGAGAGAAGGAAACAAAGAGAAAGAACAAAAGAAAGAAAAGAAAGAAAGCAAAAAATGGTGGTAGAAAGAAGGAAAGAAAGAAAACGGGAGGAAGAGAGAAAGAAAGAAAGGAAAGGGAGGGAGAGAGAAGGAAAGAAAGGGAAAAAAAGAAGGAAAGAAAGAAAGATGGAAATAAAGAAAGATAAAGGGTTGTAGAGAAAGAAAGAAAGAAAGAAAGAAAGAAAGAAAGAAAGAAAGGAATGGGAGGGAGAGAGAAGGAAAGAAAGGGAAAAAAGAAGGAAAGAAAGAAAGATGGAATTAAAGAAAGATAAAGGGTTGTAGGGAATGAAAGAAAGAAAGAAAGAAAGAAAGAAAGAAAGAAAGAAAGAAAGAAAGAAAGAAAGAACGAAAAAAAGAAAGAAAAAAAGAAAGAAAAAAAGAAAGAAAAAAAAAGAATGTGAGTGAAAGAAAGAAATAAAGAAAAAAGGGAGGTAGAAAGAAAGAATAAAAAAAGGGAGAAAAAGAGAAGAAATGAAAGCAAGAACTAAAAAAGGGGAGGGAGAGAGACGGAAAGAAAGAGAAAGAAAGAAAGGAATGGGCGGGAAATAAATAAATAAACAAATAAGAAAGAGGGAGGGAGAGAGCAGGAAAGAAAGAAAAAAATAAGGAAAGTAAGAAAGAAATAAAGAAAGAAAAAGAGAGTTAAAGAAAGAAAAAAAAGAAAGAAAGAAACAAAAAGGGAGGAAGAGAGAAGGAAAGCAAGAAGTAAAACGGGAGGGATAGAGAAGGAAAGAAAGAGAAAGAAAGAAATAAATAAAGAAAGATAAAGATATAAGATAAGAAATAAGTAAAAGGGGAGGAAGAGAGAAAGAAAGAAAGAAAGGAATGGGAGGGAGAGAGAGGGAAAGAAAGAGAAAGAAAGATGGAAAGAAAGAAAGAAAGACAGAAATAACGAAAGAAAAATGGTAGTAGAGAAAGAAAGAAAGAAAGAAAGAAAGAAAGAAAGAAAGAAAGAAAGAAAGAAAGAAAGAAAGAGAAAGAAAGAAAGAAAGAAAGAACAGAAAGAGAGAGGTAGAGAGAAGGAAAGAAAGCAAGAATAAAAAAAGGGAGGGAGAGAGAGGGAGAATGAAAGGGAAAAAAAGAAAGAAATAAAGAAAAAAGAAAGAGGAAGGTAGAGAGAAAGAAATAAAGAAAGAAAAAAGAAAGAGGGAGGGAGAGAAGGAAAAAAAGAAAGAAGGAAAGAAAGAAAAAGGGAGGTAGAGAATGAAAGCAAGAAAGAAAAAAAGAGAGGAAGAGAAAGAAAAAAAGAAAGAAAGAAAAAGGGAGGTAGCAAGAAAGAAAGAAAGAATGAAAGAAAAAGGGAGGTAGAGAGAAGGAAAGAAAAAAAAGAAATAAAGAAAAATAGAGGTAGAGAATCAATGAAAAAAAAAAGAAACAAAGAAAAAGGGGAGGTAGAGAAAGAAAGAAATAAAGAAAAAAAAAGAAAGAAAGAGGGAGGTAGAGAGAAGGAAAGAAAGAAAGAATGAAAGAAAGAAAGAAATGGGAGGCAGAGAGAAGGAAATAAAGCAAGAAGTAAAAAAAGGGAGGGAAAGTGAAGGAAAGAATGAGAAAGAAAGAAGGAAAGAAAGAAGGAAAGAAAGAAGGAAAGAAAGAAGGAAAGAAAGCAAGAAAAAAAAGAAAGAAAGAAAAAAAAGGGAGGTAGAAAGAAAGAAAGAAAGAAAGAAAGAAAGAAAGAAAAAAGGAGGAAGAGAGAAGAAAAGAAAGCAAGAACTAAAAAAGGGAGGGAGAGAGATGGAAAGAAAGAGAAAGAAAGAAAGGAATGGGCGGGAAATAAATAAATAAACAAATAAGAAAGAGGGAGGGAGAGAGTAGGAAAGAAAGAAATAAAGAAAGAAAAAGAGAGTTAAAGAAAGAAAAAAAGAAAGAAAGAAACAAAAAGGGAGGAAGAGAGAAGGAAAGCAAGAAGTAAAACGGGAGGGATAGAGAAGGAAAGAAAGAGAAAGAAAGAAAGAAATAAAGAAAGATAAAGATATAAGATAAGAAATAAGTAAAAGGGGAGGAAGAGAGAAAGAAAGAAAGAAAGAAAGAAAGAAAGGAATGGGAGGGGGAGAGAGGGAAAGAAAGAGAAAGAAAGATGGAAAGAAAGAGAAAGAAAGAAAGAAAGAAAGAAAGAAAGAAAGAAAGAAAGAAAGAAAGAAAAAGAGAGATAGAGAAGGAAAAAAAGAAAGAAAGTCAGAAAGAATGAGAGAAAGAAAAAGGGAGGGAGAGAGAAGGAAAGAAAGCAAGAACTAAAAAAGGGAGGGAGAGAGAAGGAAACAAAGAGAAAGAACAAAAGAAAGAAAAGAAAGAAAGCAAAAAATGGTGGTAGAAAGAAGGAAAGAAAGAAAACGGGAGGAAGAGAGAAAGAAAGAAAGGAAAGGGAGGGAGAGAGAAGGAAAGAAAGGGAAAAAAAGAAGGAAAGAAAGAAAGATGGAAATAAAGAAAGATAAAGGGTTGTAGAGAAAGAAAGAAAGAAATAAAGGAATGGGAGGGAGAGAGAAGGAAAGAAAGGGAAAAAAGAAGGAAAGAAAGAAAGATGGAATTAAAGAAAGATAAAGGGTTGTAGGGAATGAAAGAAAGAAAGAAAGAAAGAAAGAAAGAACGAAAGAAAGAAAAAAAGAAAGAAAAAAAAAGAATGTGAGTGAAAGAAAGAAATAAAGAAAAAAGGGAGGTAGAAAGAAAGAATAAAAAAAGGGAGAAAAAGAGAAGAAATGAAAGCAAGAACTAAAAAAGGGGAGGGAGAGAGAAGGAAAGAAAGAGAAAGAAAGTAAGAAATAAAAAAACAAAGGAATGTGAAGGAAAGATAGAAATGAAGAAAAAAGAAAGAGGGAGGGAGAGAGAAAGAAAGAAAAGGAGAGGTAGAAAGAAAGAAAGAATGAAAAAAAAGGGAGGAAGAGAGAAGGAAAGAAATAAAGAAATAAAAAAAGAAAGAAAGAAAAAAGAAAGAGGGAGGGAGAGAGAAGGAAAGAAAGAAAGAAGGAAAGAAAGAAAAAGGGAGGTAGAGAATAAATGAAAGAAAGAAAAGGGAGGTAGAAAGAAAGAAAGAATGAAAGTAAAAGGGAGGAAGAGAGAAGGAAATAAATAAATAAAGAAAAATAGAGGTAGAGAATCAAAGAAAGAAAAAAGAAAGAAAAAAAAAAGGGGAGGTAGAGAAGGAAAGAAAGAAAGAGGGAGGTAGAAAGAAGGAAAGAAAGAATGAAATGGAAGGGAGAGAGAATGAAATAAAGCACAAAGTAAAAAAGGGAGGGAAAGTGAAGGAAAGAACGAGAAAGAAAGAAGGAAAGAAAGAAAGAAATGGGAGGGAGAGAGAAGGAAATAAAGTCAGAAGTAAAAAAAGGAAGGGAGAGTGAAGGAAAGCATGAGAAAGAAAGAAGGAAAGAAAGAAAGAAAGAAATAAATAAAGAAAGAAAGAAAGAAAAAGAGAGGTAGATAATGAAAGAAAGAAAGAAGGAAGGAACGAAATAAATAAAGAAAAAGGGGGGTAGAAAGAAAGGAAGAAAGAAAGAAAAAGGGAGGAAGAGAGAAGAAAAGAAAGCAAGAGCTAAAAAAAGGGAGGGAGAGAGACGGAAAGAAAGAGAAAGAAAGTAATACATAAAGAAACAAAGGAATGTGAGGGAAAGATAGAAATAAAGAAAAAATATAGAGGGAGGGAGAGAGAAGTAAAGGAGAAAAAGAAATAAAGAAAGAAAAAGATAGGTAAAGAATGAAAGAAAGAAAAGAAGGAATGGGAGGGAGAGAGAAGGAAAGAATGAGAAAGAAAGAAGGAAAGAAAGAAAGACAGAAAAAAAGAAAGAAAAGGGTAGTTGAGAAGGAAAGAAAGAAAGAAAGAACAGAAAGAGAGAGGTAGAGAGAAGGAAAGAAAGCAAGAATAAAAAAAGGGAGGGAGAGAGAGGAGAATGAAAGTGAAAAAAGAAAGAAATAAAGAAAAAAGAAAGAGGAAGGTAGAGAGAAAGAAATAAAGAAAGAAAGAAAAAAGAAAGAGGGAGGGGGAGAAGGAAAGAAAGAAAGAAGGAAAGAAAGAAAAAGGGAGGTAGAGAATGAAAGAAAGAAAGAAAAAAAAGGGAGGAAGAGAAAGAAAAAAAGAAAGAAAGAAAAAGGGGAGGTAGCAAGAAAGAAAGAAAGAATGAAAGAAAAAGGGAGGTAGAGAGAAGGAAAGAAAAAAAGAAATAAAGAAAAATAGAGGTAGAGAATCAATGAAAAAAAAAAAGAAACAAAGAAAAAGGGGAGGTAGAGAAAGAAAGAAATAAAGAAAAAAAAAGAAAAAAAGAGGGAGGTAGAGAGAAGGAAAGAAAGAAAGAATGAAAGAAAGAAAGAAATGGGAGGGAGAGAGAAGGAAATAAAGCAAGAAGTAAAAAAAGGGAGGGAAAGTGAAGGAAAGAATGAGAAAGAAAGAAGGAAAGAAAGAAGGAAAGAAAGAAAGAAAAAAAAGAAAGAAAGAAAAAAAAGGGAGGTAGAAAGAAAGAAAGAAAAAAAAGGGAGGTAGAAAGAAAGAAAGAAAGAAAGAAAGAAAGAAAGAAAGAAAAAAGGAGGAAGAGAGAAGAAAAGAAAGCAAAGAACTAAAAAGGGAGGGAGAGAGACGGAAAGAAAGAGAAAGAAAGAAAGGAATGGGCGGGAAATAAACAAATAAGAAAGAGGGAGGGAGAGAGCAGGAAAGAAAGAAAAAAGAAGGAAAGTAAGAAAGAAATAAAGAAAGAAAAAGAGAGTTAAAGAAAGAAAAAAAGAAAGAAAGAAACAAAAAAAGGGAGGAAGAGAGAAGGAAAGCAAGAAGTAAAACGGGAGGGATAGAGAAGGAAAGAAAGAGAAAGAAAGAAATAAATATAGAAAGATAAAGATATAAGATAAGAAATAAGTAAAAGGGGAGGAAGAGAGAAAGAAAGAAAGAAAGAAAGAAAGGAAAGGAAGGAAAGAATGAGAAAGAAAGAAGGAAAGAAAGAAGGAAAGAAAGAAGGAAAGAAAGCAAGAAAAAAAAGAAAGAAAGAAAAAAAAGGGAGGTAGAAAGAAAGAAAGAAAGAAAGAAAGAAAGAAAGAAAGAAAGAAAGAGAAAGAAAGAAAGAAAAAAGGAGGAAGAGAGAAGAAAAGAAAGCAAGAACTAAAAAAGGGAGGGAGAGAGATGGAAAGAAAGAGAAAGAAAGAAAGGAATGGGCGGGAAATAAATAAATAAACAAATAAGAAAGAGGGACGGAGAGAGTAGGAAAGAAAGAAAAAAAGAAGGAAAGTAAGAAAGAAATAAAGAAAGAAAAAGAGAGTTAAAGAAAGAAAAAAGAAAGAAAGAAACAAAAAGGGAGGAAGAGAGAAGGAAAGCAAGAAGTAAAACGGGAGGGATAGAGAAGGAAAGAAAGAGAAAGAAAGAATGAAAGAAATAAAGAAAGATAAAGATATAAGATAAGAAATAAGTAAAAGGGGAGGAAGAGAGAAAGAAAAGAAAGAAAGAAAGGAATGGGAGGGAGAGAGAGGGAAAGAAAGAGAAAGAAAGATGGAAAGAAAGAGAAAGAAAGAAAGAAAGAAAGAAAGAAAGAAAGAAAGAAAGAAAGAAAGAAAGAAAGAAAGAAAGAAAGAAAGAAAGAAAGAAAGAAAGAAAGAAAGAAAAAGAGAGATAGAGAAGGAAAGAAAGAAAGAAAGTCAGAAAGAATGAGAGAAAGAAAAAGGGAGGGAGAGAGAAGGAAAGAAAGCAAGAACTAAAAAAGGGAGGGAGAGAGAAGGAAACAAAGAGAAAGAACAAAAGAAAGAAAAGAAAGAAAGCAAAAAATGGTGGTAGAAAGAAGGAAAGAAAGAAAACGGGAGGAAGAGAGAAAGAAAGAAAGGAAAGGGAGGGAGAGAGAAGGAAAGAAAGGGAAAAAAAGAAGGAAAGAAAAAAAGATGGAAATAAAGAAAGATAAAGGGTTGTAGAGAAAGAAAGAAAGAAAGAAAGAAAGGAATGGGAGGGAGAGAGAAGGAAAGAAAGGGAAAAAAGAAGGAAAGAAAGAACAATGGAATTAAAGAAAGATAAAGGGTTGTAGGGAATGAAAGAAAGAAAGAAAGAAAGAAAGAAAGAAAGAAAGAAAGAAAGAAAGAAAGAAAGAAAGAAAGAACGAAAGAAAGAAAAAAAGAAAGAAAAAAAAAAGAATGTGAGTGAAAGAAAGAAATAAAGAAAAAAGGGAGGTAGAAAGAAAGAATAAAAAAAGGGAGAAAAAGAGAAGAAATGAAAGCAAGAACTAAAAAAGGGGAGGGAGAGAGAAGGAAAGAAAGAGAAAGAAAGTAAGAAATAAAGAAACAAAGGAATGTGAAGGAAAGATAGAAATGAAGAAAAAAGAAAGAGGGAGGGAGAGAGAAAGAAAGAAAAGGAGAGGTAGAAAGAAAGAAAGAATGAAAAAAAAGGGAGGAAGAGAGAAGGAAAGAAAGAAAGAAAGAAAGAAAAAAGAAAGAGGGAGGGAGAGAGAAGGAAAGAAAGAAAGAAGGAAAGAAAGAAAGAAAAAGGGAGGTAGAGAATAAAAGAAAGAAAGAAAAGGGAGGTAGAAAGAAAGAAAGAATGAAAGTAAAAGGGAGGAAGAGAGAAGGAAATAAATAAATAAAGAAAAATAGAGGTAGAGAATCAAAGAAAGAAAAAAGAAAAGAAAAAAAAAGGGGAGGTAGAGAAGGAAAGAAAGAAAGAGGGAGGTAGAAAGAAGGAAAGAAAGAATGAAATGGAAGGGAGAGAGAATGAAATAAAGCACAAAGTAAAAAAGGGAGGGAAAGTGAAGGAAAGAACGAGAAAGAAAGAAGGAAAGAAAGAAAGAAATGGGAGGGAGAGAGAAGGAAATAAAGTCAGAAGTAAAAAAAGGAAGGGAGAGTGAAGGAAAGCATGAGAAAGAAAGAAGGAAAGAAAGAAAGAAAGAAAGAAAGAAAGAAAGGTAGAGAATGAAAGAAAGAAAGAAGGAAAGAACGAAATAAATAAAGAAAAAGGGGGGTAGAAAGAAAGGAAGAAAGAAAGAAAAAGGGAGGAAGAGAGAAGAAAAGAAAGCAAGAGCTAAAAAAAGGGAGGGAGAGAGAAGGAAAGAAAGAGAAAGAAAGTAATACATAAAGAAACAAAGGAATGTGAGGGAAAGATAGAAATAAAGAAAAAATATAGAGGGAGGGAGAGAGAAGTAAAGGAAAAAAGAAATAAAGAAAGAAAAAGATAGGTAAAGAATGAAAGAAAGAAAAGAAGGAATGGGAGGGAGAGAGAAGGAAAGAATGAGAAAGAAAGAAGGAAAGAAAGAAAGACAGAAAAAAAGAAAGAAAAGGGTAGTTGAGAAGGAAAGAAAGAAAGAAAGAACAGAAAGAGAGAGGTAGAGAGAAGGAAAGAAAGCAAGAATAAAAAAAGGGAGGGAGAGAGAGGGAGAATGAAAGTGAAAAAAAGAAAGAAATAAAGAAAAAAGAAAGAGGAAGGTAGAGAGAAAGAAATAAAGAAAGAAAGAAAAAAGAAAGAGGGAGGGGGAGAAGGAAAGAAAGAAAGAAGGAAAGAAAGAAAAAGGGAGGTAGAGAATGAAAGAAAGAAAGAAAAAAAGGGAGGAAGAGAAAGAAAAAAAGAAAGAAAGAAAAAGGGAGGTAGCAAGAAAGAAAGAAAGAATGAAAGAAAAAGGGAGGTAGAGAGAAGGAAAGAAAAAAAGAAATAAAGAAAAATAGAGGTAGAGAATCAATGAAAAAAAAAAAGAAACAAAGAAAAAGGGGAGGTAGAGAAAGAAAGAAATAAAGAAAAAAAAGAAAAAAAGAGGGAGGTAGAGAGAAGGAAAGAAAGAAAGAATGAAAGAAAGAAAGAAATGGGAGGGAGAGAGAAGGAAATAAAGCAAGAAGTAAAAAAAGGGAGGGAAAGTGAAGGAAAGAATGAGAAAGAAAGAAGGAAAGAAAGAAGGAAAGAAAGAAAGAAAAAAAAAGAAAGAAAGAAAAAAAAGGGAGGTAGAAAAAAAGAAAGAAAAAAAAGGGAGGTAGAAAGAAAGAAAGAAAGAAAGAAAGAAAGAAAGAAAAAAGGAGGAAGAGAGAAGAAAAGAAAGCAAGAACTAAAAAAGGGAGGGAGAGAGACGGAAAGAAAGAGAAAGAAAGAAAGGAATGGGCGGGAAATAAACAAATAAGAAAGAGGGAGGGAGAGAGCAGGAAAGAAAGAAAAAAAGAAGGAAAGTAAGAAAGAAATAAAGAAAGAAAAAGAGAGTTAAAGAAAGAAAAAAAGAAAGAAAGAAACAAAAAGGGAGGAAGAGAGAAGGAAAGCAAGAAGTAAAACGGGAGGGATAGAGAAGGAAAGAAAGAGAAAGAAAGAAATAAATATAGAAAGATAAAGATATAAGATAAGAAATAAGTAAAAGGGGAGGAAGAGAGAAAGAAAGAAAGAAAGAAAGGAAAGGAAGGAAAGAATGAGAAAGAAAGAAGGAAAGAAAGAAGGAAAGAAAGAAGGAATAAAAAAAGAAGGAAAGAAAGCAAGAAAAAAAAGAAAGAAAGAAAAAAAAGGGAGGTAGAAAGAAAGAAAGAAAGAAAGAAAGAAAGAAAGAAAAAAGGAGGAAGAGAGAAGAAAAGAAAGCAAGAACTAAAAAAGGGAGGGAGAGAGATGGAAAGAAAGAGAAAGAAAGAAAGGAATGGGCGGGAAATAAATAAATAAACAAATAAGAAAGAGGGACGGAGAGAGTAGGAAAGAAAGAAAAAAAGAAGGAAAGTAAGAAAGAAATAAAGAAAGAAAAAGAGAGTTAAAGAAAGAAAAAAAGAAAGAAAGAAACAAAAAGGGAGGAAGAGAGAAGGAAAGCAAGAAGTAAAACGGGAGGGATAGAGAAGGAAAGAAAGAGAAAGAAAGAATGAAAGAAATAAAGAAAGATAAAGATATAAGATAAGAAATAAGTAAAAGGGGAGGAAGAGAGAAAGAAAAGAAAGAAAGAAAGGAATGGGAGGGAGAGAGAGGGAAAGAAAGAGAAAGAAAGATGGAAAGAAAGAGAAAGAAAGAAAGAAAGAAAGAAAGAAAGAAAGAAAGAAAGAAAGAAAGAAAGAAAGAAAGAAAAAGAGAGATAGAGAAGGAAAGAAAGAAAGAAAGTCAGAAAGAATGAGAGAAAGAAAAAGGGAGGGAGAGAGAAGGAAAGAAAGCAAGAACTAAAAAAGGGAGGGAGAGAGAAGGAAACAAAGAGAAAGAACAAAAGAAAGAAAAGAAAGAAAGCAAAAAATGGTGGTAGAAAGAAGGAAAGAAAGAAAACGGGAGGAAGAGAGAAAGAAAGAAAGGAAAGGGAGGGAGAGAGAAGGAAAGAAAGGGAAAAAAAGAAGGAAAGAAAGAAAGATGGAAATAAAGAAAGATAAAGGGTTGTAGAGAAAGAAAGAAAGAAAGAAAGAAAGAAAGAAAGAAAGAAAGGAATGGGAGGGAGAGAGAAGGAAAGAAAGGGAAAAAAGAAGGAAAGAAAGAAAGATGGAATTAAAGAAAGATAAAGGGTTGTAGGGAATGAAAGAAAGAAAGAAAGAAAGAATGAAAGAAAGAAAAAAAGAAAGAAAAAAAAGAAAGAAAAAAAGAACGAAAGAAAGAAAAAAAGAAAGGAAAAAAAGAAAGAAAAAAAAAGAATGTGAGTGAAAGAAAGAAATAAAGAAAAAAGGGAGGTAGAAAGAAAGAATAAAAAAAGGGAGAAAAAGAGAAGAAATGAAAGCAAGAACTAAAAAAGGGGAGGGAGAGAGAAGGAAAGAAAGAGAAAGAAAGTAAGAAATAAAGAAACAAAGGAATGTGAAGGAAAGATAGAAATGAAGAAAAAAGAAAGAGGAAGGGAGAGAGAAAGAAAGAAAAGGAGAGGTAGAAAGAAAGAAAGAATGAAAAAAAATGGAGGAAGAGAGAAGGAAAGAAAGAAAGAAATAAAGAAAGAAAGAAAGAAAAAAGAAAGAGGGAGGGAGAGAGAAGGAAAGAAAGAAAGAAGGAAAGAAAGAAAGAAAAAGGGAGGTAGAGAATAAAAGAAAGAAAGAAAGAATGAAAGTAAAAGCGAGGAAGAGAGAAGGAAATAAATAAATAAAGAAAAATAGAGGTAGAGAATCAAAGAAAGAAAAAAGAAAAAAAAAAAAAAGGGGAGGTAGAGAAGGAAAGAAAGAAAGAGGGAGGTAGAAAGAAGGAAAGAAAGAATGAAATGGAAGGGAGAGAGAATGAAATAAAGCACAAAGTAAAAAAAGGGAGGGAAAGTGAAGGAAAGAACGAGAAAGAAAGAAGGAAAGAAAGAAAGAAATGGGAGGGAGAGAGAAGGAAATAAAGTCAGAAGTAAAAAAAAGGAAGGGAGAGTGAAGGAAAGCATGAGAAAGAAAGAAGGAAAGAAAGAAAGAAAGAAAGAAAGAAAGAAAGAAAGAAAGAAAGGAAAGAAAGAAAAAGAGAGGTAGAGAATGAAAGAAAGAAAGAAGGAAAGAACGAAATAAATAAAGAAAAAGGGGGGTAGAAAGAAAGGAAGAAAGAAAGAAAAAGGGAGGAAGAAGAGAGAAGAAAAGAAAGCAAGAGCTAAAAAAAGGGAGGGAGAGAGAAGGAAAGAAAAAGAAAGAAAGTAATACATAAAGAAACAAAGGAATGTGAGGGAAAGATAGAAATAAAGAAAAATATAGAGGGAGGGAGAGAGAAGTAAGGAAAAAAGAAATAAAGAAAGAAAAAGATAGGTAAAGAATGAAAGAAAGAAAAGAAGGAATGGGAGGGAGAGAGAAGGAAAGAATGAGAAAGAAAGAAGGAAAGAAAGAAAGACAGAAAAAAAGAAAGAAAAGGGTAGTTGAGAAGGAAAGAAAGAAAGAAAGAACAGAAAGAGAGAGGTAGAGAGAAGGAAAGAAAGCAAGAATAAAAAAAAAGGGAGGGAGAGAGAGGGAGAATGAAAGAGAAAAAAAGAAAGAAATAAAGAAAAAAGAAAGAGGAAGGTAGAGAGAAAGAAATAAAGAAAGAAAGAAAAAAGAAAGAGGGAGGGGGAGAAGGAAAGAAAGAAAGAAGGAAAGAAAGAAAAAGGAAGGTAGAGAATGAAAGAAAGAAAGAAAAAAAGGGAGGAAGAGAAAGAAAAAAAGAAAGAAAGAAAAAGGGAGGTAGCAAGAAAGAAAGAAAGAATGAAAGAAAAAGGGAGGTAGAGAGAAGGAAAGAAAAAAAAAGAAATAAAGAAAAATAGAGGTAGAGAATCAATGAAAAAAAAAAAGAAACAAAGAAAAAGGGGAGGTAGAGAAAGAAAGAAATAAAGAAAAAAAAAGAAAAAAAGAGGGAGGTAGAGAGAAGGAAAGAAAGAAAGAATGAAAGAAAGAAAGAAATGGGAGGGAGAGAGAAGGAAATAAAGCAAGAAGTAAAAAAAGGGAGGGAAAGTGAAGGAAAGAATGAGAAAGAAAGAAGGAAAGAAAGAAGGAAAGAAAGAAGGAAAGAAAGAAAGAAAAAAAAGAAAGAAAGAAAGAAAAAGGGAGGTAGAAAGAAAGAAAGAAAGAAAGAAAAAAGGAGGAAGAGAGAAGAAAAGAAAGCAAGAACTAAAAAAGGGAGGGAGAGAGACGGAAAGAAAGAGAAAGAAAGAAAGGAATGGGCGGGAAATAAATAAATAAACAAATAAGAAAGAGGGAGGGAGAGAGCAGGAAAGAAAGAAAAAAAAGAAGGAAAGTAAGAAAGAAATAAAGAAAGAAAAAGAGAGTTAAAGAAAGAAAAAAAAGAAACAAAGAAACAAAAAGGGAGGAAGAGAGAAGGAAAGCAAGAAGTAAAAGGGGAGGAAGAGAGAAAGAAAGAAAGAAAGGAATGGGAGGGAGAGAGAGGGAAAGAAAGAGAAAGAAAGATGGAAAGAAAGAAAGAAAGACAGAAATAACGAAAGAAAAATGGTAGTAGAGAAGAAAGAAAGAAAGAAAGAGAGAAAGAAAGAAGAAAGAACAGAAAGAGAGAGGTAGAGAGAAGGAAAGAAAGCAAGAATAAAAAAGGAGGGAGAGAGAGGGAGAATGAAAGAGAAAAAAAAGAAAGAAAGAAAGAAAAAAGAAAGAGGAAGGTAGAGAGAAAGAAATAAAGAAAGAAAAAAGAAAGAGGGAGGGAGAGAAGGAAAAAAGAAAGAAGGAAAGAAAGAAAAAGGGAGGTAGAGAATGAAAGAAAGAAAGAAAAAAAGAGAGGAAGAGAAAGAAAAAAAGAAAGAAAGAAAAAGGGAGGTAGCAAGAAAGAAAGAAAGATTGAAAGAAAAAGGGAGGTAGAGAGAAGGAAAGAAAAAAAGAAATAAAGAAAAATAGAGGTAGAGAATCAATGAAAAAAAAAAAGAAACAAAGAAAAGGGGAGGTAGAGAAAGAAAGAAATAAAGAAAAAAAAGAAAGAAAGAGGGAGGTAGAGAGAAGGAAAGAAAGAAAGAATGAAAGAAAGAAAGAAATGGGAGGCAGAGAGAAGGAAATAAAGCAAGAAGTAAAAAAAGGGAGGGAAAGTGAAGGAAAGAATGAGAAAGAAAGAAGGAAAGAAAGAAGGAAAGAAAGAAGGAAAGAAAGAAGGAAAGAAAGCAAGAAAAAAAAGAAAGAAAGAAAAAAAGGGAGGTAG
Source organism: Lithobates pipiens (assembly GCF_037356315.1). Taxonomy (NCBI): domain Eukaryota; kingdom Metazoa; phylum Chordata; class Amphibia; order Anura; family Ranidae; genus Lithobates; species Lithobates pipiens. The sequence goes on from NW_027507787.1 coordinate 113,474,706, forward strand.
AAAGAAAGAAAGAAAGAAAGAAAGAAAGAAAAAGGAGGAAGAGAGAAGAAAAGAAAGCAAGAACTAAAAGGGAGGGAGAGAGATGGAAAGAAAGAGAAAGAAAGAAAGAAAGGAATGGGCGGGAAATAAATAAATAAACAAATAAGAAAGAGGGAGGGAGAGAGTAGGAAAGAAAGAAAAAAAGAGGAAAGTAAGAAAGAAATAAAGAAAGAAAAGAGAGTTAAAGAAAGAAAAAAAGAAAGACAGAAACAAAAAGGGAGGAAGAGAGAGGAAGCAAGAAGTAAAACGGGAGGGATAGAGAAGGAAAGAAAGAGAAAGAAAGAAAGAAATAAAGAAAGATAAAGATATAAGATAAGAAATAAGTAAAAGGGGAGGAAGAGAGAAAGAAAGAAAGAAAGAAAGGAATGGGAGGGAGAGAGGGAAAGAAGAGAAAGAAAGATGGAAGAAAGAGAAAGAAAGAAAGAAAGAAAGAAAGAAAGAAAGAAAGAAAGAAAGAAAGAAAGAAAGAAAGAAAAAGAGAGATAGAGAAGGAAAGAAAGAAGTCAGAAAGAATGAGAGAAAGAAAAAGGGAGGGAGAGAGAAGGAAGAAAGAAAGAACTAAAAAAGGGAGGGAGAGAGAAGGAAACAAAGGAGAAAGAACAAAAGTAAGAAAAGAAAGAAAGCAAAAATGGTGGTAGAAAGAAGGAAAGAAGGAAAGAAAGAAAACGGGAGGAAGAGAGAAAGAAAGAAAGGAAAGGGAGGGAGAGAGAAGGAAAGAAAGGGAAAAAAAGAAGGAAAGAAAGAAAGATGGAAATAAAGAAAGATAAAGGGTTGTAGAGAAAGAAAGAAAGAAAGAAAGAAAGAAAGAAAGGAATGGGAGGGAGAGAGAAGGAAAGAAAGGGAAAAAAGAAGGAAAGAAAGAACGATGGAATTAAAGAAAGATAAAGGGTTGTAGGGAATGAAAGAAAGAAAGAAAGAAAGAAAGAACGAAAGAAAGAAAAAAAGAAAGAAAAAAAAAGAATGTGAGTGAAAGAAAGAAATAAAGAAAAAAGGGAGGTAGAAAGAAAGAATAAAAAAAGGGAGAAAAAGAGAAGAAATGAAAGCAAGAACTAAAAAAGGGGAGGGAGAGAGAAGGAAAGAAAGAGAAAGAAAGTAAGAAATAAAGAAACAAAGGAATGTGAAGGAAAGATAGAAATGAAGAAAAAAGAAAGAGGGAGGGAGAGAGAAAGAAAGAAAAGGAGAGGTAGAAAGAAAGAAAGAATGAAAAAAAAGGGAGGAAGAGAGAAGGAAAGAAAGAAAGAAATAAAGAAAGAAAGAAAGAAAAAAGAAAGAGGGAGGGAGAGAGAAGGAAAGAAAGAAAGAAGGAAAGAAAGAAAGAAAAAGGGAGGTAGAGAATAAAGGAAAGAAAGAAAAGGGAGGTAGAAAGAAAGAAAGAATGAAAGTAAAAGGGAGGAAGAGAGAAGGAAATAAATAAATAAAGAAAAATAGAGGTAGAGAATCAAAGAAAAAAAAAAGAAAAGAAAAAAAAAAGGGGAGGTAGAGAAGGAAAGAAAGAAAGAGGGAGGTAGAAAGAAGGAAAGAAAGAATGAAATGGAAGGGAGAGAGAATGAAATAAAGCACAAAGTAAAAAAGGGAGGGAAAGTGAAGGAAAGAACGAGAAAGAAAGAAGGAAAGAAAGAAAGAAATGGGAGGGAGAGAGAAGGAAATAAAGTCAGAAGTAAAAAAAGGAAGGGAGAGTGAAGGAAAGCATGAGAAAGAAAGAAGGAAAGAAAGAAAGAAAGAAAAGAAAGAAAGAAAGGTAGAGAATGAAAGAAAGAAAGAAGGAAAGAACGAAATAAATAAAGAAAAAGGGGGGTAGAAAGAAAGGAAGAAAGAAAGAAAAAGGGAGGAAGAGAGAAGAAAAGAAAGCAAGAGCTAAAAAAAGGGAGGGAGAGAGAAGGAAAGAAAGAGAAAGAAAGTAATACATAAAGAAACAAAGGAATGTGAGGGAAAGATAGAAATAAAGAAAAAATATAGAGGGAGGGAGAGAGAAGTAAAGGAAAAAAGAAGTAAAGAAAGAAAAAGATAGGTAAAGAATGAAAGAAAGAAAAGAAGGAATGGGAGGGAGAGAGAAGGAAAGAATGAGAAAGAAAGAAGGAAAGAAAGAAAGACAGAAAAAAAGAAAGAAAAGGGTAGTTGAGAAGGAAAGAAAGAAAGAAAGAACAGAAAGAGAGAGGTAGAGAGAAGGAAAGAAAGCAAGAATAAAAAAAGGGAGGAGAGAGAGGGAGAATGAAAGAGAAAAAAAGAAAGAAATAAAGAAAAAAGAAAGAGGAAGGTAGAGAGAAAGAAATAAAGAAAGAAAGAAAAAAGAAAGAGGGAGGGGGAGAAGGAAAGAAAGAAAGAAGGAAAGAAAGAAAAAGGAAGGTAGAGAATGAAAGAAAGAAAGAAAAAAAGGGAGGAAGAGAAAGAAAAAAAGAAAGAAAGAAAAAGGGAGGTAGCAAGAAAGAAAGAAAGAATGAAAGAAAAAGGGAGGTAGAGAGAAGGAAAGAAAAAAAAAGAAATAAAGAAAAATAGAGGTAGAGAATCAATGAAAAAAAAAAGAAACAAAGAAAAAGGGGAGGTAGAGAAAGAAAGAAATAAAGAAAAAAAAAGAAAAAAAGAGGGAGGTAGAGAGAAGGAAAGAAAGAAAGAATGAAAGAAAGAAAGAAATGGGAGGGAGAGAGAAGGAAATAAAGCAAGAAGTAAAAAAAGGGAGGGAAAGTGAAGGAAAGAATGAGAAAGAAAGAAGGAAAGAAAGAAGGAAAGAAAGAAAGAAAAAAAAGAAAGAAAAAAAAAGGAGGTAGAAAGAAAGAAAGAAAGAAAGAAAGAAAGAAAGAAAAAAGGAGGAAGAGAGAAGAAAAGAAAGCAAGAACTAAAAAAGGGAGGGAGAGAGACGGAAAGAAAGAGAAAGAAAGAAAGGAATGGGCGGGAAATAAATAAATAAACAAATAAGAAAGAGGGAGGGAGAGAGCAGGAAAGAAAGAAAAAAAGAAGGAAAGCAAGAAAGAAATAAAGAAAGAAAAAGAGAGTTAAAGAAAGAAAAAAAGAAAGAAAGAAACAAAAAGGGAGGAAGAGAGAAGGAAAGCAAGAAGTAAAACGGGAGGGATAGAGAAGGAAAGAAAGAGAAAGAAAGAAATAAATAAAGAAAGATAAAGATATAAGATAAGAAATAAGTAAAAGGGGAGGAAGAGAGAAAGAAAGAAAGAAAGATGGAAAGAAAGAAAGGAATGGGAGGGAGAGAGAGGGAAAGAAAGAGAAAGAAAGATGGAAAGAAAGAAAGAAAGACAGAAATAACGAAAGAAAAATGGTAGTAGAGAAAGAAAGAAAGAAAGAAAGAAAGAAAGAGAAAGAAAGAAAGAAAGAACAGAAAGAGAGAGGTAGAGAGAAGGAAAGAAAGCAAGAATAAAAAAAGGGAGGGAGAGAGAGGGAGAATGAAAGAGAAAAAAAGAAAGAAATAAAGAAAAAAGAAAGAGGAAGGTAGAGAGAAAGAAATAAAGAAAGAAAAAAGAAAGAGGGAGGGAGAGAAGGAAAAAAAGAAAGAAGGAAAGAAAGAAAAAGGGAGGTAGAGAATGAAAGAAAGAAAGAAAAAAAGAGAGGAAGAGAAAGAAAAAAAGAAAGAAAGAAAAAGGGAGGTAGCAAGAAAGAAAGAAAGAATGAAAGAAAAAGGGAGGTAGAGAGAAGGAAAGAAAAAAAAGAAATAAAGAAAAATAGAGGTAGAGAATCAATGAAAAAAAAAAGAAACAAAGAAAAAGGGGAGGTAGAGAAAGAAAGAAATAAAGAAAAAAAAAGAAAGAAAGAGGGAGGTAGAGAGAAGGAAAGAAAGAAAGAATGAAAGAAAGAAAGAAATGGGAGGGAGAGAGAAGGAAATAAAGCAAGAAGTAAAAAAAGGGAGGGAAAGTGAAGGAAAGAATGAGAAAGAAAGAAGGAAAGAAAGAAGGAAAGAAAGCAAGAAAAAAAAAGAAAGAAAGAAAAAAAAAGGGAGGTAGAAAGAAAGAAAGAAAGAAAGAAAGAAAAAAGGAGGAAGAGAGAAGAAAAGAAAGCAAGAACTAAAAAAGGGAGGGAGAGAGACGGAAAGAAAGAGAAAGAAAGAAAGGAATGGGCAGGAAATAAATAAATAAACAAATAAGAAAGAGGGAGGGAGAGAGTAAGAAAAAAAGAAAAAAAGAAGGAAAGTAAGAAAAAAATAAAGAAAGAAAAAGAGAGTTAAAGAAAGAAAAAAAGAAAGAAAGAAACAAAAAGGGAGGAAGAGAGAAGGAAAGCAAGAAGTAAAACGGGAGGGATAGAGAAGGAAAGAAAGAGAAAGAAAGAAAGAAAGAAATAAAGAAAGATAAAGATAGGAAATAAGTAAAAGGGGAGGAAGAGAGAAAGAAAGAAAGAAAGAAAGAAAGAAAGAAAGAAAGAAAGGAATGGGAGGGGGAGAGAGGGAAAGAAAGAGAAAGAAAGATGGAAAGAAAGAGAAAGAAAGAAAAAAAGAAAGAAAGAAAGAAAGAAAGAAAGAAAGAAAGAAAATGAGAGATAGAGAAGGAAAGAAAGTAAGAAAGAATGAGAGAAAGAAAAAGGGAGGGAGAGAGAAGGAAAGAAAGCAAGAACTAAAAAAGGGAGGGAGAGAGAAGGAAACAAAGAGAAAGAACAAAAGAAAGAAAAGAAAGAAAGCAAAAAATGGTGGTAGAAAGAAGGAAAGAAAGAAAACGGGAGGAAGAGAGAAAGAAAGAAAGGAAAGGGAGGGAGAGAGAAGGAAAGAAAGGGAAAAAAGAAGGAAAGAAAGAAAGATGGAAATAAAGAAAGATAAAGGGTTGTAGAGAAAGAAAGAAAAAAAGAAAGAAAGAAAGGAATGGGAGGGAGAGAGAAGGAAAGAAAGGGAAAAAAGAAGGAAAGAAAGAAATATGGAATTAAAGAAAGATAAAGGATTGTAGGGAATGAAAGAAAGAAAGAAAGAAAGAAAGAAAGAAAGAAAGAAAGAAAGAAAGAAAAGAAAGAAAGAAAGAAAAAAAAAAGAATGTGAGTGAAAGAAAGAAATAAAGAAAAAAGGGAGGTAGAAAGAAAGAATAAAAAAAGGGAGAAAAAGAGAAGAAATGAAAGCAAGAACTAAAAAGGGGAGGGAGAGAGAAGGAAAGAAAGAGAAAGAAAGTAAGAAATAAAGAAACAAAGGAATGTGAAGGAAAGATAGAAATGAAGAAAAAAGAAAGAGGGAGGGAGAGAGAAAGAAAGAAAAGGAGAGGTAGAAAGAAAGAAAGAATGAAAAAAAAGGGAGGAAGAGAGAAGGAAAGAAAGAAAGAAATAAAGAAAGAAAGAAAGAAAAAAGAAAGAGGGAGGGAGAGAGAAGGAAAGAAAGAAAGAAAGAAGGAAAGAAAGAAAGAAAAAGGGAGGTAGAGAATAAAAGAAAGAAAGAAAGAAAGAAAAGGGAGGTAGAAAGAAAGAAAGAATGAAAGTAAAAGGGAGGAAGAGAGAAGGAAATAAATAAATAAATAAAGAAATAAAGAAAAATAGAGGTAGAGAATCAAAGAAAGAAAAAAGAAAGAAAAAAAAGGGAGGTAGAGAAGGAAAGAAAGAAAGAGGGAGGTAGAAAGAAGGAAAGAAAGAATGAAATGGAAGGGAGAGAGAATGAAATAAAGCACAAAGTAAAAAAGGGAGGGAAAGTGAAGGAAAGAACGAGAAAGAAAGAAGGAAAGAAAGAAAGAAATGGGAGGGAGAGAGAAGGAAATAAAGTCAGAAGTAAAAAAAGGAAGGGAGAGTGAAGGAAAGAAAGAAAGAAAGAAAGAAAGAAAGAAAGAAAGAAAGAAAGAAAGAAAGAAAGAAAAAGAGAGGTAGAGAATGAAAGAAAGAAAGAAGGAAAGAAATAAATAAAGAAAGAAAAAGGGGGGTAGAAAGAAAGGAAGAAAGAAAGAAAAAGGGAGGAAGAGAGAAGAAAAGAAAGCAAGAGCTAAAAAAAGGGAGGGAGAGAGAAGGAAAGAAAGAGAAAGAAAGTAATACATAAAGAAACAAAGGAATGTGAGGGAAAGATAGAAATAAAGAAAAAATATAGAGGGAGGGAGAGAGAAGTAAAGGAAAAAAGAAATAAAGAAAGAAAAAAGATAGGTAAAGAATGAAAGAAAGAAAAGAAGGAATGGGAGGGAGAGAGAAGGAAAGAATGAGAAAGAAAGAAGGAAAGAAAGAAAGACAGAAAAAAAGAAAGAAAAGGGTAGTTGAGAAGGAAAGAAAGAAAGAAAGAAAGAAAGAAAGAAAGAACAGAAAGAGAGAGGTAGAGAGAAGGAAAGAAAGCAAGAATAAAAAAAGGGAGGGAGAGAGAGGGAGAATGAAAGAGAAAAAAAAGAAAGAAAAAAAGAAAAAAGAAAGAGGAAGGTAGAGAGAAAGAAATAAAGAAAGAAAAAAGAAAGAGGGAGGGGGAGAAGGAAAGAAAGAAAGAAGGGGAAAGAAAGAAAAAGGGAGGTAGAGAATGAAAGAAAGAAAGAAAAAAAGGGAGGAAGAGAATGAAAAAAAGAAAGAAAGAAAAAGGGAGGTAGCAAGAAAGAAAGAAAGAATGAAAGAAAAAGGGAGGTAGAGAGAAGGAAAGAAAAAAGAAATAAAGAAAAATAGAGGTAGAGAATCAATGAAAAAAAAAAAGAAACAAAGAAAAAGGGGAGGTAGAGAAAGAAAGAAATAAAGAAAAAAAAAAGAAAGAAAGAGGGAGGGTAGAGAGAAGGAAAGAAAGAAAGAATGAAAGAAAGAAAGAAATGGGAGGGAGAGAGAAGGAAATAAAGCAAGAAGTAAAAAAAGGAGGGAAAGTGAAGGAAAGAATGAGAAAGAAAGAAGGAAAGAAAGAAGGAGAGAAAGAAGGAAAGAAAGAAAGAAAAAAAAAGAAAGAAAGAAAAAAAAAAGGGAGGTAGAAAGAAAGAAAGAAAGAAAGAAAGAAAGAAAGAAAGAAAGAAAGAAAGAAAGAAAAAAGGAGGAAGAGAGAAGAAAAGAAAGCAAGAACTAAAAAAGGGAGGGAGAGACGGAAAGAAAGAAAAAGAAAGAAAGGAATGGGCGGGAAATAAATAAATAAACAAATAAGAAAGAGGGAGGGAGAGAGCAGGAAAGAAAGAAAAAAAGAAGGAAAGTAAGAAAGAAATAAAGAAAGAAAAAGAGAGTTAAAGAAAGAAAAAAAGAAAGAAAGAAACAAAAAGGGAGGAAGAGAGAAGGAAAGCAAGAAGTAAAACGGGAGGGATAGAGAAGGAAAGAAAGAGAAAGAAAGAAATAAATAAATAAAGAAAGATAAAGATATAAGATAAGAAATAAGTAAAAGGGGAGGAAGAGAGAAAGACAGAAAGAAAGAAAGGAATGGGAGGGAGAGAGAGGGAAAGAAAGAGAAAGAAAGATGGAAAGAAAGAAAGACAGAAATAACGAAAGAAAAATGGTAGTAGAGAAAGAAAGAAAGAAAGAAAGAGAAAGAAATAAAGAAAGAAAGAAAGAAAGAAAGAAAGAAAGAAAGAAAGAAAGAAAGAAAGAAAGAAAGAAAGAAAGAAAATGAGAGATAGAGAAGGAAAGAAAGAAAGAAAGTAAGAAAGAATGAGAGAAAGAAAAAGGGAGGGAGAGAGAAGGAAACAAAGCAAGAACTAAAAAAGGGAGGGAGAGAGAAGGAAACAAAGAGAAAGAACAAAAGAAAGAAAAGAAAGAAAGCAAAAAATGGTGGTAGAAAGAAGGAAAGAAAGAAAACGAGAGGAAGAGAGAAAGAAAGAAAGGAAAGGGAGGGAGAGAAAAGGAAAGAAAGAGAAAAAAGAAGGAAAGAAAGAAAGATGGAAATAAAGAAAGATAAAGGGTTGTAGAGAAAGAAAGAAAAAAAGAAAGAAAGAAAGAAAGAAAGAAAGAACGAAAGAAAGAAAAAAAGAAAGAAAAAAAAAGAATGTGAGTGAAAGAAAGAAATAAAGAAAAAAGGGAGGTAGAAAGAAAGAATAAAAAAGGGAGAAAAAGAGATGAAATGAAAGCAAGAACTAAAAAAGGGGAGGGAGAGAGAAGGAAAGAAAGAGAAAGAAAGTAAGAAATAAAGAAACAAAGGAATGTGAAGGAAATATAGAAATTAAGAAAAAATAAAGAGGGAGGGAGAGAGAAAGAAAGAAAAGGAGAGGTAGAAAGAAAGAAAGAATGAAAAAAAAGGGAGGAAGAGAGAAGGAAAGAAAGAAAGAAATAAAGAAAGAAAGAAAGAAAAAAAGGGAGGTAGAGACTAAAAGAAAGAAAGAAAGAAAGAAAGAAAGAAAGAAAGAAAAAAAGAAAGAATGAAAGAAAAAGGGAGGAAGGAAAAAATAAATAAATAAATAAAGAAAGAAAAATAGAAGTAGAGAATCAAAGAAAGAAAAAAAGAAAGAAAGAAAAAGGGGAGGTAGAGAAGGAAAGAAAGAACGGGGGAGGTAGAGAGAAGGAAAGAAAGAATGAAATGGAAGGGAGAGAGAAGGAAATAAAGCAAGAAGTAAAAAAGGAGGGAAAGTGAAGGAAAGAACGAGAAAGAAAGAAGGAAAGAAAGAAAGAAATAGGAGGGAGAGAGAAGGAAATAAAGTCAGAAGTAAAAAAAGGAAGGGAGAGTGAAAGAAAGCATGAGAAAGAAAGAAGGAAAGAAAGAAAGAAAAAGAGAGGTAGAGAATGAAAGAAAGAAAGAAGGAAAGAAAGAAAGAAATAAAGAAAAAGGGGGGTAGAAAGAATGGAAGAAAGAAAGAAAAAGGGAGGAAGAGAGAAGAAAAGAAAGCAAGAGCTAAAAAAAGGGAGGGAGAGAGAAGGAAAGAAAGAGAAAGAAAGTAATACATAAAGAAACAAAGGAATGTGAGAGAAAGGTAGAAATAAAGAAAAAATAAAGAGGGAGGGAGAGAGAAGGAAAGAAAAAAAGAAATAAAGAAAAATAGAGGTAGAGAATCAACGAAAAAAAAAAAGAAACAAAAAAAAGGGGAGGTAGAGAAGGAAAGAAATAAAGAAAAAAAAGAAAGAAAGAGGGAGGTAGAGAGAAGGAAAGAAAGAAAGAATGAAAGAAAGAAAGACATGGGAGGGAGAGAGAAGGAAATAAAGCAAGAAGTAAAAAAAGGGAGGGGAAGTGAAGGAAATAACGAGAAAGAAAGAAGGAAAGAAAGAAAGAAAGAAAGCAAGAAAAAAAAGAAAGAAAGGAAAAAAAAGGGAGGTAGAAAGAAAAGAAAGAAAGAAAGAAAGAAAAAAGGAGGAAGAGAGAAGAAAAGAAAGCAAGAACTAAAAAAGGGAGGGAGAGAGACGGAAAGAAAAAGAAAGAAAGAAAGGAATGGGCGGGAAATAAATAAATAAACAAATAAGAAAGAGGGAGGGAGAGAGTAGGAAAGAAAGAAAAAAAGAAGGAAAGTAATAAAAAAATAAAGAAAGAAAAAGAGAGTTAAAGAAAGAAAAAAGAAAGAAAGAAAGAAAAAGGGAGGAAGAGAGAAGGAAAGCAAGAAGTAAACCGGGAGGGATAGAGAAGGAAAGAAAGAGAAAGAAAGAAAGATAAAGATATAAGAAAGAAAAAGGGAGGTAGAGAATAAAAGAAAGAAATAAATAAAAGGGAGGTAGAAAGAAAGAAAGAAAGAAAGAATGAAAGAAAAAGGGAGGAAGAGAAACGGAAATAAATAAATAAAGAAAAATAGAGGTAGAGAATCAAAGAAAGAAAAAGGGGAAGTAGAGAAGGTAAGAAAGAAAGAGGGAGGTAGAGAGAAGGAAAGAAAGAATGAAATGGAATGGAGAGAGAAGGAAATAAAGCAAGAAGTAAAAAAAGGGAGGGAAAGCGAAGGAAAGAACGAGAAAGAAAGAAAGAAATGGGAGGGAGAGAGAAGGAAATAAAGTCAGAAGTAAAAAAAGGAAGGGAGAGTGAAGGAAAACATGAGAAAGAAAGAAGGAAAGAAAGAAAGAAAAAGAGAGGTAGAGAATGAAAGAAAGAAAGAAGGAAAGAAAGAAAGAAAGAAAGAAAAAGGGGGTAGAAAGAAAGGAAGAAAGAAAAGGGGAGGAAGAGAGAAGAAAAGAAAGCAAGAGCTAAAAAAAGGGAGGGAGAGAGAAGGAAAGAAAGAGAAAGAAAGTAATACATAAAGAAACAAACGATTGTGAGGGAAAGGTAGAAATAAAGAAAAAATAAAGAGGGAGGGAGAGAGAAGTAAAGGAAAAAAGAAATAAAGAAAGAAAAAGATAGGTAAAGAATGAAAGAAAGAAAAGAAGGAATGGGAGGGAGAGAGAATGAAAGAATGAGAAAGAAAGAAGGAAAGAAAGAAAGACAGAAAAAAAGAAAGAAAAGGGTAGTTGAGAATGAAAGAAAGAAAGTAAGAAAGAAAGAACAGAAAGAGAGAGGTAGAGAGAAGTAAAGAAAGCAAGAATAAAAAAAGGGAGGGAGAGAGAGGGAGAATGAAAGAGAAAAAAAGAAAGAAAGAAAGAAAAAAGAAAGAGGAAGGTAGAGAGAAAGAAATAAAGAAAGAAAAAGAAAGAGGGAGGGAGAGAATTAAAGAAAGAAAGAAAAAGGGTGGTAGAGAATGAAAGAAAGAAAAGAAAAAAAGGGAGGAAGAGAAAGAAAAAAAGAAAGAAAGAAAAAGGGAGGTAGCAAGAAAGAAAGAAAGAATGAAAGAAAAAGGGAGGTAGAGAGAAGGAAAGAAAAAAAGAAATAAAGAAAAATTGAGGTAGAGAATCAACGAAAAAAAAAAAAGAAACAAAAAAAAAGGGGAGGTAGAGAAGGAAAGAAATAAAGAAAAAAAAAGAAAGAGAGAGGGAGGTAGAGAGAAGGAAAGAAAGAAAGAATGAAAGAAAGAAATAAATGGGAGGGAGAGAGAAGGAAATAAAGCAAGAAGTAAAAAAAAGGGAGGGAAAGTGAAGGAAAGAACGAGAAAGAAAGAAGGAAAGAAAGAAAGAAAGCAAGAAAAAAGAAAGAAAGAAAGAAAAAGGAGGTAGAAAGAAAGAAAGAAAAAGGGAGGAAGAGAAGAAGAAAAGAAAGCAATAACTAAAAAAGGGAGGGAGAGAGACGGAAAGAAAGAGAAAGGAAGAAAGGAATGGGCGGGAAATAAATAAATAAACAAATAAGAAAGAGGGAGGGAGAGAGTAGGAAAAAAAGAAAAAAATAAGGAAAGTAATAAAGAAATAAAGAAAGAAAAGGAGAGTTAAAGAAAGAAAAAAAGAAAGAAAGAAAGAAAAAGGGAGGAAGAGAGAGGGAAAGCAAGAAGTAAAACGGGAGGGATAGAGAAGGAAAGAAAGAGAAAGAAAGAAAGAAAGAAAGAAAGATAAAGATATAAGAAAGAAAAAGGGGAGGTATAGAATAAAAGAAAGAAATAAATAAAAGGGAGGTAGAAAGAAAGAAAGAAAGAATGAAAGAAAAAGGGAGGAAGAGAGAAGGAAATAAATAAATAAAGAAAAATAGAGGTAGAGAATCAAAGAAAGAAAAAAGAAAGAAAGAAAAAGGGGAGGTAGAGAAGGTAAGAAAGAAAGAGGGAGGTAGAGAGAAGGAAAGAAAGAATGGAAATGGAATGGAGAGAGAAGGAAATAAAGCAAGAAGTAAAAAAAAGGGAGGGAAAGGGAAGAAAAGAACGAGAAAGAAAGAAGGAAAGAAAGAAATGGGAGGGAGAGAGAAGGAAATAAAGTCAGAAGTAAAAAAAGGAAGGGAGAGTGAAGGAAAACATGAGAAAGAAAGAAGGAAAGAAAGAAAGAAAAAGAGAGGTAGAGAATGAAAGAAAGAAGGAAAGAAAGAAAAGGGGAGGAAGAGAGAAGAAAAGAATTAAAAGAGCTAAAAAAAGGGAGGGAGAGAAGGAAAGAAAGAGAAAGAAAGTAATACATAAAGAAAAAAAGGAATGTGAGGGAAAGAGGGAAAAAATAAAGAGGGAGGGAGAGAGAAGTAAAGGAAAAAAGAAATAAAGAAAGAAAAAGATAGGTAAAGAAAGAAAGAAAGAAAGAAAGAAAGAAAGAAAGAAAGAAAGAAAAAGGGAGGAAGAGAGAAGGAAAGAAAGAAAGAAGGAAAAAAAAATGAAAGAGGGAGGGAGAGAGAAGGAAAGAAAGAAAGAAGGAAAGAAAGAAAAAGGGATGTAAGGAATGAAAGAAAGAAAGAAAAAAGGGAGGAAGAGAAAGAAAGAAAGAAATGGGAGATAGAAAGAAAGAATGAAAGAAAAAGGGAGGAAGAGAGAAGGAAATAAATAAAGAAAGAAAAATAGAGGTAGAGAATCAAAGAAAGAAAAAAAGAAAGAAAGAAAGAAAGAAAGAAAGAAAGAAAGAAAGAAAAAGGGGAGGCAGAAAAAAGAAAGAAAGAAATAAAGAAAGAAAGAAGGAGGAAGAGAGAAGGAAAGAAAGAAAGAAAGAAAGAAAGAAATGGGAGGGAGAGAGAATGAAATAAAGCAAGAAGTAAAAAAAGGGAGGGAAAGTGAAGGAAAGAACGAGAAAGAAAGAAGGAAAGAAAGAAAAAAAAGAAAAAAGAAAAAGGGGAGGTAGAAAGAAAGAAAGAAAGAAAATGGGAGGAAGAGAGAAGAAAAGAAAACAAGAACTAAAAAAGGGAGGGAGGGAGAAGGAAAGAAAGACAAAGAAAGACAGGAATGGGCGGGAAAGAAAGAACGAAAAATGAAAGAGGGAGAGAGAGAGTAGGAAAGAAAGAAAAAAGGAAGGAAAGAAAGAAAAAGAGAGGGAAAGAAAGAAAGAAAGAAAAAGGGTGGAAGGGAGAAGGAAAAAAAATCAAGAAGTAAAAAGGGAGGGATAGAGAAGGAAAGAAAGAGAAAGAAAGAAAGAAATTAAGAAAGATAAAGAAATAAAATAAGAAATAAGAAAAGGGGAGGAAGAGAGAAATAAAGAAAGAGAGAAAGACTGAAATAAAGAAAGAGACGGAAATAAAGAAAGAAAAAGGGTAGTACAGAATGAAAGAAAGAAAGAATGATAGATAGAAAAAAGAGAGGTAGAGAAGGAAAGAAAGAAAGTAAGAAAGACAGAAAGAAAGAGAGAAAGACAAAGGGAGGAAAAGAGAAGGAAAGAAAGCAAGAAATAAAAAAAGGGAGGAGAGAGAACGAAAAAAAAATAAAGAGAAAAATAAAGTGGGAGGTAGAGAGAAGGAAAGAAAGCAAGAAAGAAAGAAAGAAAGAAAGAAAAAGGGAGGAAGAGAGAAGGAAAGAAAGCAAGAAGTAAAAAAGGGAGGCAGAGAGAAGGAAAGAAAGAGAAAGAAAGAAAGGAATGGGCGGGAAAGAAAGAAATAAAGAAAAAGAGGTAAAGAAAGAAAGAAAGAAAGAAAAAGGGAGGAAGAGAGAAGGAAAGAAAGCAAGAAGTAAAAAGGGAGGGATAGAGAAGGAAAGAAAGAGAAAGAAAGAAAGATAAAGAAATAAGATAAGAAATAAGAAAAAGGGGAGGAAGAGAGAAAGAAGAATGAAAGAAAGAAAAAAGAAAGTAGGAATGGGAGGGAGAGATAGGGGAAGAAAGAGAAAGAAAGAAGGAAAGAAAGAAAGACAGAAAAAGAGTAAGAAGAAGAGAAATAACGAAAAAGGGGAATCAAAAATGAAAGAAAGAAAGAAAGAAAAGAAGAGGTAGAGAAGGTAAGAAAGAAAGTAAGAAAGAGAGAAAGAAAAAGGGAGGAAGAGAGAAGGAAAGAAAGCAAGAACTAAAAAAAGGGAGAGAGAACGAAAGAAACAAAGAGAAAAAGAAAGTGGGAGGTAGAGAGAAGGAAAGAAAGAAAGAAAGAAAGAAAGGAAAGAAAGAAAGAAAAAGGGAGGAAGAGAGAAGGAAAGAAAGCAAGAAGTAAAAAGGGAGGGAGAGAGAAGGATACAAAGAAAAAGAAGGAAAGAAAGAAAGAAAATAAAGAAAGCAAAAAATGGTGGGAGAAAGAAAGAAAACGGGAGGTGGAGAGAATAAAAGAAATAAAGAAAGATAAAGAAATAAGATAAGAAATAAGGAAAAGGGGAGGAATAGAGAAAGAAAGAAAGAAAGAAAGAAAGAAAGAAAGAAAGAAAGAAAGAAAGAAAGAAAGAAATGAATGGGAGGGAGAGAGAAGCAAAGAAAGAGAAAGAAAAAAAGGAAAGAAAGATAGAAATAAAGAAAGAAAAGGGGTTGTAGAGAATGAATGAAGAAAAAAAGAATGGAATAAAGAAAAAAGAAAGAGGGAGGGAGAGAGAAGAAAAGAAAGAAAGAAAGAAAGGAATGGGAGGGAGAGATAAGGAAAGAAAGAGTAAGAAAGAAAGAAAGAAAAAAATAGGAAGAGAAAGAAAGAAAGAAAGAAAGAAAGAAAGAAAGAAAGAAAGATAAAGAAATAAAATAAGAAATAAGAAAAAGGGGAGGAAGAAAGAAAGAAAGAAAGAAAGAAAGAAAGAAAGAAAGAAAGAAAGAAAGAAAGAAAGAAAGAAAGAAAGAAAAGAAATAAAATAAGAAATAAGAAAAAAGGGGAGGAAGAGAGAAAGAAAGAAAGAAAGAAAGAAAGAAAAGGGTAGCAGAGAAGGAAAGAAAGAAAGAAAGTAAGAAAGAAAGAAAGAAAGTGAGAAAGAAAAAGGAAAGAAGAGAGAAGGAAAGAAAGCAGGAACTAAAAAAGGGAGGGAGAGAGAACGAAAGAAATAAAGAGAAAAAGAAAGTGGGAGGTAGAGAGAAGAAAAGAAAGCAAGAAAGAAAGAAAGAAAGAAAGAAAGAAAAAGGGAGGAAGAGAGAAGGAAAGAAAGCAAGAACTAAAAAGGGAGGGAGAGAGAAGGATACAAAGAAAAAGAAGGAAAGAAAGCAAAAAATGGTGGGAGAAAGAAAGAAAACGGGAGGTGGAGAGAATAAAAGAAATAAAGAAATATAAAGAAATAAGATAAGATATAAGGAAAAGGGGAGGAAGAGAGAAAGAAATAAAGAAAGAAAGAAATGAATGGGAGGGAGAGAGAAGCAAAGAAAGAGAAAGAAAAAAAGGAAAGAAAGATAGAAATAAAGAAAGAAAAGGGGTTGTAGAATGAAGAAAAAAAAGAATGGAATGGGAGGGAAAGAAATAAAGAAAAAAGAAAGAGGGAGGGAGAGAGAAGGAAAGAAAGAAAGAAAGAAAGAAAGAAAGAAAGAAAGAAAGAAAGAAAGAAAGAAATAAAGAAAGAAATAAAGAAAGGAATGGGAGGGAGAGATAAGGAAAGAAAGAGTAAGAAAGAAAGAATGAAATAAAGAAAGAAAAAATTAGGAAGAGAAAGAAAGAAAGAAAGAAAGAAAGAAAGAAAGAAATGGGAGGGAGAGAGAAGGAAATAAAGCAAGAAGTAAAAAATGGGAGGGAAAGTGAAGGAAAGAACGAGAAAGAAAGAAGGAAAGAAAGAAAAAGAGAGGTAGAGAATGAAAGAAAGAAAGAAATGGGAGGGAAAGAGAAGAAAAGAAAGCAATAACCAAAAAAGGGAGGGAGAGAGAAAGAAAGAATGAGAAAGAAAGGAATGTGGGGGGGGGGGAGAAAGAAATAAAGAAAAAAGAAAGAGGGAGGGAGTAGGAAAGAAAGAAAAAAAGGAAGGAAACAAAGAAAGAAAAAGAGGGAAAGAAAGAGAAAGAAAGAAAGAAAGAAAGAAAGAAAGAAAGAAAGAAAGAAAGAAAGATAAAGAAATAAAATAAGAAAAAGGGGAGGAAGAGAGAAAGAAAGAAAGAAAGAAAGAAAGAAAGAAAGAAAGAAAGAAAGAAAGAAAGAAAGAAAGAAAGAAAGAAAGAAAGAAAGAAAGAAAAAGGGTAGCAGATAAGGAAAGAAAGAAAGTAAGAAAGAAAGAAAGTGAGAAAGAAAAAGGGAGGTAGAGAGAAGGAAAGAAAGCAGGAACTAAAAAAGGGAGGGAGACAGAACGAAAGAAATAAAGAGAAAAAGAAAGTTGGAGGTAGAGAGAAGAAAGAAAGCAAGAAAGAAAGAAAGAAAGAAAAAGGGAGGAAGAGAGAAGGAAAGAAAGCAAGAAGTAAAAAGGGAGGGATAGAGAAGGAAAAAAGAGAAAGAAAGAAAGAAAGATAAAGAAATAAGATAAGAAATAAGAAAAAGGGGAGGAAGAGAGAAAGAAAGAATGAAAGAAAGAAAAAAAGAAAGTAGGGAATGGGAGGGAGAGAGAGGGGAAGAAAGAGAAAGAAAGAAGGAAAGAAAGAAAGACAGAAATAAAGTAAGAAAGAAATAAAGAAAGAAAAGGGGTAGTAGAGAATGAAAGAAAGAAAGAAAGAAAGAAAGAAAGAAAGAAAGAAAGAAAGAAAGAAAGAAAGAAAGAAAGAAAGAAAGAAAGAAAGAAAGAAAAGAAGAGGTAGAGAAGGTAAGAAAGAAAGTAAGAAAGAGAGAAAGAAAAAGGGAGGAAGAGAGAAGGAAAGAAAGCAAGAACTAAAAAAAGGGAGAGAGAACGAAAGAAACAAAGAGAAAAAGAAAGTGGGAGGTAGAGAGAAGGAAAGAAGAAAGAAAGAAAGAAAAAGGGAGGAAGAGAGAAGGAAAGAAAGCAAGAAGTAAAAATGGGAGGGAGAGAGAAGGATACAAAGAAAAAGAAGGAAAGAAAGAAAGAAAAGAAAGAAAGCAAAAAATGGTGGGAGAAAGAAAGAAAACGGGAGGGGGAGAGAATAAAAGAAATAAAGAAATATAAAGAAATAAGATAAGAAATAAGGAAAAGGGGAGGAAGAGAGAAAGAAATAAAGACAGAAAGAAATGAATGGGAGGGAGAGAGAAGCAAAGAAAGAGAAAGAAAAAAAGGAAAGAAAGATAGAAATAAAGAAAGAAAAGGGGTAGTAGAGAATGAAAGAAAGAAAGAAAGAAAGAAAGAAAGAAAGAAAGAAAGAAAGAAAGAAAGAAAGAAAGAAAGAAAAGAAGAGGTAGAGAAGGTAAGAAAGAAAGTAAGAAAGAGAGAAAGAAAAAGGGAGGAAGAGAGAAGGAAAGAAAGCAAGAACTAAAAAAAGGGAGAGAGAACGAAAGAAACAAAGAGAAAAAGAAAGTGGGAGGTAGAGAGAAGGAAAGAAAGAAAGAAAGAAAGAAAAAGGGAGGAAGAGAGAAGGAAAGAAAGCAAGAAGTAAAAAGGGAGGGAGAGAGAAGGATACAAAGAAAAAGAAGGAAAGAAAGAAAGAAAAGAAAGAAAGCAAAAAATGGTGGGAGAAAGAAAGAAAACGGGAGGGGGAGAGAATAAAAGAAATAAAGAAATATAAAGAAATAAGATAAGAAATAAGGAAAAGGGGAGGAAGAGAGAAAGAAATAAAGACAGAAAGAAATGAATGGGAGGGAGAGAGAAGCAAAGAAAGAGAAAGAAAAAAAGGAAAGAAAGATAGAAATAAAGAAGAAAAGGGGTTGTAGAGAATGAATGAAGAAAAAAAGAATGGAATGGGAGGGAAAGAAATAAAGAAAAAAGAAAGAGGGAGTGAGAGAGAAGGAAAGAAAGAAAGAAAGAAAGAAAGAAAGAAAGAAAGAAAGAAAGAAAGAAAGAAAGAAAGAAAGAAAGAAAGAAGAAAGAAAGAAAGGAATGGGAGGGAGAGATAAGGAAAGAAAGAGTAAGAAAGAAAGAATGAAATAAAGAAAGAAAAAATTAGGAAGAGAAAGAAAGAAAGAAAGAAAGAAAGAAAGAAAGAAAGAAAGAAAGAAATGGGAGGGAGAGAGAAGGAAATAAAGCAAGAAGTAAAAAATGGGAGGGAAAGTGAAGGAAAGAACGAGAAAGAAAGAAGGAAAGAAAGAAAATAGAGGTAGAGAATGAAAGAAAGAAAGAAATGGGAGGGAAAGAGAAGAAAAGAAAGCAATAACCAAAAAAGGGAGGGAGAGAGAAAGAAAGAATGAGAAAGAAAGAAAGGAATGTGGGGGGGGGGGGCAAGAAAGAAATAAAGAAAAAAGAAAGAGGGAGTAGGAAAGAAAGAAAAAAGGAAGGAAACAAAGAAAGAAAAAGAGGGAAAGAAAGAAAGAAAAAGGGAGGAAGGGAGAAGGAAAAAAAATCAAGAAGTAAAAAGGGAGGGATAGAGAAGGAAAGAAAGAGAAAGAAAGAAAGAAAGAAAGATAAAGAAATAAAATAAGAAATAAGAAAAAGGGGAGGAAGAAAGAAAGAAAGAAAGAAAGAAAGAAAGAAAGAAAGAAAGAAAGAAAGAAAGAAAGAAAGAAAGAAAGAAAAAGAAATAAAATAAGAAATAAGAAAAAGGGGAGGAAGAGAGAAAGAAAGAAAGAAAGAAAGAAAGAAAGAAAAAGGGTAGCAGAGAAGGAAAGAAAGAAAGAAAGTAAGAAAGAAAGAAAGAAAGTGAGAAAGAAAAAGGAAAGAAGAGAGAAGGAAAGAAAGCAGGAACTAAAAAAGGGAGGGAGAGAGAACGAAAGAAATAAAGAGAAAAAGAAAGTGGGAGGTAGAGAGAAGAAAAGAAAGCAAGAAAGAAAGAAAGAAAGAAAGAAAGAAAAAGGGAGGAAGAGAGAAGGAAAGAAAGCAAGAACTAAAAAGGGAGGGAGAGAGAAGGATACAAAGAAAAAGAAGGAAAGAAAGAAAGAAAGCAAAAAATGGTGGGAGAAAGAAAGAAAACGGGAGGTGGAGAGAATAAAAGAAATAAAGAAATATAAAGAAATAAGATAAGATATAAGGAAAAGGGGAGGAAGAGAGAAAGAAATAAAGAAAGAAAGAAATGAATGGGAGGGAGAGAGAAGCAAAGAAAGAGAAAGAAAAAAAGGAAAGAAAGATAGAAATAAAGAAAGAAAAGGGGTTGTAGAATGAAGAAAAAAAGAATGGAATGGGAGGGAAAGAAATAAAGAAAAAAGAAAGAGGGAGGGAGAGAGAAGGAAAGAAAGAAGAAAGAAAGAAAGAAAGAAAAAAAGAAAGAAATAAAGAAAGAAATAAAGAAAGGAATGGGAGGGAGAGATAAGGAAAGAAAGAGTAAGAAAGAAAGAATGAAATAAAGAAAGAAAAAAATTAGGAAGAGAAAGAAAGAAAGAAAGAAAGAAAGAAAGAAGAAAGAAAGAAAGAAAGAAATGGGAGGGAGAGAGAAGGAAATAAAGCAAGAAGTAAAAAATGGGAGGGAAAGTGAAGGAAAGAACGAGAAAGAAAGAAGGAAAGAAAGAAAAAGAGAGGTAGAGAATGAAAGAAAGAAAGAAATGGGAGGGAAAGAGAAGAAAAGAAAGCAATAACCAAAAAAGGGAGGGAGAGAGAAAGAAAGAATGAGAAAGAAAGGAATGTGGGGGGGGGGGAGAAAGAAATAAAGAAAAAAGAAAGAGGGAGGGAGTAGGAAAGAAAGAAAAAAGGAAGGAAACAAAGAAAGAAAAAGAGGGAAAGAAAGAGAAAGAAAGAAAGAAAGAAAGAAAGAAAGAAAGAAAGAAAGAAAGAAAGAAAAAGATAAAGAAATAAAATAAGAAAAAGGGGAGGAAGAGAGAAAGAAAGAAAGAAAGAAAGAAAGAAAGAAAGAAAGAAAGAAAGAAAGAAAGAAAGAAAAAGGGTAGCAGATAAGGAAAAGAAAGAAAGTAAGAAAGAAAGAAAGTGAGAAAGAAAAAGGGAGGTAGAGAGAAGGAAAGAAAGCAGGAACTAAAAAAGGGAGGGAGACAGAACGAAAGAAATAAAGAGAAAAAGAAAGTTGGAGGTAGAGAGAAGAAAAGAAAGCAAGAAAGAAAGAAAGAAAGAAAAAGGGAGGAAGAGAGAAGGAAAGAAAGCAAGAAGTAAAAAGGGAGGGATAGAGAAGGAAAAAAAGAGAAAGAAAGAAAGAAAGATAAAGAAATAAGATAAGAAATAAGAAAAAGGGGAGGAAGAGAGAAAGAAAGAATGAAAGAAAGAAAAAAAGAAAGTAGGGAATGGGAGGGAGAGAGAGGGGAAGAAAGAGAAAGAAAGAAGGAAAGAAAGAAAGACAGAAATAAAGTAAGAAAGAAATAAAGAAAGAAAAGGGGTAGTAGAGAATGAAAGAAAGAAAGAAAGAAAGAAAGAAAGAAAGAAAGAAAGAAAGAAAGAAAGAAAAGAAGAGGTAGAGAAGGTAAGATAGAAAGTAAGAAAGAGAGAAAGAAAAAGGGAGGAAGAGAGAAGGAAAGAAAGCAAGAACTAAAAAAAGGGAGAGAGAACGAAAGAAACAAAGAGAAAAAGAAAGTGGGAGGTAGAGAGAAGGAAAGAAAGAAAGAAAGAAAGAAAAAGGGAGGAAGAGAGAAGGAAAGAAAGCAAGAAGTAAAAAGGGAGGGAGAGAGAAGGATACAAAGAAAAAGAAGGAAAGAAAGAAAGAAAAGAAAGAAAGCAAAAAATGGTGGGAGAAAGAAAGAAAACGGGAGGGGGAGAGAATAAAAGAAATAAAGAAATATAAAGAAATAAGATAAGAAATAAGGAAAAGGGGAGGAAGAGAGAAAGAAATAAAGACAGAAAGAAATGAATGGGAGGGAGAGAGAAGCAAAGAAAGAGAAAGAAAAAAAGGAAAGAAAGATAGAAATAAAGAAAGAAAAGGGGTTGTAGAGAATGAATGAAGAAAAAAAGAATGGAATGGGAGGGAAAGAAATAAAGAAAAAAGAAAGAGGAGTGAGAGAGAAGGAAAGAAAGAAAGAAAGAAAGAAAGAAAGAAAGAAAGGAATGGGAGGGAGAGATAAGGAAAGAAAGAGTAAGAAAGAAAGAATGAAATAAAGAAAGAAAAAATTAGGAAGAGAAAGAAAGAAAGAAAGAAAGAAAGAAAGAAAGAAAGAAAGAAAGAAATGGGAGGGAGAGAGAAGGAAATAAAGCAAGAAGTAAAAAATGGGAGGGAAAGTGAAGGAAAGAACGAGAAAGAAAGAAGGAAAGAAAGAAAAAGAGAGGTAGAGAATGAAAGAAAGAAAGAAATGGGAGGGAAAGAGAAGAAAAGAAAGCAATAACCAAAAAAGGGAGGGAGAGAGAAAGAAAGAATGAGAAAGAAAGGAATGTGGGGGGGGGGGGGGGAGAAAGAAATAAAGAAAAAAGAAAGAGGGAGGGAGTAGGAAAGAAAGAAAAAAGGAAGGAAACAAAGAAAGAAAAAGAGGGAAAGAAAGAGAAAGAAAGAAAGAAAGAAAGAAAGAAAGAAAGAAAGAAAGAAAGAAAGATAAAGAAATAAAATAAGAAAAAGGGGAGGAAGAGAGAAAGAAAGAAAGAAAGAAAGAAAGAAAGAAAGAAAGAAAGAAAGAAAGAAAGAAAGAAAGAAAGAAAGAAAGAAAGAAAAAGGGTAGCAGATAAGGAAAGAAAGAAAGTAAGAAAGAAAGAAAGTGAGAAAGAAAAAGGGAGGTAGAGAGAAGGAAAGAAAGCAGGAACTAAAAAAGGGAGGGAGACAGAACGAAAGAAATAAAGAGAAAAAGAAAGTTGGAGGTAGAGAGAAGAAAAGAAAGCAAGAAAGAAAGAAAGAAAGAAAAAGGGAGGAAGAGAGAAGGAAAGAAAGCAAGAAGTAAAAAGGGAGGGATAGAGAAGGAAAAAAAGAGAAAGAAAGAAAGAAAGATAAAGAAATAAGATAAGAAATAAGAAAAAGGGGAGGAAGAGAGAAAGAAAGAATGAAAGAAAGAAAAAAAGAAAGTAGGGAATGGGAGGGAGAGAGAGGGGAAGAAAGAGAACGAAAGAAGGAAAGAAAGAAAGACAGAAATAAAGTAAGAAAGAAATAAAGAAAGAAAAGGGGTAGTAGAGAATGAAGAAAGAAAGAAAGAAAGAAAGAAAGAAAGAAAGAAAAGAAGAGGTAGAGAAGGTAAGAAAGAAAGTAAGAAAGAGAGAAAGAAAAAGGGAGGAAGAGAGAAGGAAAGAAAGCAAGAACTAAAAAAAGGGAGAGAGAACGAAAGAAACAAAGAGAAAAAGAAAGTGGGAGGTAGAGAGAAGGAAAGAAAGAAAGAAAGAAAGAAAAAGGGAGGAAGAGAGAAGGAAAGAAAGCAAGAAGTAAAAAGGGAGGGAGAGAGAAGGATACAAAGAAAAAGAAGGAAAGAAAGAAAGAAAAGAAAGAAAGCAAAAAATGGTGGGAGAAAGAAAGAAAACGGGAGGGGGAGAGAATAAAAGAAATAAAGAAATATAAAGAAATAAGATAAGAAATAAGGAAAAGGGGAGGAAGAGAGAAAGAAATAAAGACAGAAAGAAATGAATGGGAGGGAGAGAGAAGCAAAGAAAGAGAAAGAAAAAAAGGAAAGAAAGATAGAAATAAAGAAAGAAAAGGGGTTGTAGAGAATGAATGAAGAAAAAAAAGAATGGAATGGGAGGGAAAGAAATAAAGAAAAAAGAAAGAGGGAGTGAGAGAGAAGGAAAGAAAGAAAGAAAGAAAGAAAGAAAGAAAGAAAGAAAGAAAGAAAGAAAGAAAGAAAGGAATGGGAGGGAGAGATAAGGAAAGAAAGAGTAAGAAAGAAAGAATGAAATAAAGAAAGAAAAAATTAGGAAGAGAAAGAAAGAAAGAAAGAAAGAAAGAAAGAAATGGGAGGGAGAGAGAAGGAAATAAAGCAAGAAGTAAAAAATGGGAGGGAAAGTGAAGGAAAGAACGAGAAAGAAAGAAGGAAAGAAAGAATATAGAGGTAGAGAATGAAAGAAAGAAAGAAATGGGAGGGAAAGAGAAGAAAAGAAAGCAATAACCAAAAAAGGGAGGGAGAGAGAAAGAAAGAATGAGAAAGAAAGAAAGGAATG